>NC_083226.1:122727508-123038156 GCF_032191835.1 Heteronotia binoei | reverse complement strand
CACTATTTGAAGAGCCTTCTAAGCAGCATAATGTGGTTATAAAACTTCCTACAACCCTCATTGATATTGAGGATTGTATGTACACGTTCATATCTCACTTGTATCTCACTGTTCGATGAAGTATCACTCAATAAGTGACTAACTTAAACTCATTAACATCATATTTATTTTTAGAAAGGCCACTCTGAGAGGGAGTGATTGAAAGCAGAGAAACCATGATGGAAAAATTTTCCCTGTAGTGGCTCTTCTACAAAGGGTTTCTGCTACAAGCTTGCCCCACTCTTCTTTACATATGTACATCCAGGGCTTTTTTGTAGAAAAAGCCTAGCAGGAACTCATTTGCATATTAGGCCACACACCCCTGACATCACCGTTGTTTCACAAGGGACTTTTTCTACAAAAAGTCCAGCAGGAAATAATTTGACTATTAGGCCACACCCCCTGACACCAACCTAGCTGGAACTGTGTTCCTGTGCGATCCTGCTCAAAAAAAGCCCTGTGTACATACATTGAAAAGCATTGTAAATATGAAAGTTCTGCCTGTGGTGTGTTTGATCTGAAGTTACTTTAGGGCTGCCAGGTCTGTGTTGGAAAATACCTGGAGAATTCGAGGGTGCAGCTAGGAGACGGTGGAATTTGGGGAGCGGAGGGGCCTCAGCATGGTACAATGCCCTAGAGCTCACCCTTTAAAGCAGCCATTTTCTCCAGGGGACAATATATCCTTCAAAACCTCACTGGTTGAATTATCACTCTCACACAAAAAGTGTGTAAACCAACATTTAGTGCACAGTTTATAATAAATCCATACAGCGAAATAATAGAACGAACACCCACACGATGCTCCCCCAGACTGTTTTTTAAAGTCACGTCTCAGAGGCACTGCCTTCAGCTGCTTCTTGCAGTTCAGAATCTGGGTGGAGACAAGGGCATCATCCTTAACAACTTTCACAAAGAGTTCAAAAGACCGTATTTCCTGCATTTCCTAAGTTTTCATTGATTTCACCCTTCGTCAGTCTTCTCTCAATGCTGTTTTAACTGGAGCTGTTATCAAAATAATCATAACCCCCTCCTCCGCCTGAACGCCGCGCTCCACCTCACTTCTGCCCACGCTCGGGCGCTGCCCTTGGGCGGAGCGTTTCTCGGGTAGCCCCCCGCCCACGTACCTCCCCTCTGCTGTGGCACCGCCAGTCGTACGTCGGCACAAACCCTTCCTGCGCCCACGTACCAGCTCGTCTGCTTCCAAAAGACTTCCCCCCCCCCCGGATAGCGCTCTAAAACACTCAATCATTGTATATCTATTTTATTACTGAATGTGTAGTTTTAATACTCATTAATTTAATTGTTTGTGGGATTTTATGTTGTGAGCCGCCCTGAGCCTGCTTCGGCGGGGATGGCGGGATATAAATCAAATAAATAAATAAATAAATGTGAGTAGACTAAACATCTTGAATGTGTTATTGATTGAGGTTGGTGGCTGGTGGTTATGTTTGCTTGATATATTTGTTTTATTTTACTTAGGACCTGTTTAAACACAGTCCAGGCATACAGAGTGTGTAGACCATAGGGTAGTGGAGCAAACCCATAGTTCATGTTCCCTCTCCCACCATGTGTAATTTTTTAGTGTGAATACATACCTATTCACATAATCCTTTGTTCATGGTAGATGACCCCTCTTCATTTTGGCAGTGATATGTACACGTTTGGGTTGTAGGTCTAGAGCTAATGAACGATGAAGTGATTTCTGTTATTTGGAAGCTGATGAGTTCTACTTTTCAATGAGAGATGTGTGTGATTATTGATAGGGTTGCCAGACCGCCCCCCCTACCTTACTGGTGGGGGCCTTTGGGAGTGTTCGGGGGGGGGGGCAGGGACATCTAACCCCAACTGATGTTTTGAACCACTTCCAGTAAAACTGTAAGTGATTCAAAAAACAAGAAGTGATTGCAAACTTAACCCAAACAAAAAATCTGCTTAAGTACTATTATCAGAATTTAAGACTTTTTACAAAGTTTTTTTTTACTGAATGTTTACAAAGATAGCTTTCTGAAATTTTTATTTTTCAGGATAGTTAGTGAGTTCTATATACCTTTATTGATCATATTTTTTATTATTTCCTAGGCTGTTAATTTCTGGTATGTCCTGGTGATGAATGATGAACACACAGAACGGCGCTATTTAATGTTTTTCCTTCTGGGTTGGGGTCTTCCAGCTGTGGTTGTGATTCTCCTTTTAATTATCCTTCGAGGAATCTATCATCAGAATATGTCTCAGATTTATGGCCTCATCCACAATGATCTGTAAGTCTCTATATATGAAAATAACCATAACATAGATGGAATGAATATTTATGCAATATTCTTCTTGCTTTATCTGTGCAAAACTAAGGGATTATTTATTTTTAACAGTCCATGCCAAGGCAGTATCCTGATGTATTAAATGTATTTTTCATAGTCCTTGATATGCAAGCTGTATATGAACTAATATCTGCAATGCATCCATTTCCCTTTCCTTTCATTCTCCTTGGGCTATCAAAGTGTAAAGTTACTCTGT
This sequence comes from Heteronotia binoei, assembly GCF_032191835.1. Lineage (NCBI taxonomy): Eukaryota > Metazoa > Chordata > Lepidosauria > Squamata > Gekkonidae > Heteronotia > Heteronotia binoei. The sequence goes on along the minus strand of NC_083226.1, from coordinate 123,035,606 downwards.
AAATACCAGTGAGTTTATTTCATACTTCAGACCTGGAAGAGGGAAAGTTTAGGGTGATGGTGATAATGGATAACTTTGCATTTAAGATGTTGTTTGAAGATCACTTAAGGCCTAACACCAAACTATAGTTTGGTTTTTATAAATTTGTATTAAGGTCAGTTTCTGAAAACAGAATTTCAAGCAATCACTCAAATCCTGGTTTTCCTCAACACATGCTGATTTCACTATTTTTATTCTGGCCAAGTGTCTGTATTGTAGCTGGGAAGTGCACAAGGTTAGCTGTGGAAATCAAGCCAGGGTGTGTGTTTTCATACTGCATGCAAAACCATACTGTGAAGACTAATTGTGGTTAAAAAACCACCTTCAAACAATGGCTTCGGATTCTGGTTTTCCAGAACTAACTATCCATAGTAAGTGGAATGATCCACATTTGGATGACCATACTAACCATAAATGGAAAGGGCCACATACTAACATAGTTTAACCATAGTTTCAACTTTTAAAAGAAAGCAAAATTGCAGAAATATTAATCAAGTTTCACTTTATATTGTTTCACTTTATATAAAGTATTGTGGCTAGGGTTGCCAGTCCCCAACTCCTGTTTTCTGACACTGCCCAGTGTGGATTTGGGAATTTTTTTTTTAAACAGCTATCGAGCCTATGGTTTTACCATAGAGTTCCAGTGATTCCTAGAAAGGAATCTGTTTCTGGGTTTTACCTGGAAGTGATATCACACTGTTGCTAAAAGCCATGCATCAGTCTTTCATCCTTTCTATGGCTCATGGCTCAATTAAGGACTGTTGTATGACCTCCTTCTGCTCAGAAATCTGGATTGCCAGAACACATTTGATTTGAAAGAATAGTTATCAAAATACCTTAATTGGAGAGAAGCAATAAATGCCAACAGATGTGAATGAGAGAGCAAGTCTTACAAAATTTATAAATTTATCTTCAGCTCAGACACAGGCATGAGAATTTCAGCATTTACTTAAATACATTTCAGAAATCTAGACAAAGATACAGTATTACAGAATCTCTCTTGCAAAATTGAAAGGGAACTTTTAAAAGCCCATTAGCAATCGGCTCAGAGTGGCAACCGGGGGAAGAGTTGGGGGGAATATAGTGAAGGGGTAGAAGAAGAAGATATTGGATTTATATCCCACCCTATACTCTGAATCTCAGAGTCTCAAAGTGGCCACAATCTCCTTTACCTCCCCGCCCCCTGCCCACAAGAGACACCCTGTAAGGTAGTTGGGGCTGAGAGAGCTCTTACAGCAGCTGCCTTTTCAAGGACAACTCCTATGAGAGCTATGGCTGACTCAAGGCCATTGCAGCAGCTGCAAGTGGAGGAGTGGGGAATCAAACCCAGTTCTCCCAGATTAGAGTCTGCACACTTAACCACTACATCAATGGCAAGTAGCTCTAGGAGTCTCCAGAGACTCTTATCATTTTACTCAGGGATGGAATTTTAGCAGGAGCTCCTTTGCATATTAGGCCATACACCCCAATGTAGCCAAACCTCCAAGAGCTTATAAAAAAGAGCCCTGTAAGATCTTGGAGGATTGGCTACATCAGGATTGTGTGGCCTAATATGCAAAGGAGCTCCTGCTAGAATTCCACCCCTGGTTTTACTATACAGCTTCCAGGGATTCCCAGAGATGTATGATATCACTTCCAGAAGAAACTTGGCTTCTTCTGGAAGTGACATTGTCATGCTGTTGTTTTAGTCTAAAGGGGAAAAAAACCTGCTGGGTTTTTTTTGGTGGGGGGATCCCCCCCACAAGCTATCACTTGGAGAGGCAACAGTCACTGAGAGCTCAGGGTGGGGAATTTGTCTCTTCTCCTCCTTGCTAAAAATGAATGCACCAACCTAAGTTTTCATATAGGTTTAAGAAAAAGTGTAGTAATATTATGCATTGTCATCAAAGTTCATGAAAATAGAACTCTAGAAATTGTAGTATCCTATCCCATTACCTTCAACATTTGTGCTTGGTCTGTGTTGAATCCTCTTTTCTTACAAGACTGTTTGATCCTTACAACAAGACTGTTTCATTCATGCCTCATGTCCTTTGGAGCTTATTTCTTTGATAGATCTTCTCATTTTGGAAGAACATTGATAGCAGATAAACCTGCTAATCTAAGACATAGTCTTATACGCTAGGATTTGTGAATCTCCAAATATCCTCTCTTTTACATTTTTGAAAGATCCTAGGAATACCATTTTTGCATTATAATTTATTGATGTATTTAAGCAAGGATAAACATTTAAATCATCAGGCAAAATCCAGTTTTCTGAATGACAAAATACCTTTTTATCATTGAAAAGTCAAACCTGTTAAAATCTAACTACAGTTACGTCTATAAATGCTAATGAGAATGAAGGGGATGCTGGGTAGCAGTTTTAGCCAGCATATACCTACCATCATCTGCTAGTTCACCTTTGGAGTCCTAATACATCAGCTAAAACAGCAGCTCATTTGTGTTCGTATTTCCAGCCTACACACACCACACATCTATGATCTTTGCAGATTTTTCTTTCAAAAATACTACCTCTGCTTTTTTTTTTAAGCTCAGCAACAATTTTTCTTCTTTTAATCATATGATTTCAAGCCATTAGCATTCTAGTAAACAATTTTTATGTCATAGCTGTTCATTTTTACTGAATTTCTTCAGTCTAAAACAAAACAAATGCTGGTGTTTTTCATTTCTTCTACAAAACTAGTATTTTAATTATGGATACTGAGAACACTAATGCTTCTTGGTCCTCTCCTTCAATAGTAGGTTGCAAACTCCTTGGAAATAGAGTATTTGAAATTCTGAACTTCTTCCTTGTAATACATAAATAGAGTAGTTAAGCTGTACTCGGTTGTTTTATTTTTTCATGTATTTACTAAGAATTAGGCCCATTGTGAAGAAAAATGCAACGTGTTCTAGAAAGACTCTGGGCAAGTCCCCCTGCCCACCCTTGCTATCTTCCCACCCATCCAAGGTGGCCATTTTCTGTAGGGGAATTGATCTGACTTCAGCTTTCCATCTCCTCCCCTCTCCCTGTAGCCTCTACATAGGAAAAGTACATTCTTTCTCCACAATGGGGACCAAGCAGCTTACATCATTCTCCTCTCCCCCTTTTGATCTGCACAACAATCTTGTGAGGTAGGCTAGGCTGAAAGTCTGTGATTGGTCTGAAATCACATTGTGGATCAAAGCAGGAGCGAAGTAACCTCAACAGGGTATAATGACACAGAGTCCACCCTGCAAAGCAGTCATTTTCTCCATCTGGAGAACAGTTATACCATCTCTACCATCTGGAGAACAGTTATAATTCTAAGTGATCTCCAGCACTCACCTGGAGATTGGCAACAATGGTTCCTCAGGAGAAAATGGCTGGTTGGCTGTTGCTGAACAGTAGCAAGTAGCCAGGCCTAGGGTAGCCAACCAGATGGAGTCTGAAGATCTCCTGATATCACATCTGAACTCCAGACATCTCTCTCCCCCTGGAGAAAATAAAGGTTTTGGAGGGTGGACTCTATGGCATTATATTCAGCTGAGGCTTCTCCCCTCCCCAAACCCTACCCCCCTCAAACAAATTCCACCACAAAATCTCCTGGAGTTTCGCACCAACCTGGAATTGGCAGCCCTGATCAAGACTGGGCCCAATGACTTCTCCCTCAAAGGCCAAAAAGGCCTGGAAAGGGCCTCCCCCCCACCTTCTACGGACAAACCAATCTTGGTTACTTTTTACTGAGAGAACCTAGGTTAGTTGCCTGGCAACAGCTACTGCCTAGCAGCTTCCCCAGTGGCCCAATCCTCATCTGTCCTAGGGCAGGCAGTGGGCGGGGGAGAGTAGGGTCAGCTAATGCCACACAAGTGCACTTGAGTAATGTTTGACAGGCCAATCACTGATACAGCACAAACCATAGCCAATGAGAGAACCAGATTGAGACAATTCCGTAGGGCATATATATAGCCCTGAGCCTGCCAAGGTGGGGGAGGGCGGGATATAAATGAAATTAATAATAATTATATATATATATATATATATATATATATATATATATATATATATATATATATATATATATATATATATATATATATATATATATATATATGATATACAGTAAATGTCATACCTTTTTCTTGGCATAATGTAACCCAAGCAGGGCTTTTTTTGTAGCAGGAACTCCTTTGCATATTAGGCCATACACCCCTGATGTAGCTAATCCTCCAAGAGCTCACAGGGCTCTTAATACAGGGCCTACTGTAAGCTCCAGGAGGATTGGCTATAGCAGATGTGTGGCCTAATATGCAAAGGAGTTCCTGCTACAAAAAAAGCCCTTAATAACAATAAATGCAGTACAAAAACAATACAATAAAAAAGAGATATATCAGAGCCTATCTCAGTAGCCTCCAAGATGCTTCATAAGCTTATTTAAATAACTGTTTTACCTTGCCAGAAGATCCCAGGGGGAGATTGACGCTTTCCAGGACAGAAAAGTCCCTGGACGCAGGCTGTAGCAGATAGTGTCCTGAAGAGCAAGGAAGACTGCTAGATGACCTGTGTTGAGATGAATGCCATTGTTGCCCAGGTTCATGTTGGGAGAGATGGTCCTTAAGCTGTCTTCCTTGAATATTTAAACTGTCTGCAAGTTTATCAGAGTGTACTGGTTAAAACTTAAAATCTCTAATAGTGCAATCCTAAGAATATCTTCCTGGGAGCAAGCCCCATTGAACAGGCATGAGCAGGATGCTGAATAGACTGGTTTAGACAATAGCATAACTTATGAATCCTTTGAGCATATCATTCATCTATTTTTTTCTTCTTTTTCACTTAACACACTCTGTGATGGACTGTAGTGGGGGTCAGGTAGAGCAGGGAGTGATTCTTGCCTGCATTCTACTTTTTCCACAACTACTTTTAACACTCCTGCTTGTTACACTAAAAAGTGTCAGATATTGTACTTTTAAAAGGATTTTGCATATTAAATCTCCTTGTGATACAAAATAAATGTGGATTGCATTACAATGATATTTAACCTTAGTAATCTAGGAACCCCATGGTGCAGAGTGGTAAAGCTGCAGTCCTGCAGAACAAAGTTCTCTGCTCACGACCTGAGTTCGATCCCAGCAGAAGCTGGGTTCAGGTAGGCAGCTCAAGGTTGATTCAGCCTTCCATTCTTCCAAGGTCGGTAAAATGAGTACCCAGCTTGCTGGGGATGACTGGGGAAGGCAATGGCAAACCACTCCATTAAAAAGTCTGCTGTGAAAACATTGTGATGTGACGTCACCCCAGAGTCAGAAACGACTGGTGCTTGCATAGGGGACTACCTTCAATCTAGTTCAGTTCAAATTACATTTCTGTTTGGAAATCAAATGCTTTACTTTTTAATACCAAACAATTTAAAACAGAAAAGTTATGATTTCAAGGTCAAACTATATTTAAAAAAAATCTTCCTGGGAATCCAACTTAATAAGACATTCTGCGATCTACACTGTTTTGGCCTAGGCATACCTTTTCCCTAGCAATGGTAAAAAAATAATGAAGGAATAAATTAATGCAGAAAAATAGCTTGAGGGATATAAGAAAAGGAATTCCTTTTCCTCTCACTCCTTCATGCCATAGAAGCTCTGGACATTTTTTAAGGGACTAGGGCTGTCTCAGCTAGTTGCAGCAGTGTCTTTATTATGATGGTGAGTAAAACCTTCATTTTTGTGATCTAGGCCGTGTGCACATCTGCCTTAAAAAAAATTAAGATGACAGAGGTCTAAATTATACAGAGGATGGATTCTATGGCTGGATTCACCATTCTCAATACTATTGGAGCCCGTTTTGGGAAGGGCAGGATAGAAATGTAAAATAATAAATCTTCAAGTACAAAAGCTATGGGAGATGATACTTCCTTTTGCTAGCAACCTCTTCTGTCTCATGTGGTGCTGCTCCAAAGGTCATTTTAACTTGTGGGGACTACCCTTAGAAAGCGGAATCTGAAAAACCCTCGTGTGGGTACAGGACATTGTTCTTTAGACCCCACTTACATTAACACGTTTCCCTGAACATAATAAATATTTACATGTTTGCTTTTCAGGGAAGTCTCATATAGCAATAGGACTACTAGTGAAGGTATTAATTAGAATAATCTCATCCTTGAAGAATATACTATTTCAAATGTGTTGGGTGCGTCTTTGACCACAGTTATTTGCAAAACTGCAGACCCTGCTATTGGGCTGTGCCCTGCACATAGGAACTATATTTTATTTATTTATTTATTTATTTTATTCGATTTATATCCCGCCCTACCCCACCGAGGTGGGCTCAGGGCGGCTATAATATGGAGATTCCAAGTGCTTCAGGCACTAGTTTCTTGAGGCTTTCTGTATTTCAGTAGCAGAGCACAATAGTAGAAATTCAGTAGCAAAACACAGTAGTAGAAATTTTATGCAGCAAAGGGAAATGGTTTTATGGTACCTCTGAACCCTTCATGGTAGACATATAATTATACTTTGAAAAGAGTAAAAATATGATTAGTCCACATTTATTTTTAGATAGTTTACCTATTTTTAGATAGATTAGTCCACATTTATTTTTAGACAGATTATTCTGCCACAGGCCCATAGCTACGAGGGGGGCTGTGGGGGAACAGCCCCCCGACTTCTGGGTGAGGCCCCCTGACTGGATGCCCCAACCAGTCCCCGGGGCCTCTGCCATAGCTCTAGGGGCTGCCACTGGCCCCACCAGCAATTTGGCCGGCCAGGGGCAGAGCAGTCTCAGCCTCCCCCTAGAGTTAAAGGGCCAACAGATCAGCTGTTTCACGGGCCCTTTAACTCCAGGGGGGGAGCTGGGGGTTGCTTTTGCTGTGGCTCCCAGCCCTGATTGCAGCCACTTCTCCTGATGCTTTCCTTCCCTCCCAGCCCTGATCGCAGCCACTTCTCCTGCCCTTTCCCCTCCCACCCAGCCCTGATCACCACCGTTTCTCCCCACCTCCGTTCCCGCCCTCCCAGCTCTAACCACTGCCCCTTCTCACTTCTTCCCCTCCCTCCCAGCCCCAATTGCAGCCACTTCTCCCGCCCTTTCCCCTCCCAGCCTCGATCGCAACCACTTCTCCTGCCCTTTCCCCTCCCTCCCAGCCCTGATCGCCTCTGCTTTTCCTTGCCTCTGCTGCCTGCCTCTCCCCCGCCTGTTCTCATGAGTAGCCCCATGCCTGCCGCCTACTCAGAGGGCTACTCATGAGTAGGCAGCAGATCCGGTGACTGAGGCAGGGCAGAGCTGTGCTGCCTAGCCAGAAGGGCTAGGGTCAGCCCTGCCTGTCACTAGAGGGAAGGTCGTGTGGGGTGCTGGGGGGCATCAGTGCTCCTTGAAAAATATAAATGCCCCCCAACCTTCCAAATCCTGGCTACAGCCCTGTTTTGCCAGTAGCCACAGTTCTTATTTTCAAAACCACAAGAGGTAGAGTTAAAAAAGAGGTAGAGGTAGAGTTTTAAAAGCACAAGAAGCCTGATGAGCTGAGGCTTGAAACAAGAAATTATCTATATAAAAAGGCAAGCATCAAGAATTGAATGCATGAAAAAGTTATGGGTACAGTTCGCCACCATGACCTTTCATATTACATCTTTTTAAGCTTTTGGCTACTCCAATTACAGTATAAGCAAATAGGGGAAAAAGGAAAAAGGAAAGGGGGCAGGAAAGAAATGCATCATATATGTCTACATGCTGGGCACAAACACAACTTAAAAAATAGTTACAATTAAAAATAACACCTCAAATAAAACATAAAATATGTAGAAGATCTCATTACAAAGTGCCTCTAGACAGAAGTATAGTTTTTTTTTTCACCTTGGGAAATACAAGATAAGATATTTGCAGCTCCCTTGGAGCCTACATGTCTGAGAGAGCTCCAGCTTCCTTTAATGTAAGTCTGACTGAATATCAGATGAGCAAAGCAGCTTTCCAAGTTTCTTTCTTGAGGGCATGGAAAGGATGTTGGTAAACATTCTCCAGCCATTTGCCATTTTTGTAAGGTTTCCAAATGAGGAGTTTTGGAACTGTTTTAAATCTAAAATTCTAAAGAACTCCAGAATGTATCCTCCAAGATATATTTCTTTGCAAATTCCACATCCCCAAGATAGAAATAAAGGACATGTATAAATTGAAATAATGCCTACAAAGCTACATTAAGATTTTTGTGTGTGTTCAGTTTATGCCAGCAGAACCTATATACTTGCATTGCATGATCCAAAAGGTGATTATGAATACAAACTTAACTTCAAAAGTAAAAGAGAAACATTTATTTCTTTACAGCATATATAGCCTGGTTTTCCACTTAATTGTTGAAAGCAGCTTGCATAATTTTTAAAAGTCTAATAGAACAAATTAAAAACCAATAACAGATTGAACAGTCTCAGAACAGTATAATAAATCAACAGCAGCAGTAAAATAATTACTAGATGCCTGAAAGATTAAAACTTATGACAAACTTCTCTGGAGAGGGCATTCCAGAGACCAGGGACCTCCACTGAAATGTCCCTGTCTCCAGTTGCTACCTATCTAACCTCAAAAGGCAGGATCAGGGTTTTGTGTAGTAGGAACTCATTTGCATATTAGGCCACACACCCCTGCTGTAGCCACTCTTCCAAGAGCTTACAGGGCTCTTAGTACAGGGCCTACTGTAAGCTCCAGCAGGATTGGCTATAGCAGGGGTGTGTGGCCTAATATGCAAAGGAGTTCCTGCTACAAAAAAAGCCCTGGGCAGGATCCATACAGCAGCATCTCTGACAATGATTCAACAAATGGGAGATTTCATGAGCCTGTCTTTACTCTTTCTGTATTTTAATTTAACCCAACCTGGTCTATTTACCTGCCTGGGCTTCCCTCCCTTCCTGCTCACTCTTTCTACCGGCCCATTTGAACACACAATGGTTCAGAAATCTTACTCCCCCTATTGACTCGGTTTCTTCCTCCCACCTTAGAATCATAGAGTTGGAAGGGACCTCTAGGGTCATCTAGTCCAATCCCCTGCACAGGGCAGGAAACTCACAAACACCTCCCCCCTAAATTCACAGGATCTTCATTGCTGTCACATGGCCATCTAGCCTCTGTTTAAAAACCTCCAAGGAAGGTGAGCCCCGAGGAAGCCTGTTCCACTGAGGAATCGCTCTAACAGTCAGGAAGTTCTTCCTAATGTTGAGCCGGAAACTCTTTTGATTTAATTTCAACCCATTGGTTCTGGTCCTACCTTCCGCGGCCACAGAAAATAATTCCACACCATCCTCCATATGACAGCCCTTCAAGTACTTGAAGATGGTGATCATATCACCTCTCAGCCGTCTTCTCTCCAGGCTAAACATCCCCAGCTCCTTCAACCTTTCCTTATAGGACTTGGTCTCCAGACCCCTCACCATCTTTGTCGCCCTCCTCTGGACTCGTTCTAGCTTGTCTAATGTGATGCCCAAAACTGAACACAATACTCAAGGTGAGGTCTTACCAGAGCAGAGTAAAGCAATACCTTCTCTCGCTGCCATTTCCCTTCTGCTCCCTGCTGCTGGACTCCTTTGCATAGAGTGGGCTGGGGCATTTGCAGGTGTTTGCACCTTGGTAACTCAGAATGATGACAAAGATATCACACAACTTTCTCTTGAAATCTTAGTCAAAATCTTAGTTTTATGATAACATTGTTAACTTTTAAAAAATGTAGAAAGAGTAACTGGCTTCTTGTGCAGTTATTTTGATCTGCATGAGATACCACCCTAGGCTATTAGATAAAATAACAATGATAATATAATAAAAATGACTTTTTTTATTCATTTAAATTGTTGCTTGGATACATACTGGTAACCAGCATATATTTTAAAAATAACAAAATATTATTTGTACAGTAGTCCCTTTTGGTAACATTACTTGTCCGACCCCCTGCATTGTGCAGAGGGTTGGATTAGATGACCCTGGAGGTTCCTTCCAACTTTATGATTTTATATCCTGGATCAGTTGTGAAAGTTCCCAATACTTTTTGGGCTGCACTGTGTGTAAGGCATTGTTATAGTCCTTCCTTGACATCCAAGAAGAGGGCATACTGGTACCAAAAGCTGGTGTCAAAGTCACTTTTGGCCACAGATGCCATTTGAATATCTGCAGGCAAAGTTAGAACTAAAAGCACCCCAAGCTAGGAGTGTAACCCCACTAAATACAACTGAACACCACCATCCTGATCAGGCAAATTCCTTACCAACAGTAATTTCAATATTATTCTGATTGAAGAGATCTTAGACTTTCAATTACAAGTTTGCGGATACAACAGGAAAGTGATGCACATAAATAGTTTGCTCTTTGACTCTCATTATTTTCCTATGTATAAAGAGCTCTCCCACCCACAAAGGAAGTGTTTTCATTTCAAAAGGATGGTAAATTTGTGTGAGCTAAGTCTGTAAATGTCCACATTGTTAAAGGTAGTCCCCTGTGCAAGGACCCGTCGTTTCTAACTCTGGGATGACCACATCATGACATTGTCGTGGCAGACTTTTTACAGAGTGGTTTGCCATTGCCTTCCCCAGTCGTCTACACTTTCCCCCCAGAAAGCTGGGTACTCAATTTACCAACCTTGGAAGGGTGGAAGGCTGAGTCAACCTTGAGCTGGCTACCTGAACCCAGCTTCTGCCGGGATTGAACTGGCAGAGTGGTTTGCCATTGCCTTCCCCAGTCGTCTACACTTTCCCCCCAGAAAGCTGGGTACTCAATTTACCAACCTTGGAAGGGTGGAAGGCTGAGTCAACCTTGAGCTGGCTACCTGAACCCAGCTTCTGCCGGGATTGAACTCAGGTCATGAGCAGAGAGTTTGACTGCAGTACTGCAGCTTTACCACTCAGCAGTCTCTTTATACCTGCCCATTTTCTTTACAGTCAGGATGACTGAAGAAAGCATCTGCAATCTCATGATCTTCAAGCTCAACAGAAGATAAATAGAATAGATCTTATTGTTGTTTTCAAGTCCTATGTTTCGTTTCCTCTTAACAATTTGTGTAGAGATTTACAAATGTAACACTAACAGTAAAATGACATCCTGCATTTACCAGGGATCTGAATCCCATCTCCATACTCGAGACTCTGATTGTAAGGGCACTGAGATGCAGGATTTCCTGATAGCCACCTGTGCAAACTAAACAGAGCATTATAAATAATGCAGGTGGGCAAGCTCTCTCAGGTTTGGCTCAGAATTGGTTCAGCTCAAATGAGCTAATTTGTCTTACAGCCAAATGAAGCTTGTTCAAACTTAATCTCACTCTGAACTTTGGCTCAGTTATGCTCTCAGTGAAGCATGGCAGGGTCAGACATTAAGCCAAAGTCCCACCCAGACTTTGCCCAAATCAGGGTTTACAAGCTGAGGTCTGGAAAGGTGACTACCCTGGACACTCATCCTGAGCTTTTCGGGTGGGCTTGGGATCACATCCAGCATGATATACACCTGGGACTTCCAGGAGGTGTTGGGCCCCTGCTCCTGGCATGCCTGCATTTTCTGAAAGTACAAATACATCACATGCTTGCATCACTGTCAAGCATGCAGTTTTCAATGATGAGTCAAGTGGATACAAAACTACGTTTATTGATATACTGATATGCTCTCCTGGTACAGGTTCTTGAGAGTGATACTGAAAATACATTGATACAATTCTTTTAAGGCATACTTCAAAGGGTTCCCAAAGGTGGGGGTTAGGAATGCTCTCTAACACATAAACTATCATAAATGTCTACATTCTCACAATGTTATCAGTGTCTTGTCCTTGCTTTCCCCAGATGTCTCACACTCCCAAGTAGGAATGTATGGGAAGGTGTTGATTACTCTTTCTCTTGTTAGTTTCATTTCTTTCTACTCTACTTCACAGCAATAAAGCAAGAAGGGGGAGGGATAAGAATAACAGAGCCAAACTACTTCGGTCCTCCATGATATTTCACAGACCAGCTTTATGGAGGGCCATTAAACAATTAATTACCATTGGAATTTTACCATTCTTGACAAGGGCCTAATGCCACACAAAAGTGGCGGGTGTGCATTGCTTCCAGGTAATGTGGACACACCAGGGGGCAGGGTCTGATGCGACCTAAACTGCTTCTGCTCAGGTGAGGTTTTGGCTGAGGGGTTTGGTCCGCAGCCACGTGGCTCATGAACCTCAGGATTTTCCAGTCTGTGCCCATCCCTAGTCTGAAGTAACAAGTCTCAGTGGCAAGCCTCATTGCTTGCTGCTGCTCCAAACTGTGATAGGAAGTTTTGTTTTGTTTTGTGTTTTTAAAGCAATTCTATCAATGTTGCTATGTCATTTCCGGGTAAAACCCAGAAGTGACATAAGGTAGTTCTAGGAATTGCTGGAAATGCTATGGTTGTATAATAAAGTTTCTGGCAATTCCTGTAATCATTTCTGGGTTTTACCCAGAAGTGAAATATCAACATCCTTATGAGCCCTTCCCCCACCTCACTACCTCTTCTCTTTCTGCAAATTTTACCTGACAATATCAAGGCAATGCAATGGGAAGACCTTACTATAGGCTTGTCATAGTTTTTCAGAAGCTTTATTGGGTCGTGCAAATAATGAACATACTTAAATATTGCATTTCCAGCTTGAAACATTATTTTCAAGCTTATGTTTTATTTGTTTTCCATTGGGATAATTATCTCTAATTTCACTGGGTCTTAGTTTTAAGGAACAGGCTTAAGCTCAAGCCCAAGCCCCAAGTGACTTGCTTGGTTTCCTTTACTCTCTCTTTTTCCTCTAATGCTGATGGAGCAGCTGGTACTTACCCTGCTGAAGAGGTTACCAAATGTTAAAGCTGGGGATGAAATGATACCCAAGTGTCTGCAGCTGAAGTCAGTGTGATGCCAATGCTGCAAATATATTAGAAAGAAACCAGTAGTTTTCATTAACAGATTTCTTGTAATCACCAGTATGACATCAGACACTGAATTATTATCCATTTCCTGTGCCAGAAATACCGCATAGGTATTATTTGTTATGAATCATTGATGTGATCTGTATCCTATTGTTGATACCTATTCTCTATTATTTGGCCCCAGGGCAGACTCTGTGCCTTCATGCAGCTTCATGCTGTAGTATATTCTATAATGCTAAATATTTGCTTGTATAAAACTTATTGTGAAAAACCATGATTGCTTAATTGTCATGCAGGTTCAAGAAATAGGCACATTGGTTGAGGTGCAAGACAGGGGTGATTCCACATTAGCCTTTGCTCCGGCTCCGACGCTGTGTTTCCCCCGGGGCAGATGTTGGTTTCCACACATTTTGACCCAGGGCAGCAGTTTGACCCGCCTCCGAAGCGGTGCCACCCCGGATTAAGGAGATCGGCAAAATACCAGATCTTTTTTTTGCTGCAGTTCCGAGGCTCGGAATTTTATGTGCAGAACTTGCACCAATGCGCTGTCAAACTTCTAGCATCAGTAGAACACACCCACATAACTCCACGCCCATGATTCCGCCCAGTTATTTCGTCATACTTCCGCAAATTACTCCTGAAATGGATTAATTTTTTAAAAAAACAACTCATTTCACGTTACAACGCGAAAACAATATAACGATGTAACGCTATTTTGTTTTTCCGTGCATCACTTATGGAGGGGCTGGGGGGGTCTCCGCGTGGCGCAGGCTGCTGGGGAAGTTCGGAGTTGCTTGCAAAGAGGGACTGGCGTGTGTGTGTGTGGAAATCCAGGTCGCCGAGAGAACGGCACATAAGTTTTCGAAGCATCGATTGTAGGGGGTTGTTGGGGGGGGAATTAAACTCCCCTTCGCTTCTTTTTCAGTGGTTTGTGGGGGGGGTTGGTGAGCACTTCGAACTGGCGGCTGGGTCCTTTTCTGCGCCCCCCCCCTGCAAACATCACGTTTCCACCTCTCTTTTATGACTGGAATTTTTCTTTGTTCGCATGCAAAGAAACTATTTGAGAAGGACACGAGGGGTCTCTCTCCCCGCTCCTTCGAAAGCATTTGGAGGCTCTTTACTATATTCCACGTGAATTTGATAATGTGGATTGCTATTGCATTGTGATTACTTTCTTCCCCCTCCGAAAAAAATCAATCCTGTGCTTAACATTCGTTGACTCAGATTTCATGGGGCTTAACCTGCCAACAGCAGAGCGAAAGGAAAACACGTGACTTTGCCAGTATTATGCCTCTGGCATTACGTTGTAATACAAACAAAGACGTTGCGTTGTAACGCAAACACGCATGCATGTAAAAAAAAAAGGGAAACGTATGAGGGAGGGGGAAACTCCAGGAGCAGCAGTAATGCGGAATCAGAAAACATGGAACAGATTGGGAATTGAATCCAGGGGAAATCCTCTATTGCGGCATCGGGAAATCTCTCCCGCATGGAACAACCCCGGAGCGAAAGAAGGGCAAACGCCAAATGCGGAATCAGCCTGTATGAACTTTTTTCTGTATCCTCGCTGAGGAAGTTTCTAGGCTGGTTTCAAACTGAGTTGAGTGTAGAGATGTCAGCCTCCTGGTGGGACCTGGGGATTTCACACAGAATACAAGATCAATATCTGGAGAAAATAGATGCTTTGGAGGGTGGACTTTATGGCATTGTATCCCACTCAGCCTGTTTTCCCCAGTCTCCACCTCCAAATCTCCAGGAGTTTCCTAAACTGGAGCTGGGAACCCTACTCTCCTGCCATTAGCAACTGGGGTCCTAGTGATCCTAATTGAGTGGAGCTGTGTTTGTAAAGTCTTGGCAATCATGAGCTCTCTTGGCAAGAATTTAGAAGGAAAATCTTGTGAATTGTCTGAAATGTTTCTTCCAGTGTGTAAAAATGGTGTGTATGCACTGATCTATTGTTTTTTGTGAAGTGTTGTTTGGTTTAACCTGCCCTGCACTTGCAGGTGCTAGGAGTAGAGGTGCTGGGAAACCAAACCTTCTTCAAAATAGCACTTGGAAATAAGAGAATATCTTAGATCCTTATGAGGGGCAATAAACACACACAATACTTGCATACAAATGACTACTTTGACATGTGGCCTGCTCACATAACACACAGTAATGCACAATAGTTTCATTTAGAGTAAGGGGCTTAACATTAAAGAACTTCCGTGTGTGAGTCTACAGAGCTTCTGATGTTTGATGCCTGATCTGCTGAATGTTGATCATGTATACATAGATTACTTGTTTTAAACTTTCAAGAGAAAGAGAAGGATTTTTGGAGGAAAGTGATATTTGGTTTTTAACATAGTCAGATGTTATAGACTGGAAAACATATATACCAAGAAGGTAATTTGGAACTTCAGCATGGTCTTTTAGGACAATGGGGTGTCACTATTTGGTGTATGGCTTTGATGAAAAAAGAACTGTCCTGTTCCACTCAAACACTATTTATATCTTTGCAAATATTGAAAATGCAGGCGAGGCAAATATTAAGACTCTCCCCTTACCAAAATAACAGGCATGAATCCATGGGATTTGCTTTGAGAGCGTTTAAAAATAGAGTTGTTGGTTTGTTGTGGCAAGACGTTGGTGAAGTCTACTTGGGGAATGAAGTGTATTTTTACTGGTTGATGCAACTGTCATTTTTGTAAATAAGGACAATTGAGTAAATTTAGAACGTTCACAACGTGAGATATTTTTGGATGATTGGAACTACCCATGCATGATGCAGCTATTCCAAGTATGACATCAGCTTCCTATGAGTAGTCCCAGGATAGTTGTTTGTGTGGGCAAACACCTGCACCCATCTGTTGCTAAGCTGACTACAGTGGGGCTCTGCCTATAAGAAAGCATCAGGTGAAGGTCAGATGTGAAAGTGGAAGGCATGCATTTAATGCTTTGTAAAGTTTATTGGAGAAAGTACCATTTCAATCCTACATTTGTAACTTTGGAACATTAAGTAATAAAGTACTTGATCTCTTTACTTTAAAAGGTTTCATATGAAATTTGGGGAGATTACTGTAAAACCTTTAAATACTGAAGCACTGCTGAAAAGTTTGTGATGCAGCCTTGGGTTTGTTAGAGCAACATTGTCATGAGACATGATTTTCAGTATCCTTTCCAGGAGGCTGCAGACCTGTTTTTGTTTTGTTTTGTAAGTGGAGGTTAGATGTGCCAGATGTTCAAAGATACTTCTCTTGTGCATGTGAATCTTTGCATTTGTGTGCATGAGACAACATCCCCCCTTTTTTTTTCCAAAAAGAGTACACCTATACCTGGCCCACCCAAGCCTTGTCACAAAGGAGGGAGGGAAGAAGAAGAGGGGAAAGGAGCCAGGCAGCCCTGAACGCACTACTGGCCTCAGGCACAGACATCTACAGGCTGCCCCTGGCTCACACTGACCAAAAGGAGACTTTCCCAGGCTGGACAAGGCTCATACTGTCAGGAGCCACCTTCCCCAAATTGGCCATGGCTTCCATGAGCTGTTTTCCGCAGGCCAGGAGCTGCCTTTTCAAGGCCAGGCTTGTTTCTTCCAACCTAGATTGGACTGGCTCAAGGGGGTGGGGCAGGCCTCTGGTCTACTGGAAAATTCCCTGGTGCCTATAATGGCCAGTCCACCCCTGCTGTTAGGACTGCTTTTCTGATTCCATCTGTCTGCTTACATTTGGAAGTAAAATAACAAACGTCCTGTCTACCTAGTTCTAAGTTCCATGTTGACTGTTTGGATGCTAAACTCCCAGCACTATCAAAGTCCTGATTAGTGTATATATATAATCAGGACTTTGATAGTGCTGGATGAACATATGGATATACGAAGCTGCCTTATAATGAATCAGACCCTCAGTCCATCAAAGTCAGTATTATCTACTCAGACTGGCAGCGGCTCTCCAGGGTCTCAGGCTGAGGTTTTTCACACCTATTTGCCTGGACCCTTTTTAGTTGGAGATGCTGGGGGTTGAACCTGGGACCTTCTGCTTACCAAGCAGATGCTCTACCATATGTGTAGCAGGAGCTTCTTTGCATATTTGGCCACACATCCCTGATGTAGCCAGTCCTCCAAGAGCTTACAAGGCTCTTAGTACAAGGCCTACTGTGAGTCTTGGAGGATTGGCTACATCAGGAGTGTGCAGCCTAATATGCAAAGGAGTTCCTGCTACAAAAAAAAGCCCTGTACACATACACGCTTTTATATAACAGGCTCCAAAAGATAACAGCTTAGAAATGAAGCAACTTGTATCAATTCTTTTTAAATGCCATTCTGTAGACTGCTTTGGAATAGTAGACAAGGTCCTCTTTAAGGAAAAGTTATATAGCAATAGCTGGAGGGCAATCTCTGCCATCTGAATTTGTAATACAACCTACAGAGATCTTAAAGAATGAGCTGGAACATGCAAACACAACAGACTTGGAGGTGCTAAAATCAGTACTGGGAAAAAAAGGTGAAGAGGGCCCTGTGATCTTTTGTTGTTTTTTTGCACACCTCTCCCCTTGGACAGGTTTTAAATAAACGGATTTTTCTTGAAGTTTCTGACCATAAATGTGATTTAGGTTTTGACAAGTTGCTATATGGAAATTTGTTATCTCCAGTTTTGACATACACTGAAGCCATTCTCTATGCCAGACTCTTGCACATCACTTGATTGTGAAATGCTTATTTAGTTCAATGTTCACAGCTTAGGGTTGCCAATCCCCAGTTGGGTATGGCAACATGGGTGAGGGACACAGAAGAAGGGGAGGGGATCCAGGCAAATAATTATAATTTTTCCTTTTTCACTTTACACACGGAGGCTTTGCCTGAATCCCCAGTTGGGGGCAGGGGATCCCCCGGTTTGGAGGCCATCTCCCTGTTTCAGGGTCATCAGAAAGCAAGGGGGGGATGTCCACTGCACACTCCACACTGGAGAATTGATCTGCTGATATCTGGGGCTCTCAAGGGGCTGTTTTTTGAGGTAGAGGCACCAGATTTTCAGCATAGCATCCGGTATCTCTCCTCAAAACACCCCCCAAGTTTCAAAATGATTGGATCAGGGGATCCAATTCTATGAACCCCAAAAGAAGGTGCCCCTATCCATTATATTCAAATGGAGGCAGAGCATTTAAATGTGGGAAGTTATGTGTAAGGTTTGACAGTTGGTATAATTGGATACTATGTAACTAGAAGTACAGAATGCATGTGCTCCTTGTTGTTGAGCAGATTGTACTTGATGCCTTATTGGTTAAGGGGTATGACGTGTATGAGGAAATAAAAGGAGGTGCTGGAGAGGCTGAGGGATCATTCATTCCCTGTGCAGCTGTACTCGAGCATGCTTTGCAATCTTTAAATCTGTCTCCTGTCTACCTTTCTTCTTCACACCGTTATATTGTTGGGGCTGGACTCCGACAAGTGGTGCTTCGTGTGAGGCTTCCAAGAGAGCAATCTTTTAGACTCTGTTCGTCCACCACCCACGCCCGGCAAGGGTTTCAGGCGCGCCACACATCTTCGGATCCCGGGTGAGTGTGACTGGTCAAGATAGAACACATCAGCAACTATGGGTTCCTCACTGTCCGTTGAACAACAAGCCTTTTCTCAAGACCTCCTCTTTTTACTCACTAAAGAAGGACACTCTGTTACAAAGAAGGAGGTTGAAGATTTAGTAAAAGCTATTGATGATGTATGTCCATGGGTCCCTGAAAGAGGAACCCTTAAGTTGAAGGACTGGGTGAAAATTGGCGGCCATTTCCAAGATCACCCTCGGGTGACGGCCAGAGTTCTGTTTACATGGTCCAAGGTCCGAGCATGTTTGAAAGGGCTTACACCGAACAATATTTTGTTTAATCAGCAAATGGAGGCACACCCGTCACCTATGGCTTCACTGCCGCGACTTTTGCCGCCCGCCTCCGCGCCACCTTATGCCCCATCTTTAAAAACGGATGAGCGGCATTTTGCGTCTCGCAAACAACCTAATGATCATGATACGGACACTGAGGACCCTGGGTTTCCCTTAGCCCCCGTCATACAGCCGGACCGCTCGGCCGCCTTTGCGGCAGCTGTTTCCACCACAGTCCTGGAAGAAGGGGACATTACTATCGCCATGGATGATGATATTGCCGCACTTGTCATTGACAATGGCTCTGGAATGTGCAAAGCTGGTTTTGCTGGGGATGACGCTCCCCGTGCTGTGTTCCCCTCCATTGTGGGTCGCCCCAGGCACCAGGGTGTGATGGTCGGAATGGGCCAGAAGGACAGCTATGTCGGTGATGAGGCACAGAGCAAAAGAGGTATCCTGACTCTGAAGTACCCGATTGAACACGGCATTGTCACCAACTGGGATGACATGGAGAAGATCTGGCACCACACCTTCTACAAGGACCTGTATGCCAACACTGTCCTATCCGGTGGTACCACAATGTACCCTGGTATTGCTGACAGAATGCAGAAGGAAATCACAGCCCTGGCACCCAGTACAATGAAAATCAAGATCATTGCCCCCCCAGAGCGCAAATACTCAGTCTGGATCGGAGGCTGGACTCCGACATTTAAAGGTTCTTGGTTCCTTTAAATGTGATGGCCAGAACTCCCTTTGGAGTTCTGTTGTGCTTATAACACCCTTACTCCTGCCTCCACCCCCAAAGTCTCCTGGCTCTACCCTCAAAGTCCCCAGATATTTCTTGAGTCAGACCTATCACGGCTAGTCACAGCTAACTTCCTTCTTCAGCCTTGGCTTCTTCTACGTCTAAACTTCCTGCTCCCCATCCCCAGGTTGTTCCTGCTGACTAGAACTTGAGTTCTGTATCCCAACCTCCACTGTAAGGTTTTCATCCTCTTCCTAACATGCTTCATTGAATTTCTCTCTTCTCTCCAGCTTTGCCTCCCTCTTTCTCTTTTACTGCCTTTCTTCTTGGCTTCCATGCTGCCCTTTACAACTTTGCTCTCTAGACTTGCACCTTTCTGCCCCTGCTTTACTGCCTTTGTCTCACTGCCTTAACTAGGGTTGCCAAGTCCAATTTACGAAATATCTGGGGACTTTGGGGGTGGAGATGGGAGACTTTGGGGTGGAGCCAGGAGACAGTAGGGGTGGAGCCAAGATCAAGGCTGTGACAAGCATAATTGAACTCCGAAGGAAGTTCTGGCCATCACATTTAAAGGGACGGCACACCTTTTCAATGCCTTCTTTCCATAGGAAATAATGAAGGATAGGGGCACCTTCTTTTGAGGCTCATAGAATTGGACCCCCTGGTCCAATCTTTTTGAAACTTGGGGGATATTTTGGAGAGAGGCACTAGATGCTGAACTGAAAATTTGGTGCCTCTACCTCAAAAAACAGCCCCCCCCCAGAGCCCCAGATACCCGTGGATCAATTCTCCATTATTTTCTATGGGACTAAATCTCCATAGGGAATAACAAAGTCCCCAGCAGACATTCCGCTCCCCTCCCCCCGCTTTCTGACGACCCTGAAGTGGGGGGAGGGCCTCCAAACCGGTGGATCCCCTGCCCCCACCTGGGGATTGGCAACCCTAGCCTTAACTGGTTGTGTTATCCTGTCATCTTTCATATGGGCTGATGCTGCTCCTCAATCATCCCTTTATTGTAGGGGTGGTGATAATACCACAACTCACTATATGAATTTATATTAATATAAGTTGCAAAATGGCAACATTTCCATCATAATTTTGTACTCAAGTCCCGGTAAGTGATGTGGGCACAAAGACTGATCTACCTTTCAGGCCTCTTGGCTGACTTGCAGGGCAGCAAAGAGCAAGGCGGGTTGTGGTAGCAAGAGCTGCTGCCAACATGCCTGAGTGGTCTCTAGCATCCTGCCTTTCATTGTGGTATCCTGGCAGCCCACTCAGTGGGGAAAGTGGCAGAGAATTCCAACCCATCTGCCCTTGAGCCTGTTGCCCTGCTGTATTGGCATGAGAGGTGTATTGAGAATGCATGTATGTCTGTAGAGCAGGCAAACGGGGAAAATGCTTGGGGATACAAAGAGAAGCTGTATGAGGGGAGAGGGAATGCTGTAAAGGAAGCATCTCCATGTTTGCAGGTAGATGAGAATTTAAAGTAAGAGAATTTCAGAGGGGACTGATGTGAATGTATGACTATGTAGGAGCGTGTGGATCCATTTTCCTAGGACTGAGAGACAAAGAAGTGAATATCTGGGGAGCTGATATATGTAGAGGATGATCATCTGTATGTGGTTGCGGGAGGGGGAGAACAGAAGCAAGAATGCATGACCACTTATTTAGAAAATAGACAAGATCTGTACACTGTCTAGACCAGGGGTGTCAAACATACGGCCTGCAGGCCGGATCAGGCTCTCAGAAGGCTCCAATCAGGCCCTCCATCAACTGGCTGTTGTCTGCTTCATTTTCCCTTGCCTGCTTTTTTCGGTTGCCATTTTGTGTTTCTCCCCGGACAGGCCAGAGCAGCAAAGCAACCTTTCCCTCTCCCCCCTCCCTTTCCCCAAAGGGAGGAAGAGGGAGGAGCAGCCAGTGAGGGAGCTTGGCTCTATAGCTCTGCTGGATGATTAAGTTTGCCAGGCTCAATCACCCTGCAGAGCTACTGAGACAAGTCTCTCTTCGTTCTAATGAATGGCTGAGGCTCCTCTCCCTCCTTGTGCCCCAGGGAAAGAAAGAAAGAGCCAGAGCTTCTTTTGCCTGTCCCCACCATCAGGAGTGCTGCAAAGAGATCTTCATCGTAGTCTCTGTGCAGTCCCATACATGGGTTTTCCACCTGGAAACGAATCCGACCTCGGAGAATTCAAAGCTAGCCTAGGCGTTTATTTTGGCACGCATTCCCTCTCGATCTGGAGAGCAGGCATCCACTGGACATGCCTGGAGCGAGGGGAAGGCGCTCCACCCACCCAGTTTCTTCTTAACTGCAGCTCGGGATACACCTATTTCGTTGCATCTCCTCAACTTCATTGCGATCTTCATTTTTCGACTGTTCTTCTTCTTCCACTACTTTGCCGACTGGTATCGTTAAAAAAAAAAAAGACTATCCTCTTTACTATTTCCTCCCCCCCCCCCCCCGAGCGTATGGAAGGGAAGGACTCCAAAACAACTTTCAAAAAGTGTATCCAGTGTGGGACCAAAATTCCCTCAACCGACGGACACTCTTTGTGCCTATTGTGTCTGGGGGAAACTCACAGAACTGATACCTGAGTTCATTGTCGCCAGTTTGGGAAACAGGCCAGAAAAAATCGTGCGGCCAGACTTAAAAGCCATCTTTTAGAGCATCATTGCGGCCTGTAACGTCCCACGCTGCTGGATCCCAGACTTTGCCACCTTCCCTAACTCTGCAAAGGGACGTGGCTCGACAGGCAGCTTCCATGGCCTCGGCTCCCAGTAAGCATAAGTCCGGAAAGCACTCCAAGAAGTCCGACAATTCCAAGAAAAAAACATCGATTGGAATCGTCCTGCAAACACCACTCAGATTCAACACTCTCGAAATCGAAGCTGATGATTGATTGTCAGTCCTCGGACTCGAGGCCCTCCGACCAGACCATGACCTCGACCTCGCATCCAGTGGCATCCACCTCGACTTCGATGTTGATGGCACCGACTGTTCTGGCAGAGCTCTCGACTCCCATCGATGTCATAACTGACGAAGTCGTCCACATCCAATCTAGATCTCCATCGGTTCACGAATCCCTACCGGAAAACATCCTTGACACCGAATCCTTGGAATCCTCACGACTTCGAGGTCAGCGAGCTAATCTCCTTGGGGCACACTCGTTCCGGGAAGTCTCGATGCCTCGCACCTTCAAGGACCCAGCTACCTCTCCACTACATCGAGAGCCTTCAGCGCCCAAGGATCTGGCCACTCAAATCTATGCTGAACGGTCCCCAGGCAGACGTAGGGATCATTATTATTACTACAGCCCATCACACTCCAGGTCTCCGTCTCCATGTAGATGTCGACAATACTATAGATCACCATCTTGTGAAATCGATCAACCCCGGTACCGTGAAGAACCTACCTGCCTTGGTATCGTGATGCAGTTTACCAACCCAGATACCATGAGCCTCGATACCATGAGGACACCTATCGACCCCGGTACCATGAGGAGTTTTCCTACTCAGCAGATAACTCAACCTGACCAACCTATGCTTCCGAGTAAGACTATATTGTTACCGACCAAGCCCACATACACGACTCCCATGGATGTTCTGGAGGATTCTGAAGCCGAACACTCGGACTCTTCTCAGTCTATGGCGTCCGCTCCATCATCACCTGCTTCTGACATTACCAAACCGGCCGATCTCTCACCATCTGAAGGATCCAAGGCTTACTTACACCTGCTTACCAACATGGCTAATACTCTTAACATAAAGCTCACCACTAACCTGCCAAAAGTATCAGATGTAGTCCATGATTTAGTCCATGCGGACCTGCCTGCAGGCTCCTTCCTCCCAGTGCTCCCTGTTCCCTAGAAGGCTTAAAGGAGGCTTGGGATAAGCCCACATCAGTTCCATCTACATCAAAAAGGATCGAATCCTTATATAAGATCCATGCTCCAGATTCTAAATTTCTATTTAATCACCCTGCACCCAACTCCATGACCGTACATTCCTCGTCTAAGTCCAAGCAAACACGTCATCCAGACCCACCTGAAAAGGAAGGAAAGAAACTAGACACCTTAGGGAGAAAAATTTACTCCCTTTCTACTACAACTTCCAAAATTCATAATTATTTGGCATACTTTTCGGCCTACACCTTTAATTTGATGTCCCAACTTATTACAATGGTCCCATCTCTGCCTGACTCTGCACAAAAACAAGCATCACAAATCCTTCAAGAGCTTTCCTGAGTCAGCAAACAGCAAATCAATTTGGTTTGTCACGCTGTTGCTTGTTCATCCAGAACCATGGCCACATCCATCGTCTTGCGCCATCATGCCTGGCTCCGTTCCTCCTCACTGCAACCAGACATCAAATTTCAAATTGAAGACTTACCCTTCGACGGTCAGGGCCTTTTCAATGCTACAACTGATGACATCCTGACCACTGTTGATGACAGTAGGAAAAGGGCTAGGAGATTGGGAGTCAATCAACAACAATCTCAACCTAATAGACAGAGAGTCTGGAAGCCATTCTATTATAAAAGCCCTCGCTCACCTAGACAGGCTGACTTCTGGAAGCGTAAAGCCCCACCAGTAAAACAACCTTTCCATCAAAGGCCTCGTGCACAGACCACAAAGAAGGCAGCTACGGCTTCAAAACAGCCTCTTTGACTCCCTAATACCATCTCCTCTTCAACCACAACACCCCACCAACAGCACAAGAGTGCGTCCATTTTACCCCATGTGGGAATCCATAACATCGGATTCTTGGGTCCTGGCGATCATCCACAGGGGCTACATCATAGAGTTCGATTCGCCCCTGAGGCTCCATCGATTTATACGTACTCCCCCCTCCCTCCCTCTTCAGGAAGAGATCTCCACCTTGCTGGACAAGGCAGCCATAGAACCAGTTTCACCGCAGTTCCATCACACAGGGTTCTATTCTCGATACTTCCTGGTTCCAAAGAGAGATGGGGGACAATGCCCAATACTGGATCTTCGCAAGCTCAATCGCCATATCCTGTACAAGAAATTCCACATGATAATTCTGCAGTCTATCCTACCACTGATCCCAAAAGATGCTTGGATGGCTTCGATAGGCCTTCAAGATGCCTACTTCCACCTTATCATCAACCATAACCACAGAAGATTCTTGAGGTTCGCCGTCGGGGACAACACTACCAGTTCTGTTCCCTCCCTTCGATCTGTCAATTGCACCAAGAGTCTTCACAAAATGCATGGCAGTGGTGGCAGCGACGCTCCATCAACAAAAAATTTCCATATACCCTTACATAGATGACTGGCTCGTTGTGGCCCAATCCAAAGAACAACTCCAAAAAGACATCTCTACCACTCTATCTCTCCTGTCTTCACTGGGTCTTCAGGTCAATCTGACAAAGTCCAATCTGATCCCTACACAGGACATTCAGTTCTTAGGTGCACACCTATGAACTCTATCTCACAAGGCCTACCTCCCTGCAGACAGGGTCCACCACATTCAATCTCTGGCTACTGCCATCATACTGCACCCTAACCAAACAGCCTTCATTTTCCAATGTATGCTGGGTCTTATGGCAGACACAACCTCTGTCATGTGCTTTGCAAGACTCCGCATGCATCCTCTCCAATTATGGTTCGTCCGGACGTTCCATCAGCATCGACAACATCAAATGACCCTACTCACCGTTCCACACCACATTCTTCCAACTCTGGAATGGTGGAAGATGGAACGTCATCTTCTGACTGGAATGCCGTTCATACGGTCACCCCCCTCAGCTGTTGTCACGACCGATGCCTTGAGATGGGGTTGGGGAGCTCACTTCAGGACACTAACAGTACAAGGACAGTGGACAGCCTACGAGAAATCTCTGCATATCAACTGTCTGGAACTCTTGGCAGTCCACAGAGCACTCAAGTCATTCCTACCATCCCTTCATAGTCAGCACATCCAGGTCACCTTGGACAACATGGCAACTGTATTTTATATCAACCCGCAGGGGAGCATTGCTTCTGTCCGCCTCTGCAGGCGAGCCCTATCCCTATGGCATTGGAGCATTGCTCACAACATATTCCTAACAGCCGTACATTTGCTGGGAATCCAAAATGTTCAGGCAGACACACTAAGTCGTCACCTTGTGAACGACCATGAATGGACCCTCAACAGTCATTATCTTCGGGCAGTCTTCAGGACGTTCGGGGTTCTGGCCATAGACGTCTTTGCCTCTCCAGACAACGCTCAATGCCCACGTTTCTACACTCGGGCCCTCCATCCACGCAATCCGTGGGAGATGCCTTCCTCCACTCGTGGTCAGGACCACTACACTACCTGTTCCCTCCTATCCCACTGATAACGAGAACACTGCAGAAAATCCGACTGGATTGGACCAACTGTATCCTTATCACTCCTTGGTGACCCCGTCAACCATGGTTCACCACCCTCCTCCTTCTCTCAAACAGTGTGTTTCATTGCTTTCCCCAAGTTCAAGATCTGATCTCTCAACAGGACGGCAAAGTCCTGCATCACGACCCGGGACTTCTGTGACTGACTGCCTGGAGAATCAGTTTCTGAAATTTCCCTCAGAGGTTAGACATGTTCTTCTCTTCCACTAGAAAATCCTACTCTCAAAAATGGAAGCACTTCTCAGCATACGCTGCTCTACACAACTTTCTTCCTGAATTCTCTTCTCTAGCTCAGATTCTGACCTACATCTTGTCTCTATCTAACTCAGGTCTGACCTACTCTTCTCTAAAGGTTCGCTTGGCTGCTATCTCAGCCTTTCATCCACACTTTGAAGGGCGCACTGTCTTCTCCCACTCCGCAACAAAAGCCTTCCTAAGGGCATTTTACATCTTCAACCTCCAATTCGCCAGCTGCATCCCACATGGAGCTTATCTCTTGTGCTGAGCCAAATAATGAAACCTCCCTTCGAGCCAATGGTGTCCATTCCACTGCATCTCTTATCATGGAAGATGGCGTTGCTGGTGGCACTCACATCTGACAGGTGATTCAGTGACATTTGTGCTTTTCGGACAGATCTTCCATACATTGTCTTCCACCATGATAGAGTGATTTTATGCCCTGACCCTGCTTTTCTGCCAAAAGTCATCTCACTGTATCACCTGGGGAAGTCAACCACTCGGCCTTCCTTCTTTCAAAAACCTAGTGACACCAGTCAACAGACCCTACACAATCTTGACGTACATAGCGCCCTTGCCTTCTACATTGAAAGGACACGTCCCTTCCGTAAGGACCCTAGACTGTTTGTGGCATATGAAACTCATAAGCAGGGACACAAAATCTCAACCCAGAGGTTCTCAAAGTGGATTGTGGCTGCCATTACCTTATGCTACCAATTGGCTAAACAGCCCGTACCTGAACACTTGCGAGCTCATTCTACTCGAGCCATCTCCACGTCATCAGCCTTTTGTAGAGGCGTACCAATGGAAGACATCTGTGCTGCTGCGGTCTGGTCTTCCCCATCTACATTTGCCACGCACTACGCCTTAGACATTGGTGCTCGGTGTGACGTATCCTTCAGGCAGGCTGTACTTCGTTCCATTTTTGACTGACGCCTCCAGTCTCTTGCCCTGTAAGTACAATACTTCTTATTTCCTATATGCATGATTAACATGTGTTCTTCTATTACAGAACCAGCACTCACCTCTGTGCACTCCAGCTTACCAGTCACCCATGTGTGGGACTGCACAGATACCACGATGAAGATAAACAGGTTGCTTACCTGTAACTGATGATCTTCGAGTGGTCATCTGTGCAGTCACACATGCCCGCCCAGCCTTCCCTGCTGCTGGATTATGCTCTACTCCATTAACATTTTTCTATATGCAGCAGCTAGAAGAAACTGGATGGGTGGAGCGCCTTCCCCTCTCTCCAGGCATGCACAGTGGATGCCTGCTCCCCAGACCAAGAGGGAATGCGCGCCAAAATAAACGCCTAGGCTAGCTTTGAATTCTCCGAGGTTGGGCTTGTTTCCAGGCGGAAAACCCATGTGTGTGACTGCACAGATGACCACTTGAAGATCATCAGTTACAGGTAAGCAACCTGTTTTTCTTTTAAGACTAGCAACGTTTTAGTGAAGGTATGAGCTTTTTGCCTTGCTATAGAGAGAGAGAGAGCTTTGTTGGGCTTGTTATTGGTGTAACTGGGTTCCCCTCCTCTTTTTCACTGTACTCATGCCCTCCAGTCTTTCTCAATAGGAAAGCATGTGAACTATTTAGAAGAGAAATATCAGCATTAGGCTGAGAGTGTGTTCCACCCCAGGTTTACCCAGCAAATTTTCCTTAATTTTTCTTTCACATTTTCCTTTGATTGGGGGTCTTGAATTTAGACTTCCCAGATAGTAGGCTGACACTGACCACTGTACATGGCTGTCTCTCTGTTCTTGTAGTAGTTTTTTTGGGCGAAGTTGTTGGGGTTTTTTAGTTGTAATCATTTTTCTGGGGAAAATTATAGTTTTGTAGACAAGCACATAGCCCTCAGTCTGTGCCATGGTGCCTTCTCATGTTCTTGACTAGTAAGTGAAGCAACTTCTGTACAAAAGCTCACAGTGTCCAGCTGCTCCATGTTCCTCTGGATCTTAGCCTCAAAGCATTGACCATGAGAAATCTGTAATGAATGTCAATGAATCAAAAGTAGGTTTGCAAGTTACAGATGTGTACACCTGAACAGTACATATTCAAGATTAGTACAGCACAGACATTTTCTGCAGTTTTTGATGCAATAATTCATAGCAAGAGGTGACATTTATCAGAGACTGTAAAACAAAATATTACAAGCATGCTAATATTTTAAGCATGTTTTATTTTAAGTTAAAAAAATCTTTAATTGTGTGTCTGTGCCCCTTATAAAGTTTATATGTCTGCTACCTGGCATTACATTTTATGATACACATGGCCTGGCCCGACAAGGTCTCATTTATGTCAAATCCGGCCCTCATAACAAATGAGTTCGACACCCCTGTTCTATAACCAACTATAATCAATATCTAGGCAGAAAATCTACAAGTGTGGCTTCCCCAAACACTTACTTACCTGTTGGGTTTCTCCCTGGCACATATTTACAGGTCAGGGGTTTTCCCAAAGAGCTATCCAGTTCAGTCAGAATTCAGGCAGAAAGTCAACTACTTCAGATTCTCCAGTCACTTGATTTTCAACTAAAGAATTGCAGACTGACACATTCATAAGAACTATATTGCTCTTCTTCAACAGCATCAAGTGTAATCAATTGCTTGGCAAAAATGCAACAAGTGAAGTTTCCATATCACTAACTACTTATGAACCAAACAATTATGTGTCTGTCACATCTGTACATGATATAGTGCATCCCCATCATATGTCGAAATATAAAGTATGCATTTTATGTTGTTTAAAGTGCTAAAATGGAATAGAATAAAATGAAATAGAATAAAAATTGCATATGCTTCAACTTTCCTCCCAATTTCTATTTTTTCCCCTTGGGGGTCATTTTTTACCCATGGTGTCAACATTTCCACAAATGTTACTTCTCTGATTGTTGTAGTGGAGGCAAAGCAGCTTGCTGGAGACCTCTGTTGTCAGATCTTGGCAGCTAAGCAGGGTCAGTACTTGGAAAGGAGACCATCAAACAGGCGTCAGATTCAGTGGGAGCTCACAGGAGCACAGCTCCTGAAACTTTCTGAGAATTCCTCCTCCTCCTTTTGAGAGCTCCACCTCCTTGTCCATTGAGTAGTATGTTCAGCTGCTTAACAATCCCTTGATGAGCTCCACCACCTATTTTTCAACAAAACGGCCCCTGCCACCAAGGAAAACTCTGCAGAGGAAAGCAATGGCAAACCATCTCTCCCAAGTTATCTTGAAAGCCCTTTGCTGGAATCACCATAAGTCAGCTGCAACTTGACAGCATTTTACACATACACACATACAGTTGTATTTGTGATGCACTGTGCATTTAAAGAAATAGCAAATGTTATGTTTGTGTCATGCAGGTGTATATGTAGTTTGGTGTTAAGATGAGCAAAACCCAGTTATTGTGCTGCCTGATAGATCATGGTTTTGTGTTGAGGAATGGCTAAAAGGCTGATGTTCCCTTATTTTCTCCTCACACATGTGGATTTCTTCTTTTCTCTAACTATAGTTTGCTATGATGACTGAACTAGACAAACTATAGTTAGCAGTTGCTTCCAGAGTGTTGTTTAAAAACCCATTATGGATCATAAAGGTACCAACTGTACTTCAGTGGACTCAGATGTCAAAGCAAAACTGTGCCTAGAGCAAAAAGAAAGGCAGGAATTCATTCATGAGAAGGAAAAAGAGAAGAGCACCATCTGCTATTTCAAATAATTATACCCCATTCTCTAAACTTTTGCTCTGAGGCAGCTTCCAAGAAACAGGCATAAAAGCAATTAAACGTGCTTATTTAGCATAAGAGATCAAAAATAAAGCTAGAGCAGTCAGGGCTGACCCTAGACTGTCTAACACCATAGGCAATGCTAATTTATCCCCCCTCCCCCAAACTGATAATGTCATTGAGTCACATGGAAGGCATCCAATTCGTAGCCCCCAGAAAGCCAGAGCTCTAGGCAGTCACCTAGTTTGCCTAGTGGCAGAAGCCAGTGTAATTTAAACACTTCAACATAATTAAAAATCCCTGCTACATTTTTTTGGACTTAACATTAAAATAATATTTTGACCGGTATCTAAAATGCAACAAGCTTGATAGCAGCAAGCAGGTGGATCATTGTGGGGAGGAAATTCACAATCAAGGCCATAAAATACTCCTTTGGTGATTGAGAAACAAGATGTCTGAACCAGACCTGCGTGTTTGATTCCCCCCCCCCTTAAGGATCCGCCTGTCTACTTTCCCATGCCAGTCATCTTTGTTTTCTTATCCTTGTAGCATAATGTACTGCATTGTCAGCAGCTGATACAAATGACACTGCCATGGCATTTTTTCTGCCCCATCCATAAAGCATGACCACACTTGTCCAAGATGGGACTAGCAATAATGTTTTCTGAGATCAGGCAGCCATGTCCCTGAACTGTGCTGCAAGTAGAATTCCATTCTTGGCTCTAGTTATTTAAATGGTCTGCTTTTAAATTGTGATCATTTAAATGTTTTTATAATTGTTGTTTATTTACATTGTAAGTGGCCTTGGGTTCTGTAAGGCAGAAAGGTGACTAATAAATGTTTTAAATAAGTAAATAAATTGTATGTATTGCTAATCAGTGGGAAGAATTTTGTTCATGATCTCAAATTAGAGGTCAGGGAAAGTATGTGTTATAAAATGGGCAGAGTTTGAATCCAGAAGGTTAGTTGCCCAACTCACATGAAGCTGCCTTCAACTGAGTCAAAGCATTGATCCATCAGTATTCTGGCTGGCAGCAGCTTTCCAGGGAGTCAGGCAGCAGAGGTCTTTCATATCAGCCAAACCCAACCTTGATCCAGCTTAGGGACTGTATCTGGGACCTTCTGAATGGAAATGTATCTTTTACATCTGAACCGTGCCCACCTCCAACTGATTTGTTGACTGTTCTTGAAAAAAAATTTCAAGCCTGAGCCCTATGGGGAATGGGCGGAATAGAAATATACTAAAATACAAATAAACAAATAAACAAATAAATAATTTTGTGTCAGAACTTGTATCTTTACTGCTGCTTTCTTATAATGCAACCAATGCTGTATTGTACTCTCACTGTGATTCAGAACGGTTTTGTTACTGAACCAAACCGACTCCATGTTGTAACCCTTGTTTAACCCATGGTGCTTGAATAGTAATTAACCTTGCCCCACTGGTATCCAAAATATTTGGGGCTGTAGAATGAGTTATGTTATGTCTCTGCACATTCTCACACTGGGACCCTTTGAAGCCGAACAGCATGGCCTTCGGAGTAGGGAGGCATCCTCTCTACTGATAGTGATGGTGAGAAGACAGATGTGCCTGTAACGGTGTGAATTGTGGCTTTGTGAGATGTTTGCTTTACGTGTATAAAATTGAGTTGGTGCTGGCTCTCGCCATCACTGTTATCTTGCCTCTTCCAGTGCTTAGTTCTTTCTAATAAAATCCTAGCTTTGTAACCAAGTATGGGATCCGTTTGAAGTTCTTAAGTTCTGACATTATAACAGTGATCCCATTGTTTCGTGGCTTATCTGTACTGGAGGCTTGGCCCGATGGCGGCAAAAGTGCCAGACGACGGAGAGCCCACCACCCCAACGGAGGACCCGCCGCTCGACCCAAAAGTGACGGGGGTTCGGCGCAAAATTAAGGTCCCAGCACCTTTCTCGGTCGACGCGTTCCCCGCCCCGCGAACCTGGAGCCCGCGGAAGTCTACGGCAGCGATCGACGCCGCGGAGCAACGGTACAGAAGCATGTTGGGCGAAGGGGGAGCCGAAGGCGGCGACGACGACCAGGCAGAGGGCCCGGAGCCCCGAGGGGGAGACGACCAGCTCCGGACCCTCCGCAACGACTTATTCGACTGGGTGCGGGAGATCCACGACGACGTGCATCGGTCCCGCGTGTCGATGGCCGAAGAGATGCAGCAGAACCTGGGCGCAATTTACGACCAGCTCCGCACCTTGCAAACTGCGGTCCTGGGGGTCCCGGTTGGAGGGCTGCCGCTGGGGCAACCGCTCGCGGCCCCGCCGGCTCCACCGGCCCCAGCCCCGCCGGCTCCGGCCGCCCCGGCTCCGCCGGCTCCGGCCGCCCCGGCGCCACCGGCACCGCCTGCCCCAGCCCCGCCAGCTCCGCCGGCCCCGGCTCCGGCCGCTCCGGCGCCGCCGGCGCCACCCGCCCCGGTCCTGCCGGCCCCACCGGGCCCAGCGCCACAGCCGGCGGCACCTCGGGCCCCGGGGGGGGGGGCGAAGGTCGAGGAAGAGAGTTGAAGATTACTTTCGACGGGAATCCCGAGGACGTGGAGTACTTTACAATACAGTGCGACACGTTCTTCACCCACTGGGGTGCCGATTACCCGACCGAGGCCAGCCGAGTGTACCACATCGCGTCCCGACTGAGAGGCCCGGCCCGCAAGTGGTACGTGGGGCTCTTCATGGGAAGAAAGCCCGAACTAGCTACCGTGGCGGGGTTCCTGCACGCGATGCTCCGCCAGTATGGCGACCCTCTGCGGGAGGAGAAGGCTGTCGCTGCCCTTCAGCGCATAGAACAGGGCAACCGCTCCACTCGCGAGTACGCCACCGAGTTCCTGGGTTACTGCGCAGCAGCGAGGGGATGGAACGAGGTCATGAAATACACTGCGTTCATCAATGGCTTGAACCCGAACATCCTCGACCGCTGCTTCAGCCAAGGGAGACCCGACACGCTGGTCGGATGGATCCAACTGGCTGGAGAAGTGGAGACCAACCTCCAACACGTAGGGATGCGGCGACAGCAGCTGGCAAAGAAGGGGGCCAAACACACCCTGACTAAAACCGAAGGGCGAAAGACCCCGGCGACCTCGACTCCGTCCCCTGCCCGCAAATGCTTCAAATGCGGAGACCCGGATCATCTCGCCGCCAACTGCCCAGTGAAAGCGGGGACCACCCCACCCACGGCGAAGCCGACCACCCCGGGCCCGAAAAAGAAGAAGAGTAGCCGCTCGAAGGAGCCCAGTCAGGGCTCCGTCGCCACTTCCTTGGCGACTGACGAGGATTTTACCACCGATCTGGCGACCGTGGAAGAATTGACCGAGGAGTCGGACGACACCGAGTCGGCGGGAAACGACAGCGACCTGCTTTAATGGGTGCCGCAAAGCAGGTCCAACAACAGCCGGCACTCCTAACGGTGAGAGCCTCGGGGGGTTTGCTATTTATGGCCGTTACCCTCCTTAACCCCAACCTAAAGAGATTCATGCACGCCCGAGCGCTAATCGACTCAGGGTGTAACAGAGACCTGATCACCCCCCGCCTAGTCGAGGCGTTGGGGTTAGCCACCTCGCCCCTGCCACAGCCGATGCAATTCCAGCAGATGGACGGGGGACCCATGAGGGGGGAGCCCTGTACGCTTGAGACTCAGGCGGTCCCGGTAGGAACCGAGGAACATTGGGGGATTGAGACTTTCGTAATTGCCCCCTCTTGCTCTTTCGACGTGGTGGTAGGCTCGGCTTGGCTCGCCCGCCACCAACCAGACATAAGGTGGGAGGAACAAATCGTCCGGTTCCCCGATTGGAGGTGCGAGCACCACCACTGGCGCCCCGAATGGGGGCCGCACGCTCCCCCCCCAAACATGCGGGCTTGCCTCACACTCGAGGAAGTCGCCACAATCCCCAAGGAGTATCGGGACCTAAGATTAGCATTTAGCGAGAAGGAAGCGGACGAGCTACCGCCCCACCGCCCTACGGACTGTGCCATTGAGCTGATCCCAGGGCAACAGCTCCCCAAAGCAAAACTATACTCCATGGGTTGGGCGGAGAAAGCAGAACTCCGAAAGTTCTTGGACAAAAATCTCAAACGTGGCTTTATACGACCGGCCACAGCCCCCCATGCCGCCCCCGTCCTATTCCGAAAGAAAAAGGACGGGTCTCTTAGACTTTGCACAGATTTTCGTGCTATAAACGGGATTTCCATGTCCAACGCCTACCCGATCCCGTTGATAAAGGACTTGTTGAACACCGTAGCAAAGGGAAAAGTATTTACCAAGCTTGACCTCCGAGACGCGTACTTCCGCGTCCGCATCAAGGAGGGAGACGAGTGGAAGACAGCCTTCAACACCCCTCTGGGACAGTTTGAATACTTAGTTATGCCCTTTGGGCTGCAAGGGGCCCCTGGTGTATTCATGAACTTTATCAATGAAGTGTTACGGGACTTCCTCTTTAAGGGGGGGGGGTGTACCTTGATGACATCATTATCTATTCACAAGATCTAAAATCTCATGTGCCACTGGTTAGAAAAGTGTTAAGCACCCTTTGTAAACACAAATTGTATGCCAAATTGTCGAAATGCGAGTTTCATAAAACGGAACTAGACTACTTGGGTTTCCGAGTGTCGGGGGAGGGATTGTCAATGGACCCCGCGAAGGTCCAAGCGGTGCTGGACTGGGAACCCCCTCGAACCCGCAAACAATTACAAAGTTTTATCGGATTCGCCAACTTTTACCGCGACTTCATTAAGGGGTTCGCTACAGTCATGCTCCCCCTCACAGAACTCCTCAAAACCAAGGGGAAGGGTGACGAGGCGAAAAAGCCAGGCACGCGCCTAACGTGGACGCCTGAGTGCCAAAAAGCTTTCACTGAACTGAAGCGCCTCTTCACCTCCGAACCCGTGTTGGCTCATCCCGACGAACTAAAACCCTTCGTGGTCCAATGCGACGCTTCCGACGCCGCAGTGGGAGCCATATTAATGCAAAGAGGGGAGAATGGGGTGCTCCGGCCGTGTGCCTATATCTCAAGGAAATTTTCCAATGAACAAAGAAATTGGTCAGTCTGGGACAAGGAGGCATTTGCAGTCATGTTTGCCCTTAAAACCTGGCGTTCCTGGCTAGAGGGAGCAAGAGTCCCTTTCGAGATCTGGACCGATCATAAAAACCTCGAAGCCCTCACTGGGCGCCGCAAAATGACTGCAAAGCAAATCCGGTGGGCAGGCTTCTTTGCTAAATTCGACTTTGTGCTGAAACACATCCCTGGCTCTAAGAACTTTTTGGCGGATGCCCTCTCTCGCATGCCACAACACGACAGTCTCCGGGAGGAGGTGGTGGATTCACTAATTTCCCCCTCAGCCATTTCGGGGGGAGTCACTACCCGCTCCGGCAAGCAGACCGGCTCTCCAGATTCAGACCTGCTGCCTAAATTCCTCTCAGCGTATGGC
Organism: Heteronotia binoei; assembly: GCF_032191835.1. Lineage (NCBI taxonomy): Eukaryota > Metazoa > Chordata > Lepidosauria > Squamata > Gekkonidae > Heteronotia > Heteronotia binoei. Next base: position 123,000,368 of record NC_083226.1, on the reverse strand, counting down.
CAGGAAACTGACCGCCCACCCAATTTAGTCAAAGCCGAAAACGGTCTCTGGCTGCACAATGAAAAGATCTATGTGCCCACTCCCCTCAGAAAGGAAGTCTTGGAACGCTGCCATTCGAGTCGCCTGGCCGGCCACTTTGGCTATGTCAAAACTCTCAACTTGCTCACCCGCCAGTTTTGGTGGCCAAAACTTAAAAAAGATGTGTCGGAATTTGTTCTCTCATGTCCCACCTGCCTCATGGCAAAGCGGAGGGGCGGTAAACCCCCAGGCCACCTGGTCCCCCTCCCTACAGCCGCCCGGCCCTGGTCGGTAGTCTCCATGGACTTCATTGTCGAACTCCCGCCTTCACAGGGCAAGACAGTCATCTTGGTCGTAGTGGACACATTTTCAAAGCAAGCCCACTTCATCCCATGCAAACAACTACCCACGGCCAAAAAACTCGCCCAGCTCTTTTTCACCCATATTGTACGCCTACACTCATTCCCAGACAAGGTCATTAGTGACCGCGGAACGCAGTTCGTTGCCAACTTCTGGCGGGAGTTCTGCAAACTAGCCGGCATTGAGCAAGGACTGAGCTCTGCCTACCACCCCCAGTCGGACGGACAGACGGAGAGGGTTAATAGTCTTTTAGAACAATACCTCCGCTGTTTCATTAATTTCCAACAGTCCAACTGGGTGGACCTCCTCCCTTTTGCGGAATATGGTTACAACAATAGCCTCCATAGCTCGACCAAAGCCTCTCCTTTTCAGATCATCAATGGTTACGAAGGCAAGCCGTTTCCCACACTTTCTCTCCCTGCCAGCCCGTCCGAACCAACATCGTGTCAGCAATGGTGGGAGGGCCTTCGTGAAGGCTGGAAGGGTATTCAGGAAAACCTGGAGGAAGCGAAAAAAGCCTACAAAAAGCAGTTTGACAAAAAACACTCCCCAGAGTGGGATCTAAGGGTGGGGGATACAGTCTTCTTGTCAACAAAAAACCTTCCCCTTCCCCAATCCTGCCGTAAACTTGCACTGAAGTTCTTGGGGCCTTTTAAAATCAAAAGGGTCATAAACAAAGTAACGGTGGAGCTCGATCTGCCCAAAGCTCTAAGTAAGATCCATCCTGTTTTTCATTGCAGCTTGCTTCGGAAAGACCCTGGTGCTACGTCCTTCCATCCCAGGGCCCCACCGCCCCCTCCGACGACAGTGAGGGGTCAGAGTCACCATGAAGTCCAGGAGATCCTGGACTCCAAAGTCAAACGGGGGAAACTGCATTATTTGATCAGGTGGAAACACTTCCCCCCGAGCTGTGACGAGTGGGTCGAATCTCAGAACGTAGCTGCTCCGCAACTGCTGAAAAAATTTCACCTACTGTACCCGCACAAGCCCAAGGCGGGCCCCGCGGGAGGGGGCGCTTAGGGGGGGCAGTATGTCAGAACTTGTATCTTTACTGCTGCTTTCTTATAATGCAACCAATGCTGTATTGTACTCTCACTGTGATTCAGAACGGTTTTGTTACTGAACCAAACCGACTCCATGTTGTAACCCTTGTTTAACCCATGGTGCTTGAATAGTAATTAACCTTGCCCCACTGGTATCCAAAATATTTGGGGCTGTAGAATGAGTTATGTTATGTCTCTGCACATTCTCACACTGGGACCCTTTGAAGCCGAACAGCATGGCCTTCGGAGTAGGGAGGCATCCTCTCTACTGATAGTGATGGTGAGAAGACAGATGTGCCTGTAACGGTGTGAATTGTGGCTTTGTGAGATGTTTGCTTTACGTGTATAAAATTGAGTTGGTGCTGGCTCTCGCCATCACTGTTATCTTGCCTCTTCCAGTGCTTAGTTCTTTCTAATAAAATCCTAGCTTTGTAACCAAGTATGGGATCCGTTTGAAGTTCTTAAGTTCTGACATTTTGAGACCAGCTTATGCTTGCATAGGATGAAAATTTGACTATTTTAATAATACTAGTGTCAGTACCAGCAGGTGTTATGTTCTGAGTTCCATTTTTCCCATTATTCTGATACAGAAGTTGTCAAGTTTTAGCATTCTGATTTTCATATTTTGTGGAGCCCGCCCCCGCCCAACCAAGCCAACCCATCCTTCCTCATAGGCACCCATTATGTCTGTGGAAAGACCCATGGCAAGTATGTATGACCAGCTGATTATTCCCATAGAAGCCTCTGTCCTCTGGTATCCAAAATAATACAGAGAGAACCTCATCAACTACACTTTAAAAGCTAGGTTAAATGTTTGTATATGGCCTACAATGTCAGGTCTGCCTCAGTCTTGTCCTTTGTTAGACAGTCACTTCTAACCAGCCCATTGAACAGGGGTTGGAAGGACCCTGGAAAAACTTTCAGAAGAAGCTCATAAAAATATGCTTTTCTCTTTTTTTAATAAAAAGAATGAACAAACCATGGCACACAAAGGTTACATTTCTGTATTCTGTTGAAAACTAGCGTTGGTTATTATTTATTTATTAATTTATTTTATTGGAGAGATTTATATCCCACTCTTCTCGCCAAGGCAGGCTATTATTGTCTATGGGCAAAGTTTGGTCTTTCTATTTGGTGAAATCCTTTGCACTGGAAAATAAGAATAAAAATCAGTTCAGTTTTTTTACCTAAATAACTGTGATGACTGTATTAGGACTGTAATGTTACCTGCTAGAACTGGTATTCAGAGGTTTACTGCTTTTGGGTGTGAAGGTTCCTTTTAGTTACCATGGCTAGTAGCCATTATTAGACCTCTCCTCTGTTCCTGGGAAATCTTTTTATTCAGAAAAGTGGGGGGGGGGGGGGGAGGAGATCTTGCCAGGACAATATCATCTGCACAGATGCAGGATGTCTTCTCAGTTCTCCCGAAAAGTGTCCAGAATGCCTCTTGATTGTGAGTGCAACAAGACTGTTTAAGGGGGTAATGAATCTGCATTACATGACCTTTAACACCTATCAAAGTTGGTCTATTCAAAGACAGCTCTCTATTTTATTCTGTGGGAATTGTGTGGCAGCAGATGTTTATACCAGCCTTATTCATGTTTTCTTTGTATGGCAGAAAGTAGATGAGACTGCTTTAGAGTAAGGCAGCCGCAACTGTCTCTTACCCTCCCCCTCCCCATTCCTTCCTGAGAACAAACAAGCTAACATCAGAGCCAATGGCATTTGTGTGGATGTTTGCTCAGCAACAGTGTGCAGCACACACAGCCAATAGGAAGGGTTTGTTCTGCTGCTTTACATGTAGTTCAGAGTAATTTCCTGTTCATGATCTGGGAATGCCAGATGCAGCCCTTTTGATAAGAGCCACTTGGGTTCATGTTCTCTGCTCCAGTCTTTCAAATGTAGATTTCAGACTATTTTCACTTGAACAGAAAAGTACTGTGTCTATTGTAATGCACTCTGCAGTGCTGTTTTTATCCTCCAAGGCACTGTGTATAAATACTTGTCAACATTAAAAAAAACAACCACACACACACACACACATTTTGTAGTATCTCTGCTAAAGACTGAACCAGAAATCTGACAAGTTCATTGATGTTATACTTTCCTGTGTCACACTTTGGATGCCATAAGGAGAGAATTTGTGCACATGCAAATTTGCATTCACACAAAACAGATAGGACTTATAAATTGGCAGAAAAATAAGGTCACGGGGCTGACATGCCATGTGAGAGATGAGTCATTCACTCAACCCCAGCAAACCGGAAAGAAGGGACCCACACAGGAACTGGTGGGGATATGACTACACTGGTCTGGCAAAGAACTAGCATACAGAGAGAGGAGAGTGAGTGAGTAGGACAGAATCTCTGTACAGGAGAGTTGGCATATGACAAAGCCAAAAGGGACTGCCACAACAACATAAGAAGTCACTGCTGCCAGGGCACCTGGTTCCCTCTGTCACTGTGTATAACTTTGCGTGGGTAAAGTGCCATGAAGTCACAGCCGACTTACCTCTGTAGGGCAGGGGTGTCAAACGTGTGGACCGAAGGTCGGATCAAGCCCCTGGAGGGCTCCTATCAGGCCCATGAGCAATTCACTGTCATTCTCTCTCTCTCTCTCTCTCTCTCTCTCTCTCTTGCTTTCTTCTGCATCACAACTTGCTTTGCCAAGCTTGTTCAATCACACAGGAGCTACAGAGCAATCTTTATTTTATCCATTGGCTGACCAGCACATGAAGCAACTTATGTACAAAAGCTCACAATGCCCAGCCATTCATGTTTTCCTCAGGGTCTTAGGCTTAAAGCATTGACCATGAGATTTCTGTAAAGAATGTCAATAAATCAAAAGTAGGGTTACAGCTTACACACAACTGAACAACATCTAAAGAGGATACTCAAGGTTGCTAAAGCACAGACTGGCTCCAGATTTTAATGCAATAATTCAGAGCAAGAGGTGTCAATTATCAGAAACTGTTAAATAAACACAATATTGCAAGAGTGCTAATATTTTAAGCATATTTTATTTTTTTAAACTTTGTGTTTGTGTGTGTCCTTTATAAAGTTTATATCTCTGCTACCTGGCATTGCATTTTATAACAGACATAGTCTGATTGGCCCAACAAGGCCTCATTTATGTCAGATCCAGCCCTCATTACAAATGAGTTCAACACCCCTGCGTTTTCAAGGCAAGAGACTAATAGAGGTGCTTTGCCATTGCTTTCCTTTGCTTAGAGACCTTGGAACTCCTTGGCGGTCTCCCATCCAAATGCTAACCGTTCTTATCTTCCAAGAGCTGATGAGACTGGGCTAGATTGGGCTATCCACTATGTGACTATTTAACACTAAAAAAGCACTATTTAACACTAAAAAAGCAAGGGGTCAGTATTCCAGGAAGAAAGTAAGTGTGTTAGGTAAGTAGGAGGTGTCATTCTTCTCCCAGTATTCAAGTGGATATCCATACTGATTTTTTGTAGCTATAGAAACAAAGAATCCCAATTGTATTTCTAATAGTGAATTTCTACCTTTCAGACTTCCACAACCAGCATCACCAACATTCTCCCTTAGTGGAAGACTGCACATGGGAGGGGCCACATCTCTTTCCATGACCAAGGGATCTTTAAATTTACTAAGCAAGTTCCTTGTAGGCCAGTGGCCTGGAGGGCAGTGGAGGCCAGGAGTGAGTGCCAGAAGCACCATGAGACCCAGCCAGAGACCCTGCCAGTCTGAATAGCCAACATTGACTTTGATGGACTAAGGGTCTGATTCAGTATAAGGCAGTTTCATATGTTCTTGTGATCATGTCAGGCCCACTTGTCTCAGTCCTGACAATCATTGACAACTGTGGGCATAGCCTTGTTGGTCACTTCCTTCCATGCCACTAGTGGCTCTCTACAAGCTGAGCAACCCCTGTGGGACAGGCAGTGTTGCAGAAGGTGCTCATTTCTGCTTGCTCTTGGGCCATTTCAGCATCCCCATATGCCCATGTGCATGCCTAAATCAAAGTCTAGTGTAAGTATTTCTGCAAGCTAATGCATGGCCTTCTGTGGCAGGCAGGAATTTTGCCTTCTCCATTTCTCAATCTTTTCACATGTACACGGGTTAAGAGACATTAGCAAGTCAAAATGCTTTCATTTGACATCGGTTCAAAATATCTCTTGTGTTTTTTAGTTTAGTAGAGAAAGATGTGACAGCATTTGAACAAGAAACACCTTTGAATAAAACTTAATTTACTGCTGTGAGTGTTTTCTGTCTGGTGCAGCATAGAACTAGGCATTTATGATCTTCCAAGCAAGTTTGGCATACCATTTAGAGATTTTGTAATATATATTCATTAAAGCTAGGGCTATGATTGTTTAGGATATATGGTGGTGACTTTCTACTTTGGTGTAAAGTAGGACATACATTAAGCCATGTGCCTTTAATTACAACTCAGTAAATACATATTCAAATAAATGTATATATCAAAGGAATCAGGTGGTTAGGGAAAGGAAGTAAAGAAGTAAACCAGTTTTACTGAGTCAGCAATTCCTGCCAATAGCATATTTCAAAAAGTTTAAATTAATTGCTCTGATAAGTTCTTACATGCTTCATGTTAGAAACTGGAGAAGAGAGAGCGTATAACACGTAGCATTAATCAAGATGTTGTTTTAGATTTTAAAAGTGAAGCACTGAAAGAACAACATGTTAATGTTCCTTCCTACAGACAACATTCGCAGCAAGAACAGCAAACAAAATGGCCCTATGCTTCAGGCTTTCAATGAGAGAGTACAGACAAAAATGGGGGGAAAGGGCAAGTTTGAGACCGGCCGGTAATGTGCCAATTGGGCCGGGTCTAGGGTTGTTTTTTTCAAGAAGGGGTGGACCACTGCCTCTTTGAGCGGCGTTGGAAAATGCCCTTCCATCAGGGATCTATTTATGATATCCCGTACAGGATATCTAAGCTCCCTCTGGCAAGATTTAATAAGCCAGGAGGGGCAAGGGTCCAAATTACAGGTTGTTGGGCGTGCAGATAAGAATCCTGTCAACTTCCTCCAGGGTGAGAGGACCGAAGCCGTCCAGAACACGATCCGAAGACAGGCCCGGAGCCTCGGTTTCACTAGCTGCCTCAAATATGGCCGGGGGGTCGAGGCGGAGTGATGCGATCTTGTCCGCAAAAAATTTCACAAAAGCCTCACAGCCAATCTCCAATTCAATAGAATGTGGTCTGCCTTGTGGCAGCGTCGTAAGATTCCGAATTATATCAAACAATTATGCCGGGCGCGAAGTTGCGGACGCAATCTTAGTCGCAAAGTATGTTTTCTTTGCGGCTTTGATTGCCATCTGAGTAGAGGCAAAAATGAAGTAGCAATTCTGGATTAAATGTTTTCTTTGATTCTGCTTTCATCATCTTGGCCATGACTTACATGTTGACTGTTTCATGAACATATTTACTACCAGGCAGTGTTCCCTCTAAGTTAGCGTGAGCTAGCTCACAGATTTTTAGCCTTTAGCCCACACATTTTTCTCTTAGCTCAGGAAGGATGACCCCAAAGCAGTAGCTCAAAACTTTAATTCCAGTAGCTCAGAAAGTAGAATTTTTGCTCACAACACTCTGCAGCTTAGAGGGAACACTGCTCCCAGGTAAAGTATGGATAGGATTGCAACCTTGGGAATAAACCACTGTATCCTTGACATGCAGAAAATCAGAACTTGTGAACAATTCTACTCATACATAGAACAACGATGGGTTGTGCAGAATCTAACATAAAGCATAGCATGCAGGAAAAAATAGAGGACATTATTCATTTAGGATGTGCTAAGCATTTTTCTCACTGTTAATAGCTATTTTATGTTCTGTCAAACTTGATGGAGAAACTTTTTTGCATATATACAGCTGAACCATGGTTATAATGAAATTTTTGAGCTTTGCTGGGGGTGTGGGGAGGGTTGCTTTTCATTTTCAGATAAAAAACGAACCATATGCTTAGGACATAAAGCCATCCCTAGCTGCACATGAAGGGATCAATATGAGCTTCCCTTAGATATCATCTGAACACACATACCATCAGGACTTATGTATTACAGGGCATGGGAGGGCCATGCACATATCCCATGTCCAGTTAATGAACCGGTGCACATGTATTTATGCATATGTGCCAGCAGTGCAGGAGGAGCAGGGTTCTCTTGAACCATGTACAAATCCATCTGTGCATGAATGGCTGTGTCTGCACAAGGATGACATGTGACCTTAGTTTATTAATCAGAATAAGTTCACTGATAAATATTATATATTTATATTTAGGAGCAGAAATAGAGAGTTCTAGTTTTGCTTTTACTTTCTCAGTCTATTCTTACTATCTTTTTTTTTAAAAAAAAGGTCAATTTTGTGCTACACCTTGAGAAAAGCATGCAAATTTATTTTTACGGTAATGGCAAAGAAAGCTTCCTCATGTTATGTTATAAAGCTCTCTGTGAAATAGCTCAATTCAGAAATGAAAGCACAAAGGAGCAAAGTCTACATAGAACTGTGTGCCACAGAAAAAAAGAATCAGGTTGCATTCATATTCATTAGAAATAGTGAGGATGATTTAAAATATATATATATATGTCTTTATTCTGTGCCTTCATGAAGGTTCTAAAAGCAGATAATTATGTGTTTCCATAAAGATGTTGTTAATATTAGGAACATCCTGTTGACAGGAATTTTTGAAAATGTTTATACCTACAGAGTGCTAATTTTCCAGGTAAAGATAATATAGTTTTCACTGTTGCTATGTGTATTAGGAAGCCAGTCTTACTTGCTTCATTGACAAAAGCACTTTTCAAGGCTGAATCTGTACAGGCATGTAAAAACACACCTTTGCCAAGGCAGAAGCAACAGGCGGTATCGACTTTTACTGCACCACTTGTTGCTGTTGCCTTCCAGTCCTCCCCTCAGTATACCTCTGCAGAGGTGGAGGCACAATGATTGTACAAAATCACACATACACCAGACTCTGAAATGCCCTCCTTGTCCTCACTTTACATACCAAGCAGGGCTATGGTGGTACAGCATGTCTTGGCAGGATAGGGAAAAAAAACCCTTTAAAGGGCTGGGGGAGGGGGATAGCACGTGGCAATGAGCAGCACCACTACATTTTGAAAGCAGAGCTTATATCCACCCTCCTCCTCCACAGTGGCAATGATGGAAAGGTCTATGTTGATTCCTTTTTGAACCAGATAAAAGCAGGCTTATTTTAAAACCCAGAGTACAAGGGAAGACATCGGGAATGCCACAAATGGCAATGGACATAACATCATGTGGCTATTTCCCTTTAATGTAGGGGCTGTCTGCTTTCCATGCAGGGAAAAATCCTTGTGTGGAAGTTGCCTATGCATTATAAGGACATGGAATGAATGTCTGTGGATAAGGGAACAGGATTATGGAGGCAAACTCCAGCAGTGTACATACTCACTCCATAATCCCACTCCTTCCATTGGTGTTAATCCCTCCTGGCTAAACTGAAAACAATTACAACAGTCTGATACTAAAGTAGAGAATGGTAGTAGTATTGATGTTGAGACATATTAGGGGCGCAGTTTCCAATACAAATGCAAATACGTACAAAGACTTGGCAAGAGAATCAGCAAGAATTGATGTCCTTTTCACAAGCATATAGTTTCATTTTAAGCAGAGCGGTACTTCAACCCATCGGTTTCAGTGGACATAGAAGGTTGTAATGGTGCTGGCAGTCTGGGATAAAAACCGATTGCACAAAGTAGTCTGATGAAGTGTTCAAAGGGTAGAATTGCTGGCTCTCCAAATACCTGGAGATTTGCGGGGGGGGGGGGGGTGGACCCTGGAGAGGGCAGGGTTTGGAGTAAGGAGGGACTTCATATGGGTATAATGTCATAGAGTGCACCCTCCAAAGTAGCCATTTTTTTCCCAAGGGAACTGATCTTGATCAATCGTAATAACAGGAGATCAATTGTAATAACAGGAGATTTCCATGTACAACCTGCAGATTGGTAACCTTATCAGAGGGGGTGCATGACACATTTTTTCATGCTATCTAGCTAGAGTTGCCAGGCCTGACTCAGGACATATCTGGGGACTTTGGGGTTAGAGGCAGCAACAAGGCTGTCACAAGCACAACTGAACTCTGAAGGGGATTCTGACCATCACATTTAGAGGGACTGTGCTCCTTTTAAAAGCTTTCTCTCTATTGGAAATAATGGAGGATGGGAGGACCTTCTTTTGGGGCTCATAGAATTGGATCCCCTGGTCCAATCTTTTTGAAACCTTGTGGCCGGAGTTGTTGATGAGAGGCACCAGATGCTTTGCTGAAAATTTTGTGCCTCTTCCTCAAAAAAGCAACCTCCCCAGAGCCCCAAATACCCTCAGATCAATTCTCCATTATACCCTATGAGAATTAATCATAATCAAGGGTATAATGGAGCACACAGCAGACATTCCCCCGCTTTCTGATCATTCTGAAGTGGTCTGGCCCTTTCAAAAGAAGCCCAGGGCAAATAGGAGCATTGAGCCAGATCCACTGGAGACAAGAGCACAGCCAATTGAAATAATTTACCTTTTTGGTGAGCTGCCTGAAGAAGGAAACTACAAAGAGACGACAGAAGTGCAGTCCATTTGCAGCCACACCTGTTTGGGAAGCAGTCATATCCATTTTTGAATTTATTGGACTTTGTGTAGCTCTGCAAACAAAGAGAGAACATTGTACAATTTTTTGTAAAAGAGAATTTTTGGAATACTATTGAATATTGTTTAGTATAAAAATTGTTTTGGTTTTACATGCATTAGTAAAAACCCTCACAGAGTGGTCTGTATTTATTTGCCTATTCATACCTGTGAATTCTCTATCTTGACATACCCAACAGGGGATTGGCAACTCTATCACTATTCTGTCATCTGATGCCATATCCAGTAGCCCCTTCCATCCCTGACGTGTGTGATTCTCATCCCTCTTTCCCTGCTAAGCCAGCCAGGAGGCTTTTAGAAGGAATTAACTAATTTCTTCACCTTTTGCTGTCTAAACTTTAAAGCACAGATATGGCTCCATCCGTTTTCCTACCACAGTGTAAAAATACCATGTAAAAGATGGTGACCTAAGCCACAGGAAGTGGGGGAGGACAGGGGGAGGAGGGAAGGAAGAAAAAATGGCTTCAATCTGCAAATGGATTCTGTTTCCACTGTCTAAAATGGAAATGGTTGCCTTTGCACTGTAGACCAGCCTTGTTTATATATAGACATATGTGTGTGTTTCTAAGAAACACTGTGACTATCATTGCTAAATGTGAACAATAGCGTAATAGGTTTTTTTAAATAGTGTAACTACAAGTACCCACACTAAATAAATAATACACTTAACAGCATTTTTAAAATTCACTATATTCTGTAGACCTAATCCCTTGTAGTATTCATTTGGAATGAGAAAAAGAACCACATCCTAAAAATCAGATGTTCTCCTTTTTATTGTATGCTGTACCAGATAATTAAATGTCACATAAATAAAAGCTCTCAAGTGAGTTTATTTGTTTAAACAATTAAGCCAATTTGTGGCTTGCCAGATATGCTGGAATTTGTTCCTAATATCCATCCAACATGCCTATCTTTAGAAATGACACCATTTTTTTCTCTTTTCCTCCCCAGGTGCTTTATTCCAAATATTTATGCAGCTCTTTTCACTGCTGTACTGGTACCACTAATGTGCTTGGTAGTGGTATTTGTGGTGTTCATCCATGCATACCAGGTGACATCCCAGTGGAAAGCTTATGATGACGTATTCAGAGGAAGAGCTAATGCAGCAGGTATGAAACCTAAAACAATCCTAATCAAGCCAACAAGCAATGTTTCCTCAGTAAACTGCCTTCCAAATAGGTTGCTGCTTTTCTGAATGTCTTCTTGTGCTTTAACATCCTTGTGTCAAGAAGCACCCAACTCTCTCTCCCCACAACTGCACAGGAGCTGTGGGGAACTTACCTGAGCCCCACTGGGTCCAGTTCAGATCAAGACCCTGGTGCTGGGAAGGAGGACCTCCAGTCTTCTACACACACACACACACACACACACACACACACACCATTTTCCCAATCTTAAAATGTGCTACAGGATATTTTTGCCCCATTTCAGGGTTGCACATGCTGTATTAAGTGGAAATAATGCACCTGAGAGCCATTTTGGCTTTGGAAAAAAGGGAGGGGGGAGTCTGGAGCCCCTCTTTCCCCAACTTTTAGTTCATGTCAGGCCCTGCAGTATATGGGTGTGTTCCCAAAGCTGCTGCACAGCTTCAGGAAAAGCCAGCTGAGTTGGGGAAATGATAATTCTACTCATGGTCTTACATGGTGTGCGGTTTGGCCTTGAGCCAGACCAGTGATCCATCTGACCTTTGTCTTCTCTCATATGAACATATGAAGCTGCCTTATACTGAATCAGACCTCAGCCCATCAAAGTCAGTATTGTCTACTCAGACTGGCAGCAACTCTCCAGGGTCTCAAGCTGAGGTTTTTCATGCCTATTTGCCTGGACCCTTTTTAGTTGGAGATGCCAGGGATTGAACCTGGGACCCTCTGCTTACCAAGCAGATGCTCTACCACTGAGCCACTGTCCTTCCACTAAAAATATTGGATTTATATCCTGCCCTTCACTCTGAATCTCCGAGTGGCTTAAAATCTCCTTTACCTTCCTCCCCCACAACAGACACCCTATGAGATAGGTGGGGCTGAGAGAGCTCTCCCAGAAGCTGCCCTTTCAAGGACAAAGTCTCAGAGTGGCCTACAATGCCCTTTACCTTCCCCTCCCCACAACAGACACCTATGAGGTGGGTGGGGCTGGGAGAGTTCTCCCAGAAGCTGCCCTTTTAAGGATAACTCCTACAAGAGCTATGGATGACCCAAGACCATTCCAGCAGGTGCAAGTGGACGAGGGGGAATCAAACCCGGTTCTCCCAGATAAGAGTCTGCGCACTTAACCACTACTCCAAACTGGCTCTCTCAGTAGCTACTCAAACAATGGTCTTTTCTAGCCCTGCTGTCTATGATTCTTCATTTAGACATGCTGGAAACTGTACTTGGGCCCATAACCAAAAAGCAAAAGTGTTAATAGACTATTTGAAACACATGACCAAAACTAAATCTGAAAAGTTTTCTGCTTGCTTTCTGGTCACGAATCCTGGCCCAGATGGAAAAGTCAAATCACCAGATATTATTAAAAAGCTATGTGATCACCTCCAAATTTTTCTTCTTTTAAAACAGCTGATGGGCAGGATCCCCAATTTGCATCCATTTTTTGGTTTGGTTTGGTTTGGCATAGTTTGGTTAGGGGCATCCATTGGGGATGAATAAGGCTGATGTGTAGATGACACTACATTACAGGCAGAAAATAGTGAAGATTTGAAATGACTACTGATGATGGATAAAACAGAAAGCCCCAAAGCAAAATTACAGCTGAACATTGAGAAGACAAAAGTAATGACAAATAAGGAAGTACACAACATTAAAGTTGATGATGAAGAAATTGAAATGTCCGAGTCTTGGCTCAATCATCAGCTGAAAGGGAGACTGCAACCAAGAAGTCAGAAGGCTTAGGTGCCTTCAAGAGCCTTAGGTGTAAGGTTGCTGTAGACCAAGATAGAGATCATTCATACTATAATATTCCCCATTATTATGTATGGATGTGAAAGCTGGACAGTGAAAAAAGCTGACAGGAAGAAAGTTGGTTCATTTGAAATGTAGTGCTGGAGGAGAGTTTTATGGATACCATGAACTGCCAAGAAGACCAATAAGGGTTCTAGATCAAATCATGTTTGAATTCTCCCTATAAGCTAAAGTGACCAAACTGAGACTATCATACTTTGGTCATGTTATGAGAAGACAAAAGTCACTGGGGGAAAAAATGAGAGGAAAAGTTGAAGACAGCAGGAAAAGAGGAAGAACCAACATGAATTCAATTGCAAAACCCGAGCAAGGCTTGTAATGATAGGATGTTTTGGAGGGCATTAATTCATTGGGTTGACATAAGTCAGTAACCACTTCATATCACTTAATATGCACATAGCTGATATGCTAGAAAATGTGTCAGCTATGGCTTTTCCATTTGAAGTCCAAAGTCACTCCTTTTTTAAGGTTGTCAGCTTTTTTTATTGGCACTGCTCCTCAGTCTATAATTGGCATTGTGATTCATGCACTTTCATGCTACTTATGGAGTTGGACAGGAAGGCGCAATGTACTCTGTTACTTTAGGCTTATTTATCTAGATGAGATTTTCCCCTTCCCCACTACAAGATAGGCCCCAGTATTTTTTTTTCTCCCTTTTAGTAAGAAGACTGTGAGGAGGGTAGGTAAGGATATTTACTTGCATGTGGTTTCCCAATGAGTTTCATAACTAAGATTTAATTTGGGCTGTTGTATAAGTTCTCTGTCTACAATACCTTAAAAAACTTGACTTAGGTTGCTCCTTGATTTTGTTAGCAACTGAGGATGGCCATCGGTGGGTTGCATTCTTTAACTCCAAGCTTCTCAGAGGCAAGTTCAGTTACTGGATGGACAAGTCGGTGGACAAAAATGTAATGCGTAGAATTTCTGGTTTGCTGTGGTATTGCTGGTGTTGAAGAAATCTAACTATAACGATATCGTATGTTAGGGAGAAAGGGGAAGTCAGTGAGAATGTACCACCTGGGAATCATGACTGGATTCTGTAACCTGTACTAGAAGTTGTCCTACCTTGGGAATCTAGCAGTTTCCCCCTTCATATCTTCTTTCTCCAGCTGCAGAAAATTTCCCAGAAGCTTTACTTTTTTTTCTTTTTGCATAGTATATCGAGCTAAAATTGCACCCAAACTAAGATGTAGATGCTTCTAGCCTAATCCACCAATTATAACATAGGAAAAATACTTTTACGTTGTGCAATGTTTTGAAATTTGTGTTCAGATGCATAACAAAACAGTCTGTTTCTCAGAATGTTTGTTAGACTGAATTAATACTCATTCCCCATAGTTTCATTTTGAATTTAAGGAATATCCTGATTCTATTAAACCACCCTGCTAAAGATGGAACAGTTGGCCTCCTTCCAGTGGGAGGTAGTACACATGTAGGCAGCAGTAATTGAATTTAAACTATATTCCTTGTGTGTTTCCTCTACCCTGTCCCTTAAATAGCCAAGTAAGACAATCTTAGTATCCAGGGAAAGAGATTTCTCATAATATCTTTAATTAGATCCTGTACCATCTGCAAAAAACAAACAAGTACCTTCATCTTGGGACAGTTCTGATATACAGGGCTTTTTTTGAACAGGAACGCAGTTCCGGCTGGCTGGGTGTCAGGGGGTGTGGCCTAGTATTTAATGAGTTCCTCCTGGGCTTTTTCTACAAACAAAGCCCTGCTGATGTATAATAGAAGGTCTGCATTGCATTCTGACATTGCCAATTAATATCTGTTGCAGGATGACAAATAGATATATATCTTAATTCATGTGGTCATTTTTTAAAAATCTTGCCTTTGACTCTTCATTGGTGTAGCCTCCCTCCTTTTTTTTGTACTCCTGGTATTAATTTGAGTAGTGTCAAATATCACTGTTACTGCATTATATAAAAATGTTCTCTCAATACAACTCATATCAGATTTACAAGAAATTTCTTCCAAATCCTCTTCCCTTCTACCTCTTGTATTATGCGTCCAGACATTTTTCCTATTATTTTTTGGAAATTCTGAGTTTTCTCTTTTAAATGCAGGAGATATCTTGTAGTTCCATATGATGAGCTGGTGTGGTGGTCCAGCCATTAGCCCCACCATGGCTATGACACTTTCTCACAGCCCCGTCTATGGATAACTCAATGGACCTTGAGTTAAAAATGTCCAACTTTGTAATGAAATGGAGATGTTTGTCAAAGTCTAAATGGTGGGGATTTTATAAGGACAAAACCAGTAGAATACTTTTTATTTTCAGTTCATTTATTTGCATTTTAATGCAAAATCTTAAGGTTAGGATTACTTCCCTTAGACTAAACTATAGTTGATGGTGTTAGCATTATTTTTATCTGTTTTATTTTGATCCCTTGGCAGTTCATATCTGTGTGCAGAAAGATGTCATGTTGGTGAATTTCCTGCTGGGCATAAACCCTAGAGACCTGTCCTTTGTCTCATCGGAAAAAGACGCACAACATGATCACAAGAAGTGCTCACTTCCCCAGTCTGCCTAGCTTGTTTACTTTCAAATCTCTGAGACAATCATAGCGGAAAGGAAAGTTTAGTTTGCCATTTGTTTCCTTCAATTTGTGCTGAACTGAAGTGGACAAAAAGTATCAGTGAATTTTAGGACAGAGAACTATATTGCTAGGGCTACAGTCAAATCCACGATTACGTAGGAGGGAGTCCTACTGCACTTGGAGAACGGGTATTTAAAATATCACAGTTAATTGTCCAGCAGTTAATTGTCCAGTCAACATGGGAGAGAGCTAAGGTTATCAAAGTTGGGCTGTCATTTAAAAGGAACACATATTAATGCTTTTGCTAATATAGTTGAGCCTCTGATAGTGCTAAGCTGAAAATGACCTGTTAACTTCACAATCTTATTCACAGGCTGCTCAGATGGACTGCCCTCCCTTTTTGATGGTGCTTTATGAGGACTGAACCATTCACCCATTGCATGGGCAACAGATCCCTTTCTCCCATTGCTGTTCAGCAGCTGAGCAGGCATGTAGGCTCTGGGGGACCTGTGGGGGCTCTGTTCCCATCTTCCTGTAGAGGTGCCCCTACTCAGGACCCCCGGCCTTTCCTCTTTCCCCCATGGCTCCCACCTTCTCAGCTTTCACCCACATGGCCCCTCAGGAGGTGGCAGTGGAGGAGAGGAAGGGCTGTTTAAATCACACAGGAGAGGCAGTAGGAGTAGCTGCCAGCCCCCCACATGATTTAAAGGAAGGAAGGAGTAGGAGGGAAGAGAAGTAACAGGTACTCAGAGTTGCACACCCTGAGTTCTGCCGGTGGCAGCGGGGGGTGGGGGGATGGCAGTAGCAGGGAGAGGAGCCACTAAGTGCCCCTCAACTATTATTTATGCCCCTGACCTTTGAAATTCTGGCTACGGGCCTGCAGCTGAGTACTAGACGATGGGAAAGTTGCCTGACTCCAGGCAACTGGACACTTCTATCGACTAATGCTTGAACTGCAGCAGAGTGCTGGGGGACTGCAAAGCACTATCTGTGCAATGGATGAACTTTCTAGGGCTACCTTGAAATTAAAATAGATTTCTGGGTTGAGGGGGCATCTTGAACCTCACAACATCCCAATTTCTTCCTAAATGTTCTACTACATAATACTTTGGATCAGGCCTAGTCATTAATCATGTCTCTCCTGTGCAATGAAGGTATGGTACAGTGCTAAAGTTACGCTGATTTATGTGGACATACAAGCAGCATTAAATAGATCCCCTATATGTATGTATATTGTTTATTATGGTAGCATGCTACACAACTGAGCAGGTTGGGACTGTTTTCTCTGCAGGCACTTCCTGAAGTGCACCTGCTTCCCATATTTTTACATGCTATGCCAAGGTTTTAAATAGGTTGAGCTGAGGCCTGTGGATAAAGTCCTACAGTGACTGGAAACATGACCAGTACTTTTTAGTGGGAGAGGAATTCTAAGAAGCCAGGAAGCTATGGTATTGCTATGGATGTGTTAAGTAGATATTTGTCTTCTGATAGAAAAAAGACAAATCTTTTGATACTGAATGGTATAAATATCTTGGCTGTCTCCTTGGGAAGTATTATTTGCAGAGAAAGACACATGCTGGGCACAGTCCAGCAGAAAGTGAGAACAAGTTGACTCAAGCACATTTATTTCAATATAATTTATTTAAATGAATGTACTAAAGCACAATTATTTTGGATTCTAATTGCTATGTTTATAAAAAGAAAAAGTAGGAGCCACATTTTAAGGCAGGATATATTCTTGGATTCTAGAGGGTTAGTGTCTTTCATTTTATTCTGCTTCATGGTAGGTATTAGGGGTTCATCATGGGTATGATTTGTTGCTTTACAGTGCAATCCTAAGAAGAGCTACACCCTTCTAAGCCAATTGACCAACAGACTTAGAAGGATGTAACTGCTTTGGATTGCCCTGTTAGCACAGCAGAGCACAGAGAAAACAACTACTGTTAAATAAAAAAATTCTAGAGATCTGTTCTTCTAAAAGTGTCTTTTCCCCACAGCACAAGGAACTTTCCCTGGACAAAAGCTCTTCCACTGAAGAACTTCTTGCACCAGTGGAAGATGCCACCATTAATAGAATGCATCTATTCTACCCAGCCAGGCTCACTATCCTCTGCTCCTTCATGCCCTTGTGTACTGGAAATCTCTGGTTGTAGATAGTGATGTCTCCAAAATTTGCAATCTCCTTATGTGTGCGTGCGTGTGTGTGTGTGTGTGTGTGTTTTAGAATGAAACTTTGTAGTGTTCATAAAATTTGGAAGTATAATGACTCAAGTGTCGTTACTTCAAGAAGTTCTTCTCCAGTTTGGAATGTAAACTGAGATTCTGCCAGTGTGCTTAAAAGTAGAATGCATATCCAACGTATGTTTAATAATCTTTCTTTGAATAGCTAAACAAGTGGTACAAAAATCAAAAGTGTTCCTCTGGTTTTAGTGCACTTTTGGTCTGGCTTTCAGCCCTAACCACATTTTAGGTAGAGCTGTTTAAAAGCCCCAAAGGTTGATTTTAGAGTGCCAGCAGACTATGTGCACAGCATCAGCCAGCATCTGAGACACACGAATGTGTCTGATGAATAGCATGCAGCTTTAATGTCCTGGCCTGTACAAAAAGAGCTGAAATTTTTGAGAGGTGATTGAAAAAGCAATATTGAAAAGGCTTGCAGCCAACATTATGAGTCATTCTTTCAAGAAAACTCATGAAAGAAAGGTTAGCCTTTTCGGAGAAAATTTGCAAATACCTAGCCAATTCTGATTTGGGCTGAAGGGAGCCTATCAGTATTTGCAGACAGCACAGAAGGAAATTGATAGTAGAGCAGTTCCTGAGATGGTCCCTGCCTTGATTATATCATTTTTATCACTGCCATTTTACGCCTTCTCTGGGCAGGTGTTCACAGGCAACACAGAGAGAATTTTTAAAAAGCACCCCTGCCCACCTAAACATGATTGAGGTGAGAGAGTTTGTGATTTCAGAAGATCTCTTTGCCCAGGCAGTCTTGAAGTTCTCAAACCTGCTGATTGTTAATCCTGGGTGGAACCGGGAGCACGCCATTATGACACTGTTTTTAGAGTCACAAGAAGAAATACAAATGGCCAAGCTCCTAAAATGGCTACCACTGAAGCAGAACTGTGATATGATGCACATCATCAAAGGTAGCTGGTAAAAGTTAACAGCTTTTAGCAAACTGGAATCCTTTACAAGGGGGAATTGGAGGCATTACCAGACCATTGAATGCAAGAAGTTTCAGGGAAAATTAGAACATTTGAAGACAAACCTGATAAGTTAGAAGAAAAAAATTCCCAAACTGATGAGGAATCAATAACACAATGAAACCTGGAGCCCTTTTGAGCTGCAGAATCATATGGACTTCTCACCTAAAACATAATTTTTCATCCCATAGTTACTCAGTAACAACATAAACAAGGCAGAGCATATCAAACAGAAAGTGTGGTTTCAGAAGAAATGTAAAAATTTAGCTTTGAAGTTACCACCTAACCAGTGTAGGGTTGCCAATCCCCAGGTGGGGGCAGGGGATCCCCCGGTTTGGAGGCCCTCCCCCAGCTTCAGGGTCATCAAAAAGCAGGGGGAGGGGAGGGAAATGTCTGCTGGGAACTCTGTTATTCCCTATGGAGATTTATTCCCATAGAAAATCATGGGGAATTGATCTGTGGGTATCTGAGGCTCTGGGGGGGGGGCTGTTTTTTGAGGTAGAGGCACCAAATTTTCAGTATAGCATCTAGTGCTGCTCCCCAAAATACCCCCCAAGTTTCAAAAAGATTGGACCAGGGGGTCCAATTCTATGAGCCTCAAAAGAAGGTGTCCCTATCCTTCATTATTTCCTATGGAAGGAAGGAATTGAAAAGGTGTGCCGTCCCTTTAAATGTGAGGGCCAGAACTCCCTTTGGAGTTCAATTATGCTTGTCACAGCCTTGATCTTGGCTCCACCCCCAAAGTCTCCTGGCTCCACCCCCAAAGTCCCCAGATATTTCTTGAATTGGCAACCGTGAACCAGTGTTCCCTCTAGGCTGAGTTAATATGAGCTAGCTCACAATTTTTTAGCCTCCAGCTCACACATTTTTGTATCAGCTCAGGAAAAATGGCCCTTGAGCAAACTAATTTATGCAATAGCTCACAACTTTAATGCCCGCAGCTCACAAAGTAGAATTTTTGCTCACAAGACGCCACAGCTTAGAGGGAACATTGCACCTAATCAAAGAGTGCTCTATAAAGGGAAGGCTATATTGAGTTGTTTAAAAATAATTATGAGAAGCTATGGCGTAAAATGGATGAAGATATGTTAAAATGGAATAAACTTAATTTGTCACTGCTGGGTAGAATAGCTGCAATAAAAATGAATATTCTACCAAGAATAATGCATTTGTTTCAAACTATTCCCATTGTGAAAGATAGTAAACAATTTGATAAATGGCGAAGGAAAATTTCAGAATTTGTGTGGGCTGGGAAGAAACCAAGGATTAAAATAAAAATTTTGACAGATGCAAGAGAGGTGGATTTCAACTACCGAATTTAAAATTATATCAGGAAGCAGTTTTTTCTCTCACCATTATATAAGAAATAATTTGTTAAATACATGGATGAAATATAAGAAATATGGAGATGAGAGAAGATCGTTATGGATAGTGCCAGCTGAAGTAATAAAAATAATGGCTGAGATAGGTGAAGAAAAGTGGTCATATAATCAATTATTAAAAATACAAAGTGAAAAAATAGAATTGAAAACTGGTGAAGAGTTGAATAATAAATATGATTGGTTCCAAATGCAACAAATAAAGAGCTTGGTGGATAATGATATCAAAACTGAAGGAATAAGAAAAGAACAAACAGAAATAGAAAAAGTTCTGCTTGGAGATAATGAAAAATAAATTTCAAAAATATATAAATTACTTTTGAAATGGTCTACGGAGGATGAAGTAATGAAATCTAAAATGGGCAATTAATGTAAATAAAGAAATACAGATGGAAACTTGGGAATACTTGTGGAAGATTTCTATGAAGCTCTCGACATGTCATAGTATTAAAGAGAACTGTTTTAAAATGGTGCATAGATGGTATATGACTCCTAAAAAATTGGCAATGATGAACAATAAGATGCCAGACAGATGTTGGAAATGTAAAAAACATGAAGGTTCTTTCTACCATATGTGGTGGACTTGTGAAAGAGTGAAAAAGTATTGACAGATGATTCAGTAAGAAATTTCTAGGATCTTGGGATATGAATTTAAGAAAGTTGCAGAGAGTTTTCTATTGGGATTACAAATGGAAAAATTACCAAAAGAAGATAGAACTGTAATTTGGTACTTGCTTTCAGCTGCTAGGACATTATATGCGCAGTTGTGGAAGCAAGAAAAAATACCAGAGAAATGGGATTGGATTATAAAAGTTATGACATGGAGTGAAATGGACAAATTAACAAGAATATTAAGAGACGATGATTTAGAAGTTTTTAAGACGGAGTGGAAAAAGTTTAGAAGATACGTAGAAAAAGAGTGGAAAATAAAAGGACATTGGACAATTTTTGATAATGATTAAATTTTAAAAAGAAGAAGAATATAAATTTTTGTTTTAATAGTTAAGGGTACCTTTAAATATTTGCACTTTAAGTAAATAACACCGGCGGGGGTCGAGTAACGGGGGGAGGGGTGAGTAGAAAGTAATATATGGGGTAGATAAAAGAAGTTTTTAAAGATGTAAGAAATAGATTTATTACCATATGTTACCAATAAAATTGTTCTAATTATAAAGGGAAGGCTAGAACTTTGTATGTTTTATCAAACAGTCAAAAGGGTCATTAGTTCCTTTAATTACATGGCCAGCAAAAACAAGAACTCCTCATGCTTCTGTGCTGCCATCATAAACATTTTTAAAATGGGGCTCATGCATCTTACCCAGAGTGAAATCTGTGGACTATACAGGTTACCTGGAGCACATGAAACTCATTTGGCACTTGAAGACCCTCTGGAATATTTCTGATGTTTTTCTTTAGTTCTGGAGAAGCTACACATTTGCCTCCAGAAATTAAAGTTGAACTCCTCAAAATTCTATATGGAGCATGAAATTACAAACTAGATATAAAATCCAAGAGTTTGCTGTCATGGACATACCATAGCCCAGCCATAATCATTATCTGATTATATTTTTAAAAAAATCTAAAAAGAGAGTGTTTTGTATAACAGTGATAATAAACAAAGCTTACACAACATATTGCCTTAATTATTTGGAAGGTTTGAGCTGGTTCAGATATGTTTTCCAGATTGTGTAGTGTTGCTGTGGTTTTTTTTGTTTGCCAAGAGTTTTAAAAATATTTTTAAAGGAGCCAAATAGAATAGGAACTAAAATAAAACAAATCAGCTAGCAGCTTTAGCCCATGGGCCAGCTGAAATCGCAAAACTGCACATTGTGAGCTTAGGAGTGATCTTACATCTGCAGACAGAGCTAGCATATTTTGCAACATTTCCCAGAAAACACACCCCTTCCTTTGGAGGGTCCCTGACACTCCTTGCTTTTCGCTCTTCAGAGTAGTCCACAAATTTTGGATGCATGTGATATGCATAGTGGGGTAGGGATCAGAGTCACTAGGTGGGGCAGTGGATCTTGGCCAGTGGGGAGAACCCCACACCCAACAGTAGCCACCCCTCTCTCCACCCCCCCCCCCGCGAGATATAAAGGGCCTTCCAGCTGATCAGTTGAAGAACCCCTTTAAATCTTTCAGTAGGGGAAGAAGATGGGCAGCAGCTGGCTGCATACCTGAACTCCAAGCGGCAAATTCACCACTTGGCATTTTGGCACCCTCCCCCACTTCTTGTCAAAAGCATTTAAAGGGGCCCTTTAAATGCTTTTTGCAAGAAGTGGGGAGGCAGTGCATGGCCCTCAGTTCTTGCCAATTCCAAAGTCTCCAGCCAGGGACTCAGAAGGACCTGGCAACCCTATAATGGGGGCAGCATGAACAAATTAGCATCTAAACCAGGAGCTCTGTTAGGGGGTAGCTTAAAAGAACAGACAAATCAGTGTAATAAAATCCTGTCTGCCTGTCTGCTTCTGCACAGATAATTTTTTTTTTTTTGCCTGGATGGACCATAGCATTCTCCTGCTTTATTGAGGAGCTTTCACACAATGCCCATGTTCTTTCCAAGCGTGATTGAGGCTTTCTGTTTTAGGCAGGAGCAAAAAACAAAAACCTCCTTTGCTTTAACCAGAAGGGGAAGTAGCACACCGGCTTCAGGCAGAGTCTCCAAATGAAAGCTAGTCTGGAAGAGGCAGAGTTTAGTACAATTTTTTAAATCTAGTTCACAAAGTTCACAAAATCTTCTGGAAGTACCTGGGCCAAAGGAGGCCAAATTAAAAACAACTAGAGAACAGGCCTTCTCTATAAAGGCACCCCAATGGTGGAACCAACTGCCGGAAGAGGTGCAGGCCCTACGGGATTTTAATCAATTCCGTAGGGTGTGCAAAACTGCCCTCTTCCAACTAGCCTTCTAAGATGCAACCTGGCATAAACATCATGCCATCTTTAGCACAATTGAGATAGAAGCACCACTAAATTATACTGTTTTAGACTGTTTTTAGATTATTTAATGTTTAATTGTGAATTGTATTTAACTATATTATCCTGTTTTTATGTTATAACATGGCTTATGCCATGCTCTGTAAGCCGCCCTGAGCCTGCCTAGGCGGGGAGGGCAGGGTATAAATAAAAATTTATTATTATATTATTATTAAATGGTGACACTCAGGTCTGGCAGTTGTTGGAGAGAGGTGAGTTGCCAGGCTGTGAGAGGGCCACACTTTTTGTGTTAGCTCAGTGTGTTTATGCCACCACAGTGAGGAAGAAGGGGATGAGGAGGCACAGTGCCAGCACTGAGCATCACAAAGACAGGGCATGTGGGTGCAGTACCCATGTGCCTTTTGCTTACTGCTGCTTTCACCGCGGGGGCAGCTTCTCCTTCCCCCATATAGAATCAGTCTACAAAACACTGGCTGCATCCAAACATAGTTTTTTCCTCTAACTTCGCAGCCAGATTGCAACCCTTTTATTGAGGAGAACCACAATCAAACATGATAATCAATTGTCCACTTTCTAATCTCCTTTCCCCTTTTTTACTTATGTCTCAAATGTGATTTGGTATTATCTTTCCATCCAAGCCATCTGGACAAGAAAGTGTGTATTTCGGAAAGTCCCACCCACATTGGTGCCATTTTCCATTCCTTACAGTTGCTACCACCACCCCCACTCACATACCACCGGAGTGCTTTTTAAAAAAATCAGTAATTGCTATTTTGTTATAATAACTTCATAATCATCTATTGCTGCAGTGTACTAGTTCCTCTCAGTCCCCATCCTTTTATTCCTCCACCTGAGTCTAGCTTTCTTTAGTGCTTGAGCAAAGATTTGCCCCCTGCTGTCTGATTACTTGTAAAGAAACAAAAAACCCCAAATCCTAATCATTTTCTTTAAAAAACCAAAATTACTGTGTGGCACTTGCAAAAATATTTAGTTATTTAGTAGAAATATGTAATCGCTGATGGTAAACTTCACAAGTAACTCTGCTTGTTTTCTTTTTGTTTAATTTTTTAAAACTACAGTCCTATGTACATAGGAGTGATCCCCTTTGATCACACAGAGGGCCAAACTAGATATGACACGACTTTAAAATAATTTAACTGGGCCAAAAATGTGGTCCTCTTGTCTTTCTCCCTCCCTCAGGTTGCCAACTCTGACTTGGGAAATTCCTGGATATTTTAGGAGTGAAGCCTGGGGGAGGGCACGGTTTGGGGAGGGGAGGGACCTCTGTGGGATATAATGATACAGAGCAGAGGTGTCAAACTCATTTGTTATGAGGGCTGGATGAATCTGACATAAGTGTCACTGTTGGTCTGGACCATGCATGCCATAAAATGTAACATGAGATATTGGAAATACAAACTTTATAAAGGTGATTTCAGATGTCAAATGGCAATAGCAGGTGAATGTCAACAGCAAGCTTGAGACCTTCATAGTGGTTTAAATTTAATTTATTTAACTGTGTTTTAACTGTATTTTATTGTATTAATTGTAATCATGGTACACATCCAGCCCTCATAACAAATGAGTTTGACACCTCTGCTCTGTATCATTATATCCCACAGAGGTCCCTCCCCTCCCCACGGATTTCCCACCAACTGCTCTGCATAATCAGGAAGTGCCGGACCTTTTGTGTCGCAGATGTAAACAGCTAAAAACCAGTTTACATTAGCGACGCAAAAGCGTTATGCGGAGCAGTTGGTGGGAAATCCGCGCAGACGCTGCGCGGTGAAGAGGGACGTCGCTCCGAGGTAAGCTCTGTGGGAAAATGCCCTCTGTTTTTA
Organism: Heteronotia binoei; assembly: GCF_032191835.1. Taxonomy (NCBI): domain Eukaryota; kingdom Metazoa; phylum Chordata; class Lepidosauria; order Squamata; family Gekkonidae; genus Heteronotia; species Heteronotia binoei. The sequence goes on along the minus strand of NC_083226.1, from coordinate 122,975,414 downwards.
ACACACTGGATCTCATTAAAGGCCTCTTCAAGTTAATATGTGTTGAGCCACAAATAGATATGAAAGAATGTGTAACTAAAGAATTAGATTCTAGACAAAATAATTTGAGGGCAGAAATCAGAGTCTATGAATTTGATAGCATAGATGTCTCATTGTTTATTTATTTAATGTTTATCTATTATTAAGAACTCAAATGGAAACTCTAGCATGAAACTGCTGAACCAAGGTTCACTGAGAAGTTTGATACTATCCATTTAGGACATAATAAATAAATAAATAAAATTTCAACTCTGTTGTGAGCATCACTTGCACTGTCAAGAAATGAGGGTTAAACACCCTCCAGAGCCTCTTTATGGGGGCTTCAACAGGCCTCAGGCCGGAGAGTGGAAGGGTTTAACCACATCTTTTGTCTTCCTGCTCTCTCTCAACTGCTCTCCCCTTCGATTGATTAGTTGACAAGAAGACTTCCTGCCTGGAGCAATAAGCTCTAGTATAGACCAATGGGATCAGATTTTTTTTAAAGGATATATCAGCATGGGAGAAAATTGCATCAAGAATCCATTTCGGAATAGCAGCTGTATGACTGTTCCTCAGTAGCATGTAGTTTTCTGAACAGTACTGGCTCTGTATACTAAATGACTATCATTACAAACAATTAAATGGCCCTGTGGACTGGGGTACATGCCAAAGTCAAAAACCCTTTGCCAAAGGCAAGGAAAATAAGATTGACTGTTGAATCTATGTCATTAATTTTGGTCTATTAATTATGAGATATTTAAAAAGTCATCACAAGTGTACATCATTTTATGCAGTTTAATGTGGAATTATATGCAAAATTTGGTTTGCTGACAATCTTTTCTTTGCATTATGTCCTCTCCCTCAAACCACACAAACAGCCACAGCTGGGACTTCATTCTCAAATTGTACTGCAGCAGTTCACACTGTCAAGCCATTAAGCTACTTTGGGAAGTGCACATTGACTTGTAATTTCAGGAGTATGAACTGCTGCAATAGAATCAGAAATCCTGTTTTAAGTGGCTTGTACAATATTATTCTGTATGAGCGCATCCCTTCTTTGGGTCTTGGCCAAAAAAGACATGCCTGAGATGCATGGACATGTACCCCCATTAAATCAGTGGGACTGCAAGCGTTTCAGTCCTGCTGAGCTTAATGTCATTTAAGTTTGCTAGTTTCCATTGGATTGTATCCTGTATTTTGCAATAACATCCTGCAGTAAATTTGTTTTGCCTTCATAAGCTTACCATTTCTCTCAGTCTCAGTCTTGTGAAAGAGACATTCTATTCTAGGCTATAAATTCTAACCATTTAGCAGTAAGAGTGTGTTCAGACCAGCAGTTTTTTGCAAGATCTGCTTGTGTGAGAAGTTCCACACTAATTTCTGGGATGTGTCACTTGTTAGCAATCTACTTCTTGATAAAAAGTTTTTAGCCCATTTAAAGAAATGATGCAAACATTTAGTTTTGATAGAATTCACATGAGTCCCAATCGCTGTCTTCCCCTACATAAGAATCTAAGACCAGCAGTGATGGAGCAGTTCATATCATCTAGCATCCTATTTCACACACCATATGGTTAGATGCCCCCCAGGAGGTTACAAGCAGTGCATGGAAGCCAAAAACAGTGCATGGAAGCCAATAGGAAGCAGAGAGTGAGTATAAATGGGCAGTCTTCACAGTGGAAGACGGTAAGCAGTGAGGTGCCGCAGGGCTCATTACTGGGTCCCATGGTCTTTGACTTATTCATTAATGATCTGGAGTTGGGAGTAAGCAGTGAAGTGGCCAAGTTTGCAGATGACACTAAATTGTTCAGGGTGGTGAGAACTAGAGAGGATTGTGAGAAACTCCAAAGGGATCTGTTGAGGCTGGGTGAGTGGGCGTCAATGTGGCAAATGAGGTTCAGTGTGGCCAAGTGCAAAGTAATGCACAATGGGGCCAAGAATCCCAGCTACAAATGCAAGTTGATGGGTTATGAACTGGCAGAGAGTGACCAAGAGAGAGATCTTGGGGTCGTGGTAGATAACTCACCGAAAATGTCAAGACAGTGTGCGATTGCAATAAAAAAGGCCAACGCCATGCTGGGAATTATTAGGAAGGGAACTGAAAACAAATCAGCCAGTATCATAATGCCCCTGTATAAATCGATGGTGCAGTCTCATTTGGAGTACTGTGTGCAATTCTGATCACCGCACCTCAAAAAGGATATTATAGCATTAGAAAAAGTGCAGAAAAGGGCAACTAGAATGATTAAAGGTTTGGAATACTTTCCCTATGAAGAAAGGTTAAAACGCTTGGGGCTCTTTAGCTTGGAGAAACTTCGACTGTGGGGTGACATGATAGAGGTTTACAAGATTATGCATGGGATGGAGAAAATAGAGAAAGAAGTCCTTTTCTCTCTTTCTCACAATACAAGAACTCATGGGCATTCAGTGAAATTGCTGAGCAGTCAGGTTAGAATGGATAAAAAGAAGTACTTCTTCACCCAAAGGGTGATTAACATGTGGAATTCACTGCCACAGGAGGTGGTGGCGGCTACAAGCATAGCCAGCTTCAAGAGGGGATTGGATAAAAATATGGAGCAGAGGTTCATCAGTGGCTATTAGCCACTGTGTGTGTGTGTGTGTGTGTTTGTGTGTATATAGGCCACTCTGTGACACAGAGTGTTGGACTGGATGGGCCATTGGCCTGAACCAACATGGCTTCTTTTATGTTCTTATGTAAACCTCTCCCTGTTCCATGCCAACAGTCAGTGAGAAATGACCTCTAAACATGGGGGTTCCATGTAGTCATCGTGGCAGATAACCATTGGTGGATATTATACTCCATCAGTTTGACTTTGTCTAATGTCAGCTAAACTAATGGCTATGTCCATTGGCAGTTAACCTGGCAATTAATTACTGTTACAAAGTACTCTCTCTCGGCTTGACTTCGCAAATGAATATTTAAGAAGGGTGCAGTAGTCCACGTCTGCTGCAGGCTCGCTGGTGGCTGACAAGACCAATGTGGGACAGGCAGATCCGGCCACAGTGGCTGCAGGGAAAAGTCTGATTTGGGGTTGGTGCTGTAGCAGTGCGATTCTTCTTCAATCTCCTTTTGTCCTCAAGACCAGCTATGCGTGCGTTCTCAAAGGAAGAGACAGCCTGGTGGATGGTGTGCCTCCATGCTTTGCGATCTGAGGCTAGGTCAGACCACTGGTGATGGTTGATGCGACAGGTGCCAAGGGATTTCTTCAAGGAGTCCTTGTACCTCTTCTTTGGTGCCCCTCTATTTCGATGGCCGGTGGAAAGTTCGCCATACAGAGCAATCTTGGGAAGGCGGTGGTTTTCCATCCTAGAAATATGCCCTGCCCAGCGCAGCTGCGTCTTCAACAGCAGTGCCTCGATGCTTGTAACCTCCGCCCTCTTGAGGACTTCAGTGTTGGTCACAGTCACTCCAGTGGATGTTGAGGATGGTGCAAAGGCAGCGCTGATGAAAGCGCTCAAGGAGTCTCAGGTGATGACGGTATAAAACCCACGATTCGGAGCCGTAGATGAGGGTTGTCATCACAACCGCTTTCCATCTAAGACGGGCAAAGCAGTTGGCTCCCTTCCTAGAGCGCCAAGATCTGGCAACGGTGATTCATGCAACGGTCACCTCGAGACTGGATTACTGTAATGCTCTCTACATGGGGCTCCCTTTGTACTGAACCCAGAAGCTGCAGCTGGTGCAGAATGCGGCGGCTAGATTGCTGTTGGGGCTTCCCAAGTGGGAGCACATACAGCCTGGGCTGCGTGAGCTGCACTGGCTGCCAGTTGTATACCGGGTTGGTTACAAAGTGCTGGTTATTACCTTTAAAGCCCTATATGGTCGAGGACCTGTCTACCTTAGGGACCATCTCTCCCCATATGAACCCCAGAGAGCACTGAGGTCAGCCGGGAAAAACTTGTTGACTATTCCCGGACCGAGAGAGGTGAAGTTGCAAAGCACCCATAACCGGGCCTTCTCCTCTATAGCTCCGAGCCTATGGAATCAACTTCCAGAGGAAATGTGGGCTCTGCGGGACCTTGAACAGTTCCGCAGGGCCTGCAAGACCATCCTCTTCCGATTGGCTTTCGCTGAAGAAGAACGAAACTGTTAAGAAAAACTGCCATCATAAAAGCAAATATAGCACTAGCATTTTTATTAACTAATTTTTAAAACTTAATTTGAATTTTAACTAAACTGTTTAAATGTAATTTTATTTATTTCTGTATAATTAATGTTTGAATTGCTGTTAGCTGCCCTGAGCCTGCCCCGGCGGGGAGGGCGGGATACAAATAAAATTTTGTTGTTGTTGCTGTTTGTAAACATTGATCTTTGTGCCTTTTTTCAGATGCTTGTTGCTCCACACTCTTTTGTGCAGTCGGCCAAATGCACGGTTTGCCTTTGCCAGCCTGTTGTCAATCTCCTTGTCGATCTTGGCATCTGAGGAGATGATGCACCCCAGGTAGCTGAACTGCTGGACTGTCTTCAGAACTGATTCACCCACAGTGATGCAGGGAGGGTGATAATCTTCCTGGGGTGCAGGCTGGTGGAGAACTTCTGTCTTCTTCAGACTAAGTTCTAGGCCGAATAGCTTGGCAGCCTCTGCAGAGCAGGACATCATATGCTGCAGAGCTGATACCGAGTGGGAGACGAGTGCAGCATCATCAGCAAACAGTAGCTCTCGGATAAGTTTTTCCATTGTCTTGGAGTGAGCCTTTAGTCGCCTCAGGTTGAACAGGCTGCCATCAGTGCGATAGCGGATGTAGACACCATCATCATCATCTAGATCTACTGCGGCTCTTTGAAGCATCATGCTAAAGAAGATCGTAAAGAGAGTTGGCGCGAGAACGCAGCCTTGCTTTACACCTGTGCCTATTGGGAAGGGCTCCGAGAGGTCGTTGCAGTGTCTGACTTGGCCTCGCTGGTCTTCATGTAGCTGGATGATCATGCTGAGGAACCTTGGGGGATATCCTAAACGTTCCAAGATTTGCCACAGGCCTTTCCTGCTAACGGTATCGAAAGCTTTGGTAAGGTCGACAAAAGTCACATATAGACCCTTGTTCTGTTCCCTGCATTTCTCTTGGAGCTGCCTGAGAACAAATACCATGTCGGTGGTGCTCCTGTTAGCTCTGAAGCCGCACTGGCTCTCTGGGAGGAGTTCTTCTGCAATGGTGGGCACCAGTCTGTTCAGGAGTATTCTGGCAAGGATTTTGCCTGCGATGGAGAGCAGGGTTATCCCCCGGTAGTTGGAGCAGTCTGACTTTTCCCCTTTGTTTTTGTGTAGAGTGGTGATGATTGCATCACGAAAGTCCTGTGGTAGTTTGCCTTGTTCCCAGCAGGTGTCAAGTACTTTGTGAAGTGTGCTATGTAGTACTGTGCCCCCATGCTTCCAGATCTCTGGTGGGATTCCATCAACTCCCGCTGCCTTGCCACTTTTCAGTTGCTTGATGGCTTTAACAGTCTCTTCTAAGGTGGGGATCTCATCCAACTCTGTTTTCACTGGTTGAAGTGGGGTGAGGTGGATTGCTGAATCTTGAACTACGCGGTTGGCACTGAAGAGAACCTGAAAATACTCTGACCACCGGTTCAGTATGGATACCTTGTCTGTGAGGAGCACTTGGCCATCTGCACTACGCAAGGGACTCTGAGCCTGATATGATGGGCCATATACTGCCTTCAGGGCTTCGTAGAACCCTCTTAAATCACCAGTGTCTGCACACAGCTGGGTCCTCTCTGCAAGTTTGGTCCACCACTCGTTCTGAATGTCTCGAAGCTTGCTCTGGAGGTTGCTACATGCAGCGCGAAAGGTTGCTTTTTTCCCGGGATAGGGGGGCTGAGCAAGATGTGCTTGGTAGGCAGATCTCTTTTTCGAAAGTAATTCTTGGGTCTCTTGATTGTTCTCGTCAAACCAGTCCTTGTTCTTCCTTGTGGAGAACCCAAGGACTTCTTCAGAGATCAACAGGATGGTAGTTTTTAGGTGTTCGCAGAGTGCTTCTGGAGAAGGGTCTGTGGGGCAACTGGGGTCCTCAATTCTTGACTGGAGTTTTGCCTGGAAGGCAGCTTTAACTTCGGCTGACTGAAGGCTGCCAACCTGAAGCTTCCTCCGAGGGATACCTCCTCTCCTGGGTGTGGGTTTAAAGTGAAGACGGAGATTGCAGCGTACAAGACGATGATCCGTATGACATTCCGCACTGGGCATTACTCGGGTGTGTAAGACATCTCGAAGGTCTCTCTGGCGCACCAGAATGTAGTTGATAACGTGCCAGTGTTTGGACCGTGGGTGCATCCAGGTTGTCTTCAGGCTGTTCTTGTGCTGAAAGATAGTGTTGGTGATGGTGAGCTGGTGCTCCGTGCAGAATTCTAGCAGGAGGCACCCGTTATCATTGCAGTTGCCAATGCCGTGTTTGCCAAGTACTCCTTTCCAGGTTTCTGAGTCTTTACCTACCCTGGCATTGAAGTCGCCAAGGATGATCATCTTGTCCTCTGTAGGGGTCTTCCGTACGAAGTTGCGTAGATCAGCATAGAACTTGTTCTTTTCTGCAGGATCTGCTTGAAGGGTTGGGGCATACACACTGAAGAGTGTTGCATGCTGCTTGTTTTGAAGTGGGAGGCGCATGGACATGATGCGATCTGAGTGACCTGTTGGCAGGTTTTCGAATTTGGAGGCAATGGAGTTCCTGACCATGAAGCCAACGCCAGAAAGGCGGCTCTCAGCCTTTGACTTACCCAACCAGTAGAGGGTATAGCCAGCACCATGTTCTTGAAGACTACCTTCCTCAGGGGAATGGACCTCACTGAGAGCTGCTATGTCGATATTCAACCTGAGAAGTTCGTGGGCAACTAGAGCAGAGCGTCGTTCAGGGCGACCACTGTCTACTGTGTCAAGCATGGTTCTGATGTTCCAACACGCAAGCTTTAGTCTTTGCACACTTTGTGAGGCAGGTGCATGCCTTTTCTTTGTTGTTATTTTTTGACCGCAAGTAAGGATGCCCGTTGACCGCGGCTAGCCAACTGGGGTGGAGGAGACGAGCTTTGTTTAGGCCACCTTTTCTAGGCCCCTCTCCGTGTGGAGCAAGCAGTGCTGTCCCTAGATAAGGCTGCTTGGTCGTTCAGGGTGCTGCCGAAAAATGCTTTCGTCTCCGGGTCAGCATCAGGCGACCAATACCCTGAACCACCTACATGCAGGATCGGGACTGTGGCTTCCAGTGGCATCTTCCACCTGCCGTTTCACCCCTTGCCCATCACTGCAGGACTTGGTGTGTTGTGGTTTGCGGATGTGGATATGCCCTTCAGGCCTGCGCAGAGGAATTTTTAGGTGAAGCACAGTGTGCGCAGTACTGGCTCCACCCTTTCACCTTGGGGTCATCTGCCATGGCCCAGTAAGCCGGGACGCCGGCAGCGAGTCCTCCAGGTGGTAGGTGTTACATTAATGAGCTCTATCTGCCCGGGTTTGATGTTACAGTTTTCCTTCTCTTGGCTGGCGAGGTTGGTGAGGCTAGCCTGCCCATCTGGTTATACCGTTGGACATTCGGTCGCACCATGACATGGCAAACTCTGTGAGAAACGGGGGGGACCAGCGGGAAGGTGTTGCCACGGTTGCAGTAATGCAGGAGAGGCCATTGCAGTGACCATCTGCCAGGCATAGCCGGACAGTGACCACGCGGCGTTCACTAGTGTACAAAGTACAGAGCAATCGGAGAAAGACCTGCTCAATTCAGTTTTATTTAATGGGCTTATTTCCTGAAAAGTGTTGTTAGGATTGCAGCCGTACTGTTCCTTTGTGATATCCTGAATCCAGGACTTGTTTTTGTAGCAGGAACTCCTTTGCATATTAGGCCACACATTCCTGATGTAGCCAATCCTCCAAGAGTTTATAGGGCTGTTATTATAGGGCTCTTGGAGGATTGGCTACTTTGGGGGTGTGGCCTAAAATGCAAAGGAGTTCCTGCCTTTCAGCATTATTGGATGGCTATGAGCTCTATGAGAAAGAGAGAAAATATTCTGTATCTTCTTTTCCTACCACATAACTTTATAAATGTTCATCATTCTCTTATCTTTCTTTTTAACAAAAAAAAGCCCAAAGTCCATATGGAAGATGCTCCAACCCTTCATTCATTTTGGTTATCCAGATTTCTTAACCAACTCAGTACATAGTACTCAAAACATGACCACATAATCATCAATATATCTAATTCACACCATGGCCAAATCAGCAGATTCTTAAATCCAGAGATTGGAAGTCGTAACAGACAAGACAGATTTCAAACCTGAAAAAAGCCCCAGGTTTGCAGGAAAACATGGGGGGGGGGGGGGAATTTGATAGAACTCAAGGACATTTAAATGTGGGGACCAGAGTCATGAACAGACAAGGGAGATTTTCTTATAAGCCTGAAAAAGACTCAGGTTTGCAGAAAAATCTGGAAACTGTCCCCCGTAATACAAACTATGTCTGTAGCTTTAAGAAGCAAATGCCCAGAGTAGCTGTTGCTAAGCTACCACAAAAGTAGTGCCAGACTGCTAGGCTTGGTTCCTGTTGTGGGAGGGAGCAAGACCCTTTCCAGGGAAGATTCATTAGGGCGAGGCCTAGTAGCAACCCTGGGTGACCTGATACCATGTGATTTGCATGATTCACCCAGGCCTAGCTGCTTGCTACTGTTTAACAACACCATTTCACAAAAGCCAGTGCACTAGGATCTAGGAGACCCAGATTTGAATCCTCATTCTGAAGAGCTGGTTTGCAGAGATCATTAAAAATGTATCTGAATATTGTATTACGGGTCTGAAAAAAGATTACCAGAAAATTAAAGTAGTAGTTTTCTACAAAAAAGGGGGTCATTTAGTGTTCAGACGGATCCTGAATGGGGAAGAAATCTAACAAGTGAAGAAGTTTTCATATTTGGGTATCGTTTTTGCATCTAATCTGAAATGGAGACCACATTAGTTATGATAAGGAGAAAATCAAAAGCTTGTGCATATTAAACTTTTTTCTGAAATGTAGGTGAAAACTATGTTCTAGGTGGTTCTGTTCAAGTTTTTAACCTAAAAGTCATTCCTGTTATCCTTTACGGAGTAGCCATGAGGATTGTCTCAGTAAATGAAAACATTAAGCATCTCCTGTATTTTCTGTGAAAATTATTAAACATTCCTCACTGTGTGGCTGGTGTAGCTCTCCATTCAGAACTGGGCCAACTTTCCCTTGAGACAAAGGCTTAGTTACAAGCATTTATACTGTCCATCAAGTCATACTTGAGCATCAAAGTCTACCTGGCACTATTGAAATAAGACTCTTATAGGTCAATGTGGTTTAAGACTGTTTTTGAGAAACTGATGGCCCTTATCGTTAACCTGGACACTATCCAGGGCACCAAAGCAAATGCACTTTGGTGAGAAATTGTGTAAAATCAATTGATCACCAAAGCTCTGCTTTTAGAGCATGCCACACCTGTTCATTCCTTTTTTTTTTGTGTGTATTCTGCCTCAAAAATCTATTCCCTCCTACACCTATCTGTTGTATTCCCAAAGCCTGCTAAGGGCATTCATTCTGGATAAACTAAATGCTCATTCCTTGGCAGGTATGAGGGGTAGGTTCCTGCATTTCTTATGCATCTGCCCCGTACCTTAGTTAAGATTGAGATGAAAGTACATGTTCTTTTGGAGTGTCCTTTGTAAGCTAATCTCAGGAGGTGTTATATTTCACTGTGTCTGCAAGCTCATTCTGACATATATTCCAATGACCTAGTTACCTTTTTATTTTCTGACAGGGATTCAAAAAGAACTCTAACAGTTGCAGAAAAAATCTCCTTTTGTCTATTGGGTGATAAGTGATTAACAACAGCTATTCATTGTTCAAGATCAATGTATCATAGAGCTTTTGTTGGAGAAAAGGAAAGGAATCCTCATTCTGTTGTGGAATCTCACTGGATGACCTTGGGCATTCTTAGCCTAACATACTGAGTGGGTTATTGTGAGGAAAAAATGGATGAGTGGGGAATAAGAAAAAAGATGCTTCAAGTCCCCATTGTGGAAAAAGGTGGGGTAAAAGCAAAGTAAATAATAAATATCACGGAAGGTGGGGGCAGATAAAATACTTTGATTAGTTGGTGGAAAGGAAAGAAGGAAGCGGAGAAAGGGGCTGTCAGGAGGAGGGGGGGAATGAAATAGTATGGAGAAGGTGGATCCATGGGAAAATGAGATGACACCCTCAAGGTCTTGGGTTGCCTACCACACACCTGGTCCATAGTTTTCCAGTTAGAGGCTGCCATGGAGACGGAAGGAAGGAAAGCCAAAGACATGAGAAAAAATAAAAGTAAGTTGGCTGATGGATGGGAAGGAGAGAAAGAAGCAGAAAATGAAGAGAAGCTGTGGGGGCTTTCTAGGAAGGGAAAGAGGAAACAGTGGGGGAGGGGGAAAGGAGATGCCCCCCCACAAGTCATTTTTGGTTCCCTGGGGAGGGACTGGTATAGTACAACACAGCAACATCACTTCCAGATGTTCCAGGAATTTCCCTGATCTCTGTGGGTTTTACTTGTAGAGCCCCTTGCCCATCATTTGTGGAAACCTGAAAAAATGTCATGTCGAATGTGTGCCCTTGTAACTTGTACCCATGGACTTAGGCTGGGAACAAACAATAGTTTTTCAGTGAGGTGAAAGGGGTATGAGAGGGTTAATTCTGCATCATGTATACAAATATGTCTTTCATTCCACTGTTGCCTCAGGTCAAACAAGTTCCACAGGTTTTTGAAACAATGCAAAAACAGCTAAACCTGTTTACTTGAGAAAATGAGATGAATGTGCGTACTGCAGGCAGCAATTCTTTGCTGTCCTCTTTTCATTTAAAAAGTAAAACAGACTGCTTCACAATCTTCAAGATGCATGTTTCATATTGCATTGCAAATTTCATTTGCTGTTGTAGAAATTTGGATTTTTTTTTTAAAGGGAAGAAATTTAAATATCCTATCCTACACTTCCCACAAGAACAAAGCTTTATATTATGGAAAATGTACTGAAACATTCAGAGGCAGCACCTCAGTGATTGTTGTGAGCATGTTAATCTGGAAATGTAAATGTTCAGCTGCCTCAAAGTACTGAGAACTCCTTGATTTGACAATGAAACTGCAATGGAAATCCATGTAGTCAACTCAGAGAAGAATCTTGCATGTCACTCTCCTTGGGAGCTTTATTCATCCCAAGGAGCACACCAGCCTCTTCCTGCCTCAGAGGCAGCTGAGGATAGAGAACATGCATGGAAATTCTTTGGAGGTGCCTAATTTTGCATATGCATGGATCTCTATAATACCAACTTGACCATTGTCCTTAGCTGGCCTCTCTATACTGAAAGTATCTGCGGTTTTGGACTAACATTCTTCCTGTGTCTGACATCCTGCTTCCTTCCTTTATGCCCCTACTGCATCATCATGTGAGAAAAGTCAAAATTTCACAAAGGATCTCATTGTCTTGCTGTTTCTTCCCAGATTGATTTACCAGACTTCCAAGGCATCTTCCCCTCTTAACTTAGCCAGCTGTGAAGATTCAAGCTTCTAACTAGGAAGTCAACAAAACATGCATAAAAGAAACAGCTGAAATTAGACCTTAAATAGTTTCCATGGGATGATGATTATGTAAGTCTGTCCCACTTGGATATTAAAATGTCCCACTTTAACTGGTTGGTGCACAAGTTTGTTTTTTTTTAATAAAAAAATCTCATAACACAAACATTCTGTGAAAGAAACAGAGTACTATAATAGAATTGTGTTCCATACCTCTTTAGGAATGTATTCTTCCTGTATGTAGCAAATGTTATCTTTCAAGAAGAAAGGCTTAGTATAGTTTGCTACATGTGGGGAGATCTGTAGATGGGGCAGAATTCAAATTAAGGCAGCCACTGCCTGCTGTTTGCAGTGTACAGACTGCCGGACTAACTTATTTTGTATAATGCATGCAATAAATCTCAGCTGAAATTATAACAAACATAATGTACTCTTAGGACCTCACACTTTACCTCTTCTTGGGTGATTAGTAAGAATGAGAGAAAGAGCAGAGGTCTGTACTACAGATGTTAAACATGTTCAGGCAGTCAAGTGATACAGCAGGCGTGGCCAATGGTAGCTCTCCAGATGTTTTTTGCCTACAACTCCCATCAACCCCAGCCAGCTGGGGCTGATGGGAGTTGTAGGCAAAAAATATCTGGAGAGCTACTGTTGGCCACCCCATGATACAGCATAGGTTGGCAAAAAAATTCCCCATGAACTGTTATGGAAATAATAATACTAGTCACATTTTAAAGCGATTGAAGCATTGTCAACCCCCTTAGGGAACATAATTATTTGTTTTTGTCTCTTGTTTTGATTCATTATCTGTTAGGTAACTAAACATAGTCTGAGAACATGGATACCTGGCCAGCCAATCAAAATGTGTCATTCTTCAGAGTTTGTTCAACCATTGGTTGCGTTCAGAGTGCACAAACATTGTTTGCTTTCATGCAGCTTCTTGCTTCCCTGTCTTCCATTCCTTTGTGCAACATTTGATTGAAAACTTCCCGTACTTGGGAACCTTTTGTTTCCTGTCAAGTCCCAGTGCAAGCACATTGGGAAATTTGATTGTGTTTTCACCCCATAAACCAGGATTCTAAACCATCTCAGTTTAAAATCCTGATGTGGGAAAAGGAAACAATCCAGGCAACCATATTAGGTTATCATGGGAAACTGGAGCTTGAAGGAAGGCTTTCTCAATACAGGAAGCTATTGTGCTCTGCACATGAGGGGGGTGCACATATGCATGCTAGGCAAGCTGTTATTTGTGCCTGTCATGGACAAATAGAGGCTTGTTGAAACATCTGAATGTAGCCATTTTGTTTGGACATTTAAGTCAGATTTATTTTAACAGAAAATGAGTTTTACTTAAGGTTATCTCCCACTGGTAATGCATGTGGCCCCCTACCACTTCAGGGGGCAGTTAGAAAAGAAACCCATCAGTGGTACATGTGTCATAATGTCACTTTGAGGGGAAACCCAGAAGGGACAGTGGGTGGCTCTACGAATTGCCAGAAATGATATGGTAGAACCAAATAATTTCCTGTGGTTTCTAGAACTACTTGCCTTCATTTACGGCTGTTTTTCCAACAAGTGTTGTTACGGCGCCATGTGCCCTCCCATATGACAGTCCCCTGGGTCCTGCCAGTTGCTAGCCTGGCAACCCTCATTTCACTTAAGTCTTTGTTGTCTTCACATTGGGTACCTCAGCTAAATGCTACTAATCTGAATTTTGATGAAGTCTGCAGTGCTAAATGAAACATTACTTTGCACTGTTTTTAAAAAGCAAACTCCTTTACACTAGTCATTTGATAACAGTGTGTTTTATCAGTATGTATATTTGTAGGAGAAGATCCAGTCAGAGCTGAACATTTTTAGGGTCCATTAATTCTCCCACTGAAATCAGAAGTAGTCTCATAAAAATCACAGTACAGTTCCATTTCTGTCCTGCCAGCCTAGCTATAAATAGCGTATTTCAAAAACTTTTATCCATATTTTACAACAGATCTTTAATCCTATGCAGAAGAAGGGAGGGGGAGTCATGTAATCTATCAGGGAAGAAGCAAAGCCAATATTTACAATATTACAGAGAAATTAAAACAAATTTTTAATTACTCTCTATTGACTTTTTAAGGGGGTGAAATGTAAATACCACAGGCAGTAGGAAAGTGGGCACAGTATGAAAGAAGAAATTTGACATTGGAAATGTCTGGGGCTGTACATTAGGTTCTTGATTTGTTTTTCTTTTCAGGGTAATCCAATTTCAGTTGGGAGCAGGGGATCCCCTTGTTTGGAGGCCCTTCCTTCCCTGGGGGTGGGTGGGTTGAAAATCTACTGGGCACTCAATTATACCCTGTGAAGACTTGTCCCCATAACATATTTTGGAGAATTGATCTCTTGGTATCTGGGGCTCTGGGGGAGCTGTTTTTATTAAGGTAGAGGCATCAAATTTTCAGCACAGCATCTGGTGCCTCCCCTCCAAAAAATCCCCACGTTTCAAAAAGCCTGGACCTTATTTCCAATGGAGAGAAGGCATTTAAAAGGTGCAAGGTAAATGTGATGGCCAGAACTCCCTTCAGAGTTCAGTCATGCTTGTCACAACCTAGCTCCACTCCCAAGTCTACTGGTTCCACCCCCAAAGTCCCCAGATATGTCCTGAATCGGACCTGGCAACCTAATCCTTACAATAGCCTGTGTAAGGTTAGGACATTATCATCCCCACACTGGGGGTCCTGAGAGAGACTGGCTTGCCTACAGCCACCTAATAGGTTTATGACTTAAGTGAAATTTGAACTGGTGTCCTTCCAGATCACAGCTGATTCACTGTGTCTCTTGATCTTTAACTGAGAATGTGTGTAAATGTTGTCCAAGAAATGTTGTGGAAAAGAAGAAAAAGTTGCTTTCAGTGGGGGTAATCAGGAATGTTTCAGTGGCTGAATCCTCTGCCACATCCCACCCACATAGGGTTGCCACCCTCCAGGTGGCACCTGGAGATTCCTCAATATTATAGTTGATCTCCAGATAATCAAGATCAGTTCACCTGGCTGCTTTGGAGGGTCGGCATGATGGCATTAGACCCCACCATGGTCTCTCCCCTCCCCAGGCTGCACCTCCCCCCCAAATCTCCAGATACTTCCCAATCCAGAGTTGGCAACCGTTGTTGGCCTGGTCCCTGGTTATCAGGATGGTAGTGCATGCATCACCACTTCCTTATCCTTCTCTCACTGTAATTATCTTTTCTTATTTTAGGGTAGCCTTTGGCTATCAGTATATACATGTATGTTTTATACAGTTTGATTCTTACTGGAAACTTTAATTTAAAAAATAATTACTAAATATATATATATGTTTCTGTGTGTTTCATAAGGGCTGCCAGGTTCTTAGAAACTTTATTTATTTATTTTGTGAATTTATAGTCCACCCTTTCCCAAGATGGGCTCAGGGCGGATTACAATATAATAAAACAGTTAAAATCTCACAATAAAACAGTTTGGTGTAGTGATTAAGTGTGCGGACTCTTATCTGGGAGAACCGGGTTTGATTCCCCACTCCTCCACTTGCACCTGCTGGAATGGCCTTGGGTCAGCCATAGCTCTGGCAGAGGTTGTCCTTGAAAGGGCAGCTGCTGTGAGAGTTCTCTCAGCCCCACCCACCTCACAGGGTGTCTGTTGTGGGGGAGGAAGGTAAAGGAGATTGCGAGCTGCTCTGAGATTCGGAGTGGGGGGCGGGATATAAATCCAATATCTTCATCTTCTTATTCTTAAAATTAAACAGTTGAAGCCATTAAATAAAAATGAAATAAGGCAGCATCAGTGGTATAAACATCACTCACAGATTGAGAGACAGGAATCATAGGCGTCTTGGATGTCAATTATCAACAGTGTTGGCCTGGTCCCTGGTTATCAGGATGGTAGTCAGTGCAGGGAGGCCAATTAAATGGTGTGAGGACGCCTGCCTGGCTCAGCCAAAAGCCTGGTGGAACAGCTCCAGATGTTGGTTGGCCAATTGTAGTGGCCTCTGGGGCTCGTATGGGGAGAGACGGTCCCACAGGTATGTTCTGTTGCTTTAATAGTTTCATTAAAATACTTGAAGTTCAAGGAAGAGCACTTCATACAGAAGGGGATGGGGATGCCAAGCAGAAGTTCCATTGTAATTCCAGGCAATAAATACAAAAGGGTGAGGATGGGTGTGATCAGCATGTGATCTGTTTTCAGAAACCAGGGCACGCAGCAAGCAACAGTGCAGGCATGTCTGGCATGGAGAAGGGATCTTGGCTATAGGAAATGTGCACAATAGAAAACAAGAAGTTGACTTGTGGGCTTACTAGGAAGTCAGAATTAGCAGATGAATTGAAGGAACTAAAGATGAGAAACAGACTTGATTGGTTTGTTTGAATGGCAGTTAGTATAAAATAATTTGATTGGCCTGTTTGAAGGTGGTGAAGGCAGTCCTTTGCCTAGATTATAGCTCTAAGCACTTGAATGTATCAGAATATCAGTATATCTAATTCTCAACATGGCCCCATCTGTGGCTACTTAAATCCAGAGACTGGAACTATGGACAGACAAAAGATATCTTTACAGGTTTGGAGGGGAAAAAATCTGAAATCTTAAAAAAAAATTACAGAAACAACAGCTGTAGCTTTAAGAAATGATTAGTTTTACAATGTATCACCAGAATTCGAGATTTAGTTTAAATCAGTAAAAGTCAGGGCCAGGGCCCATTCCAGGGCTGCCTTGGTATCATCAGAGCTAGGCCCACCAGCAACCATCAGGTGGCTTGCAACAATCCAACTTGCATTACTTGCCGAGGCCCAGCTGCTTGCTACTATTCAGCACTAGCTACCCCATGAAAGCCAGTTCGTGTAGTGGTTAGAGATTCAGATTATGATCTGGGAGACTAAGGTTCATATCCCCATTTTTCCATGAAAGATCACTGGATGCCTTTAGGCCAATCACACATACTCAGCCAAACTTACTTCATGAGGTTGTTGTAAAGACAAAACAGAGGCAAAAAAGGACAGAACTGAAAATGAAGTAAATAATCAGAAATATAGCTGAAGATGAGGGGCAGGTAAAAGGTAGGTTGATCAGTGGGTGGATAGGAGAGAAGGAAGCAAGGAAAGTTGATGAGGCTGCCAGGAGGAGAGAAAAAGGAAACAGTGTGCCCCCTGAAGGGCCTTGCAAGTTTACCACTGTGAAACTGGGCAGGGCATGGCATGGCTAGCACTCCACAGCATTATGCAGCAGCCCGCAACCCAGTGACTGGCACCAGGCTGATATGGGGAGGAAATCAAGAGAACTGAAGATGGGGGCAGATAAAGGTAGCATGGCTGATGGGTGGGAAGGAGAGAAGGAAGCAGGAAAGGGGAGGGAAGCTATGGGGCACTCAGGGATTCAGGGAAAGAAGACATAGTAGGAGAGGGGGAAATGAGAAGACCCCACAAGCCTTTGTAGACTCCCTGATTGTACAGTGTAAGAGCCATAATAATACATTGGCTATAGGGTTGCCAGACCTCAGGTGGGAGTGGGGGATCCCCCAATTTTATGAGCTCCTGCCCCATCCCCAAAAGCCACAACCCAGTGTGACACCCCCAGTGTGATGACATCAGGTGGAAATGACCTCATCATTCTGGGGACATAGCACAACAATACACTGGTATTGCCATGCAATGTGCCCAGTGTGATGGCATCACTTCCACATGACATCATCACATTGGGGATGTCTCCCCACTCCTGGAAAGCTCCCTCCCATGCCCACCTGGCAAGAGCCTGAGACTTGGCAACCCTAACTGGCTGTTCTGGGTAGGATTTTATTTATAGAACAATTTTAAAGGTTTGACTACTGTAGCTCCTTCCTTGATAAGCCAGCCATTGTTGTGACACACCCTGCCTCAGATGCCTCATCCCAACTTCATTCTTGCCTAAAGATTTCTATAAAACCTTGAAGAGTATTCAACGTCTGGCAAATGTGGTCAAACCAAACTGCCAACCAGAATGTTAGAGAGTGGTGGTGCCAATAAAATAAAACCACAGGCTGCAGATTCAGCAGGAGCTTATGGGAGCGCAGGTCCTGAACCTTTTTGATGGTTCCCCCTCTTCCTCCCCACCTACCTTGAATAGTAGGTGCAGCTGCATAACAATCCCTGGATTAGGAGAGTGGGCAGCCAGCCACCCACCAGGGGCTTCGCCACACGCCCAAACAGCCCTCATTAATCCCTAGAGAAGTCCAGGAAAGCCCCAGGTGAGCAAGGCCTGCTTGGACTGGGATGGATCTCTAGCCAGCCCAAGCAGGCCTCACTTGCCCAGGGCTCTCCTTTCTTGCATCGGGTTGCTTTTTGTATCGGGGGCAGCATATGCTAATGAGTTATGCTAATGAGCTGCACCAACTATTTTTTTACAGAATGACCCCTGTAGAGCCACATTGGTTTAGGCAACAGTGTAAAAATGATATTTCTAATATAGATAGTAAAAAAAAAAGGGTAAAGGTAGTCTCCTGTGCAAGCACCAGTCATTTCTGACTCTGGTGTGACATCGCATCATGACGTCTTCACAGTAGACTTTTTATAGGGTGGTCTGCCATTGCCTTCCCCAAGTCATCTACACTTTCTCCAGAAGGATGGAAGGCTGAGTCAACCTTGAGCTGACTACCTGAACCCAGCTTCTGTTGGGATCGAACTCAGGTCGTGAGCAGAGCTTAGGACTGCAGTATTGCAGCTTTACCACTCTGCGCCACAGGCTGCTAATACAGATAGTTAATATTAAATTATAATATCCATTGTATGATCCAGCCAAAGTTAATCATTGTGAAGTACCATTAGCTTAAATAGGATTTTGCTCATATGCTGAATTCTCCCACTGCAACCAATTTGACACAATTATACTTAAACTGGGCTGGTTTAAGTTACATATTTCCGTTAAACATGAGTTGATCTAACATCATCCTATAATTCCTATTTAGTGTACAAGACTGAGAATATAAAATTATAATCTGACCTGCCATTACACACACACGAGACACCTCACAACTGCCCAGGAAATTTTTATTTGCTCTTTTTTTCAGGCTCTTGTTTGTTCAAAATATGCTGGATTGCCAGGACCAAATGTCAGTGAGGTGTACTCAGCCAACTATTGAACAATGAAAATTGGCTGAGTTTCTGCACGGTATTCATAGGTTAGGCACTCTATACTGAAGCTATTGTTAATAACAAAGCTGCAGTACAATAAAGCAGGGACCATACTTTCAAATGAATGGACCAACACAGGAAGCTCTGCACACCTCCAGCATCTTTTAATTATACCATTCACCACTCAAGACCTAAATGTAACATTTTAGTACAATGCAACAATTTATTTTTAAAAAATAAACTATTTGCCAGTAATTTAAGGAATATGTGAACACTATTACACACCTGTCTGCATTAGATCCTGATAGATGTATTTAGTTGCTTATGGTTGTCTATCATGCAGTGGGCAGTTCTGGTTGCTTGCAGCAGCTCAAGCCTGTTTGCCAAGTTACCTTCTGTGCATAGTGTACATTCAGCCCTTCACTGCTCAATACCACCTGACCTTGCTCTGTCACTAATGGTTTAATGAAAAATGAACAAAACTTGGAGATTATTTAAAAATGAACATTGCATATTTTTCTCCCATTGAGTGCTCACTTGTGTCTTTCTGATCAGTATTAAAGACTGCCAATATGCCTAGATCTGCACCACTTGGTATATCTTTTTGCACATTTTTGCACATTTCTATGGGAGTCATAATTTTCCACCACTGCCACCCTTCATCATAAAAACTCCCCCTCATAAAGGATATTTTAAAAATATAAATACTATTTGCAAGTGGAGCACACACAAAGACAAGATATTTTAAAAAGTAAGTGCCCTAATCAAATATAAATTCTGCCACATGACCATGGTCTCCTAGAGGTATTTTCTTCTGTTTGGTGCTAAAGTCAGACAATGAACAGGAAGGGCAAGATCAGGGTCAGTGCTATCCAAAACAATGTTTGCATGCCAAACATGTTTGCCAATATGCCTATCCAAGAGAGCATCCAGCTTCCCTAAAATGTCTCATTGAAAAATGCCTTGAGAGCAGTTACATCTATAGCACATAGCATATAAGGAATTCTTTACACTGAATTGACCCATCAGTCTATCCGGCTCATGATCAGATTACCAAAGCCTTGAAATACGCAGATCTTTCTCCACTTTGCTCCCCAGGAGTTTAACTGGTGATGCTAGGACTTGTGTAAGCCACTGAACTAGTATGCCTTAATTCAAAATTGTGTCAGATTTTAGTTTCTTATTTCTTTTTTCCCCGTTGTGCCTAGGTTTAATAATTTCTATATACCCCACCCCCCAAAAAAGCTTTTATGAAAAGACAGATCACATTTTTCAATATTGTTTTGCTCTGTAAGTTCAATTATTTTAAAAAGAAGCTTTTACACACTAGTGCATCATAATTGCTTTCAATGTGTTGCATTAATTTCTTATTTCACAGGACAATAGCTTAAGTTCATTAAAGGCATAATTGTTACGATAAAACAGTCACATTTAAAGACAAAAATGCAAGAAAAATGTTTGCATGCTAACTAAAAGTATGAAATAATTCACTAATAGCTGTTCTTTGATGGAAAGTACACATTCTTTGGAAATATCTCTGGCTTTGTTCTCATTGAAGTGAAAGGGAGCAAGGCAAATATAAATACTCTTTATTTTGCATTACACCCATTCATTTCAGTGGGGCAGGACTGACCCAGTGGGTTATGCCACAAAGGAAGAGCCTAGCCATGATGCTCCTGCACTTGCAAGAACCTCTTTCCAATTAGGTTGCCACTCATACATGTGGTTTCATTGTGGCACAGATATTGTACAAATTGTCTTTGTGAAGGCAGATGGTTTTCACCTTTTTCTTTACCCAGCCCTCCTCAATGCCACCCTCCATGTTGCCCATGAAAATCCCCTGAAGTCCCAGAATCAGGTTTTCAGGACTCAGTGCAGATTGCCTTGGAAGGGAAAAGTTAAGAAAGCTGCCACCACAAGTACAGAATCCCTCTGAGTGGTAGCCTCTTTGGGAACTTGTATGATGAGTATGTGGGTTATAATAAATGAATAGTATTCTACTGTTAACAATAATACTCATACACTAAAAAGATTTTCCATAAAGCAATGGAAGGCAAGCAAAGATGGAAATTTCAAAAAACTTAATATTTCACCTGTACTGAAGATTACGTTAGCGCATTAGATAGGAGTGGCAGTTATCATAGAAGCTGTTCTTCTCTTCTTGTAATCTTCTTACTTGAATGTTAACCATTTCCCCCTCCAAAGTGCAAAACTTCATAAACTGGATAGTTCTGGTATCACTCTGGTTGTTACAAGATTGCCAGGAATTCTCCTTACAATATTTGTCCCATTATCTGTTAATCAGTATTGTATATCAAAAACATAACACAACAAAGTGGTAAGGTCAGTACACAGTTGGTATTGTAACTGAAAAATAAATTTGCTTCATTTTAAAGGAAAGTAAAATTCACAGTATATATAAACATAGTTTTTTAAAAAATAATAAAAGTAATAAGAAAAATACAAAATACCTTAGGGCAAATGCCATAAGCAAATTGGTTATAAGATAGGGTCCTCAAAATTTTCAGGATGGCAAGAGTTTCTTCTATATAGGCTATTTTAAAAAATTTCAAAATTGTGTCAGTCATATATTATCTGTGTTCCAGCTGCTCCAGGTAAACATATAATTTACCTGGGCATCAGGAAGAGCGACTCAATAGGCAGAAAGATAAATGAACTTGCCAGAATAACAGAGCAAACCTAAAGACAGAGTCCAGTGGTTAGCTGTATTGGTTTGAAGCAGCAGAACAAAGTTTGAATTCAGTGACACCTTAAAGATCAACAAAGTTTTATTCAAGATATAAGCTTTTGCGTGCAAGCACATTTCTTCAGATACATCGAAATGGAAGTTTCCAGTCCATACATATAAGTAGAGGATGAGCAGCAAATTAGCATACAACATAATGAAGGATCATACAGATGTAATAAGTTTAGTTAATATGGTTACCATTTGTTTGAGGTAATTATAGGGAAAACATAGTGATTGATGAGCAGATGCATCCTTAATTGTGGAAAAATTCTAAGTATGATTGGCCAGTTTAGGATGGTTCTGTTTGATGCCTTGTTACAAAAAATACTCTCTTATTGGCAAAAATTCTCCATTCACCTCCCAAGAAGGCATTATACATTATGAAGTGACATGAATTAACATTTCAAAGTGGGAATGCCCATCTGAAATTCTCAACTTGCTCCCCTTGTGTGATGGACTTCAGATGAAGGAAATAGAGAAGACTGGCAAACAGGTTGCTAACAAATAGGGATTTGGGTCATAAAAAGAAGAGCCCTGCTGGATGTTGGTCTAGTCCAACATCCTGGCCAGGTTAAGATTCTGAGATTTTAGAAATCTTGTAAGTATAGGCCATTTTCAGCACAGATGGTAGTAAAATATAGTTTAAATTAAGTTTCATACTTAAACCTGACCAAGTCCAATTGAAGATCTCTGTCAGCAACTGAACCAAACATCTGCCTAAAACCTTGGAGATATGCTATCAGTCAGTGCAGACCATAGCAGGCTAGATGGATCAAAGGTTTGAGTCAGCATAAAAGTGCGAATCACACATGAATCACAGCCTTCAAAGGTTGAAGTTCACAGGAGGACACTTGGTGTCATCTGGCAGTTTCCATGCCTCCTGCTATGAATTGTGGTGATGAGTAGCCAGACAGAAAGGATGTCTCCTACAGCAATGAAGCAGAGAATTCATGATATGGAGTGTTGCTACTTGGGTATTGTGCTCTCTGTCAGTATTCTTAAATTGCAACTGTACATTATACTCTGCTACAGGCCCATAGCTACGAGGGGGCCTGTGGGGGAACAGCCCCCCCAACTTCTGCCCAATGCCCCCTGATTCTGGGACCCCAAGCAGCCCCTGGATCCTCTGCCATGTCCACGGGGGCTGTCTCCAGCCCCACGAGCGATTTGTGTGGTAGAGACGTTGCTTGCGGGGTCAACAGCAGAAGCAGTTGGGGCTCCCCTTTAACTGGAGCAGGGGGTCGCCACTTGTCAGCTGCTTCTGCCCCTGCCGGCGCGCTATTTTAGTGGTGGGGAAGGAAGGCTGGTAACGAGAGCAGCTCTCCCTGCCGCCGTCCTTCCTTCTGGCCACTAAAACAGTGAGTTGGGCCGGGGGCAGAAGCAGCTCCCAGCCCCTCCCACCAGTTAAAGGGTCAGATCAGCTGGAGGCTGCTTCTGCTCCCACCTGACACACTATTTTAGTGGCGGGAAGGGAGGGCAATGGTGGCAAGAACGGCAGGGAGAATCGCTTTCACCACTGCCCTCCGTTCCCACCACCAAAATAGCGCACGGGGCCGAGGGCAGAAGCAGCCCCCAGCCGCTGGCACCAGTTAAAGGGCCCGCTGGGGCTTCTGCCCCCGACCCAGCACGTGCTATTTTAGTGTTGGCCAGAGAAGAAATGCAGGTGGAGAGAGCCGTCGCTTTAATCAGCTGATCGGCAGTCTCTTTAACTGTGTGGGAGGCTGGGGGCTGCTTCTGTCCCCAGCCCCTCGCACTATTTTAGTGGAAGGGAGGGCAGAGAGCAGCAAGGAGGGGGGAGGGAGGAGAGAAAAGGTTGTGTGGGGTGCCGGGAGGTGTGAGTGGCCCCCAACAAATTTAAATGCCCACCAACCTTCCATATCCTGGCTACGGCCATGCTCTGCTATAACAGTCCACTTACAGACAGGGTCATAACACATGACATACATTATGTTAACTAGGATTGCTTTCAAGAATCTTGGTTGCCACTGAGAGTGTGTTCATATTACACTAAATAATGCGTGTTTACACAATAAGGCTGTTAAATCCGCAGTATAAGCCTGGTTAAGAACAGCTGAATAGCTGTCTTGTGGCTTCTTTTGAGAGGCACAATGCAACACCATCCATTTAATCTTACACTTATTAAAATCAGTCTTGAAATCCTTATGGTGCTCAATAAGAGCCCAGGTGGAGGAACCTGTAGAACGTACTGCTTGTCTATATTTGTTGTTTCAAGCAGTTCTTGATTTGTGAACAGAATAACATTGATTTTTTTTTCCAAATATCATTGCCATGATGATGATGAAAGTAATTATACTGAAACCCTTGAAGCAACTATTGCTGGCCTTGTTAGAAGCACTCCATGCTATTAGCTCAATGCACATGATTTATCTTTTGCGTCAAGAATGGTTACAGAAGCTTGGAAGGCTGGATCAGCTTCTGACTTCCTCATGCTTACAGTGCAATCCTGAACAGAGTTACACCCAAGAAGTCAATGGCCATAGAAGTATGTAATCCTGTTAACAATTGTACTGCAGTTTTCCTTGCCTGTTTGTCAATTTTGCTGAACTAGTGTTAATTCAAGGTGGCAAAAGGTCAGTGTTTTGCAGACCACTTGTACCATTTGTAATGTACAAACCTGAGCAAATACAGACTTTGAAATTCATTGTGAGCAGTGTCAATATCAAAGATCAGCCTGGTATCACTTCACTTCATTTTAAAAAAAATTCTATTTAAGAAATTCAGGTTGCTCATCTGAATGTGACTTCTTTTATTTGGATTTCTGTTTTCTGGATGAAATCCTGCCATGCCGTCATCAGCGCTTGGCTACTCTGGAAAGCTTCTTTGGAATTTGCTGGTTCAGCATGTCTTATATTTGGTCCCTTTACTATTTTTGCAAAGGCTAAAGCACTCTCACACACACACACATACCAACAAATGCACAGTGTCATCAGTGGATCTCTTTGCTTCCCATTACTTGCTAGCCGAAATGTGTCTTCATATCTGCTCTCAAGCATTTTGGATGAATTGGTCAGCAGGTGGTGCTCTAGCTCTCCTGCCCCCCATCCCCTGTTTCCCTCTCTTAAAAGTGTCAGACCAGTCAGATTCAGGAATGTACTTAGTTATCACTGACTTCAAATTTATGCATAAGATAATCCAGTATGTGAATGTGAAACATTTTATAAATGAACAAAGTTTGCCGCTGTTTTTACAACTGTATCTACTCACAAATATCATTGTCATTATGGTTTTTAGAGATCCCCCTGATTTTATACCTCTTTGCCCTCATTTCCATTACATGGTTCTGGGGAGGACTGCACATGGCTTACAGGCATCTGTGGATGTTGGTCTTCTTTGTCATTTTCAACTGCCTGCAGGTATGTACCTTGTCTCTTCTCTTTACTGAAAATCAAAGTGCTTGAACTGTTTACAGCATGCCTAATGCTGCTAACTTAGAACAAAAAGTATGAGACAATCAGTTTTTGATATCTACAAATATAAAAGAGCAACGCTCAGTTAATTGTCGGTTAATTGTATTGTGATGTTAATTAATGCGGATTAGGTTTATGAGAAAAAAACAGCACATCTGTTATGATGTGTTATGTAAGGTTGCCAACTCCAGTTTGGGAAATTACTGAAGATTTGAGGGTGGACTCTGGGGAGGGTGCGGTTTGGAAGGAGAACAACCTCAGTGAAGTATGGTGCCATAAATTTCACTCTTCAAAGCAGCCATATTCTCCAGGGGAATTGATCTTTGTATTCTGGCACTCGGTCGTAACTCTGAAAGATGTTTAGGCTCATCTGAAGGTTGGTGACCCTAGTGTATGATTGTTGGCAATGACAGTTCCTGTGAACAGCATAACAATAAGAAAAACAAATCCATATCCTATGTATCTTAACCTTTAGTGTGGTGTTTCCCATTACCAGGGTTGGGACCCTCCACTAGTCTGCGGGCCTTTGATTACCAGGCCGTGAGCAAGGTCAGTGCAGCGCCGCCATTACTGATCTTGCTGCACTGATCTGCTGTAGACCAACAGTGGCCAAATTGCAGCTTGGGAGCTGCATGTGACTCTTTGCCTCTTCCCGTGTGGCTCTTGAGGGTTTTCCCCCTCCCCTACACTCATACGCCACCTCAAGTCCCTGCTTTGAAAGTTGAGATGGAGTTCTATGGACTGAGTTCTATAAAGAAGTGGGCGGGTCATAAAGAGTTCAAGGCAGCTAAGCCCTGACCCTAGCTCCCAGCAGCCCTCATTCGGGCCAAGACCAGCTGAGGGGAGTAGAGCTGATGCCACCGCCACTGCCACTGCCACAAAGAGCAGATCAGTAAATTGTGCGCCTCCCGGGCTACTGGGTGAGTGTGTGGAGTCTTCTTGGTGGGCAGAGGGTGCAGCTAAGAGTGGCTGAGCCAGCGGCAGAGTCCACATGTGTATCATCTTTAGAAGAGGCTTCCTTTTGGGATGACAGCCCTGCAGACCAGTTTGTTGCAGCGGTGGAGTCCTGGAGATGGGCTTCCAGCTCCGTGGGCAATGTGGAATCCGGTGGCAACTCAGTCGCTCCTGAGCTACTGGGTGGGTGGAAGTCTTGGGGGGAAGGGGGTAGGGAAGCGCCTGGAGACCAACTGAGCCTTCCGCTGCTTGCACAGCTGACTGGGAGAATTTTTCCTCATTCCGCAAGGGCAGGTTGCGGGAGCAGGCAGCTCTGCTGGAGTTTTTCGGTGTGTGTGTGTGTGTGAGAGGAGGTGTCTGGAGAGAGCCCGAGCCTTGCGCCTCTTGGCTGACTGACCAAGGGAATTTTCCCTCAATCAGCAAGGGTAGGCCAAGTGGACCGTCAGCTCTGATGGCTGCCTTGGAGTTTTTCTGGGGTGGGGGGTGAGAGGAGGCGTCGGGAGGTTGCCCAAGCCTTGCGCCGCCTCCGGCGCTCCTTTAGCCAGCAGCTCTGCAGGTTTGGAGGGGGGGTGAGAAGAGATGCCTGGAAAGAGCCCGAGCCTTGCCCTGCTTTGTTTGTCTGTCGTTTATCAAGGGCAGGCCGCGTGACCCAGGAGCTCTGCTGGCTTGGAGTTTTTCATGGCAGGGAGGAGGCGTCCAGGGAGTTCCCAAGCCTTGTGCTGTTTGCCCGGGTGATTGAGGGATCTTTCCCTCATTAAACAAGTGCAGGATGCACGGCCTGGCGGCTTTGCCAGACTTGGAAGGGTTTTTTTTGGGGGGGGGGGGGGAGAGAGGAGGTGTCTAGAGAGTGCCTGATCCTTGGCACCACTTGCTTGGCTGACCAAGGGAGGCTTCCTTCGGTGCCAACCAGGCTCCACAGCCAGGTGGCTCTGGTGGGAGTGGTCTTTGCTCTATTTCTAAGCTGTGCAGCCTGAGCAGTCCAGCCAGGCACAGTCCCTCAGGGGGTAGGGGAGGATGTTCATCTCTCTTTTCCTTCCTTCCTCTCCCCCTCCGCATCTCTCTCTGCGGCCCAGTCTCCGAAGGGAGGGGATCATGCTCTGCTTCAGTATGTCACAGTACATGTTGGCATTCATAGTTCCCTCAATGAACTGTAACTCCCCAGTGCCGGCAGCACTCATGCAGCCCCAGACCATGACATTCCCACCACCATGCTTGACTGTAGGCAAGACACACTTGTCTTTGTACTCCTCACCTGGTTGCTGCCACACACACTTGACACCATCTGAACCAAATAAGTTTATCTTGGTCTCATCAGACCACATGACATGATTCCAGAAATCCATGTCCTTAGTCTGCTTGTCTGCAGCAAACTGTTTGCCGGCTTTCTTGTGCATCATCTTTAGAAGAGGCTTCCTTCTGGGATGACAGCCCTGCAGACCAGTTTGTTGCAGCGTATGGTCTAAGCACTGACAGGCTGACCCCCCGCCCCTTCAACCTATGTAGCAATGCTGGCAGCACTCATACATCTATTTCCCAAAGCCAACCTCTGGATATGACGCTGAGCACGGGCATTCAACTTCTTTGGTTGACCATGGCGAGGCCTGTTCTGAGTGGAACCTGTCCTGTTAAGCCACCGTATGGTCTTGGCCAACGTGCTGCAGCTCAGTTTCAGAGTCTTGGCAATCTTCTTATAGCCTAGGCTATCTTTATCTAGAGCAACAGTTCATTTTTTCAGATCCTTAGAGAGTTCATTGCCAAGAGGTGCCATGTGGAACTTCCAGTGACCAGTATGAGGGAGTGAGAGCGATAACCTGCTCCCCCTTCACACCTGATACCTTGTACCACTAACGAGTCACATGACACCAGGGAGGGAAAATGGCTACTTGGGCCCCATTTGGACATTATCACTTAGGGGTGTACTCACTTTTGTTGCCAGCAGTTTAGACATTAATGGCTGTGTGTTGCATAATTTTGAGGGGACAGCACATTTACACTGTTATACAAGCTGTAGACTCACTACTTTACATTGTAGCCAAGTGTCATTTCTTCAGTGTTGTCACATGAAAAGATATACTTAAATATTTACAAAATGTGAGGGAATATACTCACTTCTGTGACATACTGTAAGTGCAGAGCAGGGATCAGTGGGATGCAGAAGAGCATGTTTTGTGGATCCCTGATCTTGTGGGTTCAGCGCCCTGGGCCATCATGTGGGTATAGTTCATGCTCCTCCCTGACAAGCTTTCTTTAGCTATTGGGGAAGGTGTACCCCATCTAGTCCTCTTAGCTGCGATGTCTATGGGTCAACAATAGTGGCACCCCCCAGGGGTTCCTGTCCCAGGTCAATGAAGGCATGACAGACTCAGGCTTCTGATCTGAGAGTTACCCCTTCATTCTCTAAACTGATGCCTCAGGGAGAAATAGGTCAGAGCAGCATAGGAGAAACAGGTTAGAAACAAAGGAGTGGAACACCAGTGTGTGACAGGAAAGGGGATTCTGGCCACAGCTGGTGAAGAAGAAACTCTGTTGCAAAAAGGGAACTGATTTTTTAAAGGGGACTATCTCCCCCCCACCCCAGTACTGAAAATACATCATCTTGATAATTAGTAGCTGATAGAATGAACCATGAGGACTATGCTTGGCACAGGAAAGCTTTTTTTCCCAAACTGCAGACTATACATTGCAATATTTAGGGATGACACAAACATCCAATCTCCAGTGTCTCCTTTCAGCATTTCACCTTATCAATAACTGTTTCTGCAGAAGGAATTGAACAAATATAGCAGCATTTTGTAATCTGCAATAGCAACAAGTAAGAATAATGTTCAGAACATAAGGGGAACTAATACTGTTTTGTGATTTCCCTGTACTGGTGCTATATGCCTCTTTGCAATTGAAGCCCCCCACTGTATGTTCAACTTCAGATCACATTTCCTCTGCTTTACTGATCATTCCTACTATCCTCGGCTTCTTGCCAGACTTCAATAAATATTTAATACAAAATGACAAAGTTCAATACAAAATGTTCCTCAGAGAGGGAGATTCTCAACTGGCTGAGTTTGGTCATGGTACAGAATATATATGGCTGCTTTCTGCCCACCCAGTCATGGCTTCATTGATGGCAATTGGTAGGTGATGGAAGAGATATCAGTAATTGTTATCTGTGATCTAAATCTAAATGCAGCTTCATGCTCAAAAGTCATGTAGCCCTGATTTCCACATGCTGAGAACATACAATGCGGGAGCATTCATCATTGTTTGTTTATAAGCTTTGTGGAGGCATCTAGTTGGCTACTGTTACAAACAATGTTGGACCAAATTATTTGATCTAGCAAGTCTCACGTTTTTGTTGTTAAAACTAAATAGATGTTAACCTTATCATTACTTGGGTGGGGAACTTAATGAGAATGTCATGTAAGCCATTCTGAGATTCCCAAAGGAAGAGCTGAACATGTGTAATGAATGAATAAGTATTTATTCTCAAAACTTTCCCAACATTCACTTTCCATCAAGTTTAAACTAGTACCTTAAGAATGCAGTTGACCAAAGAATACTCTACCATGTTTTGACTCAGAAAACTTTCATTAAATACACTATAAATCCATCTTTGTCTGGGAGGAGGAATATCTTCCCCACCCCAAATTTCCAGCTGTACATCTTAAGAGAGAAAAAAGGTTTCCAGGTTTAGGAAGCACAGGTTTTGTTACAGGTTTTATTTTCACAAAAACTGATTGTCCTGGGTGTATCACAGTTTGCAGACTTTATTGGACTTCCAGGATTTGGAGAATGCTAAGCTGACCTGTCTCTCTAAGGGGGGCAGACTTGAGCTTCTGTTCGTGGTAGTAAAGGGCAAATGTTTGCCTTCTGCCTACTTTTCTCAGTGAGAGATTAGTCCAAGATATGCACAGGAAACTTTGAGGTGATTTACCTTGGCTAAAAGGGAGTCCCGGGGGGGGGGGGGGTCCTTGAGGCTTTGAGGGATCCCCGGAGAAGAGTTGCATATTCATCGTCTGCAGAAGCTTACAGAGTCATTTATTTGACATAAGCTTGACAAGATCCTAATCTTCTTTGAGACTGCTAAACATCTGATGCTGTATGAAACCAGTGTTGATCTGGATAACCTTAGAAAAAGGTTCTGATTGTTATGTACCATTCCGGGACTCTTTCAAAGCAAACAAAATAATATTAGAAGGTGGGAAAGAGAAAGCTTGAAAGCTTGGAAAAAGAAGAGGCGAAGGGGTGAATTCTGGACTTTGCTAAATTAAGGACAGTGTTAAAAATTGGAAAGGAATTTATTGTTTTGTCTACCTGCGGTCGTGGAGTGAAAGCACCATCGTCAGAGATCTGCAGTTTCTACAGTCAACACAGGAAATACGTCAAGTATCATGAGACTTTGTTACCAATGAGAATGTGACTTGGGGCAAGCAAAGCGGGAAGTAGCTACTGAAGAAGTGGACCTACTCTAGGATTGTATTACCATAGAAAAACATCAGCAGCCATTACTAAATTTTTAAAAATTAATATCTGAGCCTGGGAAGGTCGGAGGACGGCGAAATTAGGCTCATTTGAAAGGGCAAGTTCTAATCTATCAAATCTGATAGTTGAAATTTAATTTGGTGATATCAAATTTTTCGCTGTTTTTTTAATGTCAGAGTCAAAGATAACCCGTGCAAGGGCTGCCTCATTGGAGAAGATGCAAGATCAGTTGGAAGCAATGGAAGCTAGATGATGAAAGGGGTGGAAAAGATGATAAATGCTTGCAAAAAAGAACTTAAAAAGGATATTGAGGACTTTAAAAAAGAAATGGAAGAGCTTAGAAATGAAACAGTGGTGGTGTCAAAAAAAAAGTGCAGAAGGTAGAAGGGAAAGTTAAACTCCAGGATCCCACCTTATTAAAAATGCAAGAAAAAATAACAATCCATGACTGTAAATTGATGAAGACACAAATATGTCTGAGAGGAGTAACTGAAGAAGAAGGGACAGACTTAAAAGAACATGTAATAAAAATAATTGCTGATTTCTTGGAGGAAGATCCTGAAGGGATTAGAAATATGTATGATTATATGTACAGAGTGAATTCATCATATGCCAAGAAAAATAACTTACCAAGAGATGTGGTTGTGGGGAAAAACTTGAATAAAAAATTTGAGAAGACATTGATAGTGGGAGGAAGCAGAGTAAGAATAATGAAAGAATTGCCAAGACAAATGACAGGAGAACATATAAGAAATTAACAGAAGAACTACGTGACAATGGAATGAGATATAGATGGATAATACCTGAAGGTTTGAGCTTTGAGCTACAAGGAAGAAGGATTACAACTACAAATACACAGGAGCTGCATACAAAATAAAGAATTAGTGACATCTCTAGAAAATGAAACTGAAGCTTTCTTCCAAATAAATGATAAAGATGATATAGAATTTCAGATGGTGTGGGATGCTTATAAAGCCGTAATGAGAGGAATATTGATTACATTAAACAATAAGGACAAAAGGGCAAAAGAAAAAGATGTTGGACATTCAAAATGAAATAAAGAAAAAAGAAGGGGAACTGAGGAAAAGGCCAGGAAAAAAGAAAATTATAAGGGAGATTACAATACTACAAGCACAAATGAGACATTTGTTAAATAAGGAATTGGAATGGAATTTGAAAAAAATTACAACAGAAGTCCTTTGAGGGAGCGAATAAACCTGGAAAGTATTTGGCCAGGCAACTGAAGAAAAAGAGAGGAAGTAAAATTATTAATAAAATTGTGGTTGATGGAAGAGAGATGGTAGATCAAGAAGGAATAAAGAGAGAATTTTTCAAGTACTATGCTAAATTATTTAATGTAAAGAAGGAAAGGATGGAAGCGTATTTGCAAAAGATTAAAATAGCACCCTTAACTGAATATATGAAAAACAATTTGAATAATCCAATTGAAAGAACAGAAATTGAAGCAGAGATTAATGCAATAAAAATTGGGAAAGCACCTGGGCCAGATGGATATATAGCAAAAATTTTTAAAGAAGAATTAGTACCAAAACTTCAAAAAAATATTTATTTATTTATTTATTTGATTTGATTTATATCCTGCTCTACCCCACCGAAGTGGGCTCAAGGTGGCTCACAACACAGAATTCTACAATAAAATCAAGAATTAGAATACATTAATAATTTACACAGTAAAAATAAACACAATTCGTCAGTGTACTATCCTACAGTCTTCCTTAAAATTCAGATTCAGATGCCGGTCAGTTGTATGCCAACTGGAAGAGGACTGTCTTACAGGCCCTGCGGAACTGCCCAAGGTTCCGCAGGGCCCTCACCTCTTCCGGCAGCTGGTTCCACCAACAGGGGGCTGTGATTGAAAAAGCCCTGTCCCTAGTTGACTTCAAACGGGCCTCCTTTGGCCCGGGGATTGTACAGAGATTCTGAGAACCCGATCTCAGTACTCTCCAGGGAACATATGGAGAGAGACGGTCCCTAAGGTAAGCAGGTCCTAGGCCATATAGGGCTTTAAAGGTAATAACCAGCACCTTGTACCGAACTCGGTATATTATTGGCAGCCAGTGCAGTCCCCGAAGCCCCGGCTGAATGTGCTCCCATCTAGGGAGCCCTAATAGCAACCAGGCGGCGGCATTCTGCACTAGCTGCAACTTGTTATTCATCTTTGCCAATTTTTTAGGAGTCATATACCATCTAAAGATGGTATAACAAGATGGTATAACAAGGACTTCAACACTCCTCTCATTACTGCTTTATAAGCATCCCAGACCGTCTGAAAATCAATATCCTCTTTATCATTCACTTGGAAAAAAGCTTTAGTTTCATTTTCTAGGTATGTCACTGTTTCTTTATTCTGTAGCAAATTTTCATTCAATCTCCATCTTCTCAATTTCTTGGACAATTTTGTAATCCACATTATTGGGTTATGATCAGCCCCAATTTTAGGTAAAATCTCTATCTTCCTTGTTATAAGACCTAAATCTTTGGTTCCCCAAGTTTTAAAAAGAAGAATATAAATTTTTGTTTTAATAGTTAAGGGTACCTTTAATATTTGGGGTTTTTTAAGTAAATAACACTGGTGGGGGTCAAGTAACAGGGGAGGGGTGGGTGGAAAGTAATATATGGGGTAGATAATTTTTTTAAAGTTGTAAGATATAGATATAGATTTATTACCATGTGTTACCAATAAAAATTGTTTTAACAAAAAAAAATGATGTATAGATGGTATATACCATCTAAAGATGAATAACAAGATGCCAGACAGATATTGGAAATGCAAAAAACATGAAGGTTCTTTCTACCATATGTGGTGGACTTGTGAAAGAGCGAAAAAGTATTGGCATATGATCCAACAAGAAATTTCTAGGATCTTGGGATATGAATTCAAGAAAGCTGCAGAGATTTTTCTGTTGGGATTACAAATGGAAAAATTTCCAAAAGAAGATAGAACTATAAATTGGTACTTGCTTTCAGCTGCTGGGACACTATATGCGCTGTTATGGAAGCAAGAAAAAATACCAGAAAAATGGGATTGGATTGTAAACGTTATGACATAGAGTGAGATGGACAAATTAACAAGAACTTTAAGAGACTATGATTTAGAAGATTTTAAAAGGGAGTGAAAACAATTTAGATGTAGAAGACGAGTGGAAAGTAAAAGGACTTTGGACAATTTTTGATAATGATTAAACTTTAGAAGAAAGAAGAATATTAATTTTAGTTCTTAGTAATTAAGGGTACCTTTTAATGTTAGTATTTTGAGTAAATAACGCTGGTGGGGGTCAAGTAATGGGGGGAGGGGTGATTAGAAAGAAGCATATGGGATAGATGAAAAAAAGTTATTAACGGAAATTGTTACAATATGTTATCAATAAAATTGTTTAAAACACAGTTTGGAGACTTTATTTAGCAAAGGTGTTTTTGGTGGAAACACAACAAAAGAACTTTCACCCATTCAACAAAGTAAATGAGACCTCCATATTCAGAGGTAGTATGCCATATGCTGGGTAAGACTGTTGCCTTTACGCTCTGTTTTATAACCTTCCCAGAGGCATTTTGCAGGGTGAAGTTGAATGTAGGATGCTTGATTACATGAACCCTTGGTCTAATCCATCAGCGCTGTTACTGTCTTATTTTAAAAAGAAAACAGGAGGTAAATATCAGGTTATGAAATAAGTTTGATCAATTGGATACAATAACCTTCATACAATTAAAAGATCTGAAATGTGGTGTTAAACAACACTCACTAAAATTTATATGTATGCATGTGTACATAACTTGTCAAGGTGTATAGACCTCTACAAATTGGCTACTACAGTAGACTTCTAGAAAGGAGGGTACAAAGGGAAACATAATTTTCTTTCATTCTGCAAACACTCTCTATCCTTTGTTCTAATGATGTCCCACACAGGTGACCCAAAACTCTTAGACCGATTTCCCACTCACCTTACACCACTCTCAAGTTCATCTTCTCAGCAGGGCTTCCTTCCAATTTCACACTATCTGCCCCGGGGCTGCAGAAAGCGTCAGCAGAAACCTTCTCATTTTCCTCTACAACTATTTCATCTTTTCCTTCTCTGAAAGCCCCATAACTTCTAGCCTTTTCATGCATCCTTGACCCCTTTACACCTTCCAGCCAACCTACCTTTGTCTGGCCTGCCTCTTCAGCTTTCATTCCTTCCCTCCCCCTGACAGCGTTCACCTAGGAGAACTATTGCCCAGTTGTATTATGCCAGTCTCCAGACCAGGGCCAGTTGCACAGGAGAGAACCTGCAAGGACTTGTGAGGGGAACCTCATTTTCCCCTGTATCACTGTCATGATCTTAGGTAGGGTTGCCAAGTCTTACTAGGCAACAGGCAGGGGATTTTCTTCACGTGTGTGAAGTGCGATAACATCACCCAGAAGTGATGTTATCATGCTGGGCATGTCACATATGTGATGCTCTAGCAGTCAGGTAAAAATTCTGTCGCACCATAGAGTTTTTTACCTGACTGCTAAAGTGTTGCACGTGCAATGTGTCTGGTGTGATAATGTCAGTTCTGGGTGACATCATGCCAGGCACGTCGCAGCACACTGGAGCTCTTTGGGGATGGAACTCTCTTCATCAGCCCATTATAGGGTGGCAGGTTGGAGGCCCCAGAATTTGGGGAAACCCCACCTCCAGCAGGAACTTGGTAAGCCTAATCCTAGGCCTAGTGTGGCCTACAGGCGTGGAGAAGCCTACATTGGAGTTGCTGGTGGGCTTACATCTCCCAGGATCCCTTTTGACCCTGTGACTGGATGGCAGAAATTTTGGAGAGCAAACTGGCTAAGGAGGTGTGGGACCTGGGAGGAAAGCATAAAAGGCCAAGCCACAGGCAGGACATGTACTCTCTGGAAAGGCGGCATGGAGACAGGTTCTCTCTGGAGAGAAGGCAGTTGGAGAGTTCCCTCACCCAAGGAGGTGAGTCTGGTATTAGGAAAGGAACACCTAGTTAGATGTGTCAGGGCTTTTATTTGTTTACACCAACCTTTACTGTTTCTTATTTCACTGCTGCACAATATGTTTTACTATTTATTGTTCTAGAGCACTTTACCATTTATTATTCTAGAGCACTTATATTAAACTTCTTGCTGTTAAACTCGCTGGGTCCTCACATCTCTTTGGTCACAGTTAGAAGGTACTTGCTAATAGGGTAGATGCAGGGGTTTGGTGAGTGCTCTTGGCCCTCCCAGACAGACCTGCACCAGAGTGGTGGCACCTGGTGCCCTGCTGTGTGACAATCACCTCCAAACTGTTTCCTTTTTCCTTCCTCCTGTCAACCCCCAAAGCTTTGTCCTTTTCTGCTTCCTCCTTCTCTTCTCAGACAAGCATCAGCCTACCTTGTATCTGCCCACCATCATCCGTTTCCTTTATTATTTACTGACATCATTTATAACCCATTTTCCTCCCCAATGGTGACCCAAAGCAGCTTACATCATTCTCCTCTCCTCCAATATATCTTCGCAATAACCCTGCGTGGAGGTAATACCATCACAAGGTAAATAACATTCCATTAAGTGTCTAATAAGGGGGCAGGACATTTTTTCCATCCATACTGTTGCCAACCCTACTAACTTGTTTCACCAGAGAAGATGGTTGCACTAAAGATGTGGAGCATGTCTGTAGTTGCTACTGAGCCTTTTAAAGAATAGCTTGACCCCATAACACACACACACAAAAGAAATTGCTTGTAGCAAAATATAGACTCTGTAGTGGTCAACTTAACAAGAGGTTGTTGGGAAACAGTTCCCCCACCAAATGTGGGTTTGCAACAACAACAACAACAAAAGTGTTTTTAAAAAGTTGTGCAACTATGAGGCTGGAGCTTACCACAATTGAAAGATCATTGTGTTTTATTTATTTTTGAACAAAATGTCAAGTGTTCCTTGTTTGCCTTGACAAAAGTCAGCTGGATTTAAAAGGTGAAGGGGGAGCTCCAAGTCAGCTTGTACCATTAGTTTATTACTGGTTTAAATCTTCACAATTATTGCTTTGCTGTTGCCACAGTGACATGGAAAATTTTAGTGACAGATGCATAAAAGGCAAGCTTAAAAGCCACCTTGATTTTTACCCCTCCCTGTGCTCTTTCTGTGCTAAAGCATAATGTCCTGAATGCTAAAGTATAATGTGGCATCTCTCTCAAGACACTTGGGTATCTCTGACACGCTCACTGATAAGGATACTATAACTCTTGCTTGCTGGAAACACGTAAGGTTTAAAAGCAGTTCATATTAATCCTGATGGCTCAAAGTGTGCTTGATTTCTGAAGTAAGAGATGATAGAATTAAGAATACCTGGAGATCAAGCCTTCTCCCCTGTTTGGTTCATTCATTCATTCATTCACATCATTTATAGTCCACCTTTCTCACTGAGACTCAAGGCAGATTATACAGTATCAGTCAATACAATCAACAGGATGGGACATCCAATAAACAATGCAAGGGGAGGAAGAAAGGGGGATGGGGAAGGAACACATGGGCCAAGAGACCTTGACTCTTATTCACATAATGGCAAATCATATTTTATCATTACATCTGAGGCATTACATTGTTTCTTCGATCATTATAATAATAATAATAATAATAATAATAAATTTATTTTTATATCCCGCCCTCCCCCGCCAAAGGCGGGCTCAGGGCGGCTTACAGACATAGCATTCCATGATTCAAATAAAACAATATACACAACAATTTAAATATAATCAGTTACATAAATAATTAAATAAAATAGATAAAATAGGTGCTATAAATACTATAAGTTATGATGTCCACAAGATGGCTAGGTAACTACACGTCAGTTTAGCCGGGTTCTATTTCAAAGGCAAGCTGGAAAAGAAATGTTTTGCAAGCCCTGCGGAATTGGTTCAGGTCCCGCAGGGCTCGTATCATCTCTGGAAGATGGTTCCACCATCGAGGGGCCATTACGGAGAAGGCTTGCTCCCTGGTAGTCTTCAGTCTAGCCTCTCTTGGCCCAGGGATTGTTAGCAGATTTTGAGAACTGGATCTTAGTGCTCTCTGGGGGATATATGGGGAGAGGCGGTCCCTTAGGTAGGCAGGTCCTCGGCCTCATTATGACCTGCAGATAAGCCTTATCAATGTCAATATGGAATTGAGTATGTAAAATATGTTTTGATTGATGTTCAAATATCAATGTTGTGGTGTGAATTTCCACCATCATTGGTGAGGTGTTGCATTGGGTGGTTTTGTGCAGTTTTCTAGAATCCTCTCAGAACTATTTAGTGTGTTAAAAGATATAAAAGAGAAGGAGACTTTATAAAGGATCTGTCAAATGCAACATGAACAAGGTTGGGGCCCAGAGATCTCCCATCCTGACTTTGTGGGCTCTTTGTCCCCTGCTGATCAGTCAGCTTGCCATTAAATCTCATCATGCTAAAGTGTGTTGCTTTACCAGCCAGAGTACATAAAAAGTTGGTCCAAAGTGAAAAGACACTTGCCTGCAGATGAAGCAGGAAGAGGCTGTGCATAACTGTCCTGAGAGTTTACTAAATTAATAAGAGTTAAAACTGGAGTGCAATTTGTCACTTTCAGGTTCCCAAAGCATTTTTAGCTTGACAAGGCTATAAGCAAGTCCAGGAACTTGCTTATTCCATGCAACCTCTGACCCATGATTAGTCATAATGACTCCTGCAAACAATTCCAATGGATCTTCTAAAGTTCTTTCTTCATTAACATCCAACATGCTGTTGATTTGGTTCACACTTATTTAAGCAGTTTTGCAACTTACCTCCTTGCGGCTCCCATCCAGAGGCAGGCTGCACAGCCTTGCGTCTGGGGGCCAGTTTGCCTCCTCGCAAGGAGAAGGAGTGGGCAGGACATCATCAGAGGTGGGGGCGGAGCAGGCACACCCTATAGGCGGGCTCCACTCCCTCCTCTCATTCTTCGCCTCGTGCTCAGGGAAGGCAGAGCGCAGCTTGTGTGCTCTTTTCCTGCACGAGGCCTGTTGCCAGTCACCGCGACTTTTTGGGCCGCGGTGTTTGGCACGTCGGACTTTGCTACGGCTGCTTGTTAAGGCAGTGCTGGAAAATAATGGTGGCCACACAAAATATTGACACTTTGGGCTCCATTTGGGCATTATCACTTAGGGGTGTACTCGCTTTTGTTGCCAGCAATTTAGACTTTAATGGCTGTGTGTTGCGTAATTTTGAGGGGACAGCACATTTACACTGTTATACAAGCTGTAGACTCATTACTTTACATTGTAGCCAAGTGTCATTTCTTCAGTGTTGTCACATGAAAAGATATACTTAAATACTTACAAAATGTGAGGGGGTGTACTCACTTCTGTGACACACTGTATTTGTAAAGACGAGCCAGGATTCAGATATGGTCAGCTTGAAGAATTTAATTTTGAACTGAAATTTGGCATCAGCCAATATTTGCATGACATTAAATAGGGAAGAAGGGGGAAATCAATTTTAAAAGATAGTGCTTGAGAGAATAAACTCCCTGCTGGCCTGCACCCAATGTGTGGCATTCTTCAGCCTATTTTCTTGCTGTTGTGATGAAGGCGAATCTTTGTCGTGCTCTGGTTTTCTCTGTGCTTCATAGCTGGGTTGGTTAAAACTGCAATTTTAAATTATCCATTTATCTTAATAGAAGCCTTGGGGCATTACCTTGCTGTTACCTTCCGAGGCAGTAATTTACTCTGACATCTTCTCTTGGTTGTTCTTTTTTTTTAATGTACGTTACAGTCATCAGTATGGCTGTTTGGTTGAGATTGTGGGAGAAGTTCTGCTGCTCTGCATGACTCAGGTTTCTTAAAGATTTTCTAAGACACTTTGTTCCATAGATTGATGCTTTTTCATCTCCCGCTTCCTTCTTTCCAGGGTCTTTATGTTTTTGTGGTCTATTTTATTCTACACAACCAGCTTTGCTGCCCTGTAAAAGCAAGTTACACAGTTGAAATGAATGGGCATACAAGTCCAGGCTCTGCATTTTTCACCCATGGCAGTGGCATGCCCCCAGCAGGAGGAGAGATCAGCAAATCTACTCAGAACCTTATCAGTGCTATGGAAGAGGTACTGACATCACCTCAGCATTTAGAGAACAGATGTATTTATACATTTATTAAGAACTCTGAAATACAGATATGAGAACCAGTGTTATCCGATGAATAGTCAAACACATATGGCTTAAAATCTTATCTCTGCTACAGGCTCATCAAGCCACTTAGAATTTCTCAGGGTCAAACTACAGATTGAACAGAAGACCACTGTCACATCTCCTGAAGTTTATTTTAACATTGTTTTTTTTTTGGGGGGGGGGGTTTGGATCAGGACTATGGAGCAACAGGTTAACAGTACAGGAATCTGTTATTTTCCTCTATGGGAGTTAACAGCAACTTGAGATGGGATTCTGTTTAAGGAGTGGCAGTGGGAAACGGGATGTTCCATGTAATTTGTCATTTGACCCTTGCTCTTAGCTCCCCATTGGTATGACTGAAACATCACAAGGTTGTATATAAAGTGAGAGTAAATGTAGTGAAGACTGCAAAGCACTTATTTATTTGCAAATGTTTGGATTTGTGGGCTACCTTTGCACGAATCAATAGAGTCTCAAATCAGCTTTCAATAAAACAAAAACATACAAAACAAGCAAAACACTAATTAAAGCCTAGGAAAACGAGAAAGTTTTCCATCTGTAACTTAAAGCCTCCAATGGAGTTGCTCACGAAAGGGAACTTCACGATGCCAGTGTCAATGCTGCTCAAGCAACAGCCCTCAGAAGGCTGGACTTGAAGGCAACTGGTACATTTGGCTCTTTGCTTGATCTTACGAAGTGGGAAGAGGGACACATGGGAAAAGACACACCCTCAGACATCGCAAACATTATGAAATTATGAATGGATACGAAATGGTGGCCAATCCTTAGCTTCTTGAAAGAAGTGCGCAGGCAAATCAGCCAAAACTGGAAGTGTGCTGTCCTGGCTGTGGCCATCACAAAGGCATCTATAGGCAATACAAGATACAAGAACACTCTCAAAGAGTCATGTAAATGGTAAATGTTCTTCATTGCATTTGGGTCTTTCCTCTGAGAGATTTTTTATCCTCATAACCAGCCTTCAGATGACTGTTAGACTGAAGCCCTATCCTGACAGTTATGAATGGGGGATCATTAAATGTGTGAAAAGAGGAGCATGATTGCACCCACAGCCCCAGCCTCCATGCACTGACTGGCTCATCTGCACAGAGCCTACACATATACTGCGGAAGAGCTGGTCAGTGTTGGGTGAAGGTCAAGGAAGCACTCTCACTTCCCTCTTTGTGGGGAGATTGTCCCCACCAGTTAATTATCTGCACAGGCTTAAGAAATGGAGATCTGCTCAAACTACTTAGTGAGTTTCATAGCTGAGCAGGGATTTCAACCATATCCAGACCCAACTACCATAACATGCTAGCTATTTAGCAGCAGTAGTTCAATTCACAATTTGTGCCTGCAAAT
The DNA here is from genome assembly GCF_032191835.1 of Heteronotia binoei. Lineage (NCBI taxonomy): Eukaryota > Metazoa > Chordata > Lepidosauria > Squamata > Gekkonidae > Heteronotia > Heteronotia binoei. The sequence goes on along the minus strand of NC_083226.1, from coordinate 122,934,636 downwards.
CACAGGCAAGCAAAATTATTTTGTGCAATGATTCAAGCTTGTTTAAAAGCTTATTTTTGTAAAATTACCATTCTTTGTGCACTGTTGCCATGCTGCAAGTTCTTTGGGCGTTAACTCATTATAGAGTCCATGGAAAGCAGGTCACAGTTTGACATTAGTTATTCACTTTACCTTTTCAGGTTCTTGTAGATATAGCCATTAGAGACATGACAAGTTGCTTTGTTGTATACTGAATGGTTTATAGAAAGGCACCTTTGAATGAATGGTTCTTAGCCTTGGTCCATGCCTAGCTATAAGCCCTAATGGAGTAGTGAAGGGTATTGGGGAAATAACCTATTCAAAGATTAGTAGCTGAAAAATAAATATATTTATTTATGGTCTTTTTGAGGTATCAGAGAAGAAAATGCTCCCATCTACAGATTTTTTTTTTTGAGGCTACGGTTGATTTGATCATTTTTGTATTTAGGAAAATTATTTGGAGAAACTAGGGATACGTGTTTGGGGATTTATTTATTCTTATAGTCCAGGACTGCAAGAGGGGGAGTCAAGGCAGCAAAAAATTATTTGGGATGGGGCTGATCACTCTTGGAGCCCACAAAGCTGGGTAAATCATGTGGTTTGCTTTTATATGATGTTTGCATGAGATCTGGGTATTGTGAGGGGAACAGACTTTGACATCTCAGTAAAGTGAACAAGGACAAAGTATTTCTATTAAGTGGCTCATTAAAAGAAGAATATCAGGATGGATTCCTGGCTGAGGGAGACATGAGGGAATCAGTACCATCACAGAAATGCTTAGGAGCTGGGGTCATAAGGAATCCTTGCAGATGGTTGCAATTTACACCTTTGGAAATAAGTGTCATCTACTTAATTTTTTTTCCTACAGTTACCAGCTGACTGGGAGAGAGCATCGCTGAGGCCACCCAGTCAGGCCAGTGCTGTCTTCAAGCAGAGCCCACAGAATGGCAGTGCTTTCACAGCTCCTGGAGGGTTCAGCAACAGCTCCTTGGTGGCTGATGAAGAATCACAAGAATTTGATGATCTAATATTTGCTTTAAAAACTGGTCAGTGTGATTTCTATATGAAGCATACATGCCATACTTTGAAATTCAACAGGTTTTTACAAAGATCAGGGGTGATTACAGACCAGCACTTTGGACCGACTCAGAGATGGCTCTGAAATCAACCCAAAAAACCTCTCCAGACGGCAACATCTACCACCCATCCTCATCCCATCCTCACCCCATCCTCCAGCCCTTGCAATGCAACACAAAAAGTTACCATTTCCAAAGTGGTAGCAAATATCTGAGCTGCACGCCAGTCGCCTCCTTGGTGTCTGGAAGTGGAAGGGTGCAAGCAAGGCGCCTTGGCGGTGTGAAACCACCAAGTCGCATTGGCTTTTTAAAAACAAAACTGTTCAGAACACAAGTGTGCACATGACTATTGAAAATGTATTTATTTATTTATTTAATTTATTTTATTTATATCCCGCCCTCCCCACCGAAGGCAGGCTCAGGGTGGCTCACAGGTTGGGGTCAAACAATGACCGAACAAGATAAAACAGTGATAAAACATAAAAACAATTATTAAAACATGAATATCAATTGGTGCTAGTACAGTAGTTCATACACACAGTTAAGAAACCCAAGCTGAGTGACGGGAATGGTGTGCAACAGCCGTCTGAACATGCCCATGTCGCCCCATGGACAGGATGGGGACGGCTTGCGGGGGAGTGTGTGGAGGCTTCAGGATAATTCTTTTTGAGCTGTCCCGATTTGGGATGCCTCCCATCCACCGCAAAATGCCCGTCTGTTACCAGCCCAGGTGTACTTTTTTGTTATTGCATTTGGGCTTCCAGTTCAAATTAAAGCACAAGTGTTGATTAGGGACAAGTGTTTATTCCCTGTACTAATGTTAATATGCAGGAGAGAGGACAGTATGGTATTGCCCAGTCTCATCCAATCTCAGAAACAGTGCAGGGTTGGTTCTTGGACAGGAGACCACTAAGGAAAACTCTGCAAAGGAAGACAATAGCAAGGTCTGCACTGGCTGCTTATAGGGTACCGGCTCTGTTTCAAGGTCTTAGTTTTGACTTTTAAAGCCTTGCACAGCCTGGGACCAACATACCTGCAGGACCGTCTCTCACCATGTATGCCCCGGAGGTCACCTTTTGACTGTCCCTGGCCCAAGAGATGCCCATCTTGCCTCTACCAGGGCTTTTTCAGTCCTGGCCCTGACCTGGTAGAAACAGCCCCCAAGGAGATCCGGTTCCTACTTGGCTTGTTAGCCTTTCATAGGGCCTGTAAAACGGAGCTGTTCCGCCAGGCTTTTGAATGAGGCAGCGGGTGTCCATTTGTTAGGTCGGTTGGCCTCCCCTGCTGTACCATCATGTCCTACCATCATCAGTGCTGAAAAAATTATGCTATTAATATAACATTGCTATTTCATCATTATTCGGACTGTTGTTACTGGCATCATAATACATGTTATGTAAAGTGCTGATTAGTTTCTGAGTGTAATGCTGTAACTGATTTTATTATGATTTTTGCTGTTTTGTTTTATTATTATATATTTGATGTACTCCACTCTGAGCCCCCATGGGGGAATGGGCCAAGAAACAAATCACTTCTGAGGAATCAGTTTAAGCCACAGGTTCAACTACAGGAGCAGGAGAGCCAGGCAATGAGGCTGGGATCAGAAATGAGGTGGGAGCAGGTGGAGTTACAACTGAGGAAGAAGCAGGGGGAACACTATTATCAGTAACTGCTAGAAAGATTCCTAAGCAGTGCACAAGCAGAAAGTTGTACAGTGGTCAAGGGAGCAAGCATCTTGCAACATGTCTAGAAAAGCCAACTTTAGGTTGTTTGCTATTAGAGACAGTATCCATTACATATGATCATTGTAATCCCTTTAGCAAATATCCCTGGCTCACATACTAGTTCCTCCTCTTGAACATGGCCAAGTAAATCTTCACATGCAGGTAACTCAGCAGCACTGCTATGTATTGTCAGCTCCCTTCCACCAACTGCTTCTGTTTAAAAGAGTTTAGATAGATATGACAGCATAAGAGAAATATCATTGAATAAGGTATAAAGTAGCAACAAAATAATTTTCTACTTTGACCATGGGAAAGGCACATGTTCCTAAGTGTATAATGTCTCCTTTGGAAAACCATCCTATTTAAGGGATGAATTATGAGTGCCCTTAAGAAATGCTCCCTTTTCATCCTCTGTATAACCTGGACTAAAAGATATCTCAAGCTCACTTTACAGGTATAGCAAATTTTCTCAGCAAACTAGCTCTTCCAGAGTGCTTTTAACTGCAATGAGCCTATGCTAGAATGCATGCATGTTTGATTTCAATGGGAGATGACTTCATGGCTAAAAATTCAGTTATCACATATGAGTAATAGTCTTCCTGGTTCATACCTATCTCAGGGTCTCCGACCCCCTCCCCCCTCCTCCCTTTCCAGAAATGAGTACTATAGAAAATACACATTTGTCCTGTCTGTTAGGCCTTCAGAAATGAAACCAAAAGTAAATATGATTACTGTTGGAGATTCCCAATGAATATATCTGTACTTACGTAGTATAGTATACACTGTAGATTGCAAGAGAAACCAGTGCTAATAACATTACATAGGCTGCTTAACATGTATGTGCACAAAATTTCAAGAGAAGTATGGGAAGAGCAAGGTGAGATCTAATAACAAATAACCTTAAGTATATTATTAAACCATTCAGACAACAGATCTCAGTTCAGGGACCTTGCTCATTTTGTAAAATAAACAGTCATCGAAGCACATTTAGTTAGAACTCAAGTTCAAAGCAGTGCAACTAATGTCTGCTTTAGATCCTAAGGTGTCCTGTTTATGACTGTGAGAGGAATACAGGTTATAAAATGGGATAACATTATTGATTTTTTTAAATAAGTTGTTTTTAGAAATATTCATGCAGAAATCTCTCAGGAATTGTAGGCCAACAAAGTCACATCATTGTTTAATCTAATACATCATCCTGTTTTCCTCAGTGGTCAATCAGATATCCCTCTTGCCATAGGAGGCCTATGTACGGGACATGGAAACCTTTCCTGTTCTTGCCCTGTAGCAACTAGTGTTCAGATGAATTCTTCCTCTGAACATGGGGGCATGTATTTAGGCATCATAGCTAATAGACTTAATGCGTTTGTCTGATCCTTCTAAGCATTTATTTTAGCTAGTGGTAGAGTTGCCAGGTCCCACTGGTGGGGGATGGGGGAAACTTACTAAGAGAAAGAGAAAGGCCCAGATCATGTCACCAGCATTACACAGGAAGTGACACCATCACACCAGCAGCTTCTGGGTGACATTTGGGTGTTTTGGGCAAAAACTCTATAGCAAAACTGGCTTCTGCCTAGAGTTTTTGCCTGAATAGCAAAGTGTCACCCAGAAGCTGCTGGTGTATGATGTCACTTCCTATGTGATGCCAACAACATGGCCTGGGCCTTCCTGTTTCTACTGCTAAACTTTGTGGCCAGCTGAACAGCAGCTGGGGGGCAGGGCCTGGTGGCAGGGGATCCCCATCTCCAGGGGGGCCTGGGAACCCTAGCTAGTGGCCATCACTGTATCCAGGCCAATGAGGGTCTGGCAGACTATGTTGGTAGTTCTTTGATTTAGTGATCTTGAGTTGCGAGTAAGCAGTAAAGAGGCTAAGTTTGCAGATAATACTCAGTTGTTGAGAGTGGTGAGAACCAGGAAGTGGTGAGAACCAGGAACCAGGGTGCTCCAGAGGATCTATCGAGGCTGGGCAAGTAGATGTCAGCATGACAGGTTAGGTTCAACATGTTAAATTCACTGGTATAGCAAATCAGTAGTCTCTGTCTTATTTAGCAGAGTGCACTACTGGCTACACACAGCGGTAGCTTTTTTGCTCTGTATTTTTTTTTTTTTAGTTTTACAAACGTTTATTTCAACACCAATAGTAATTTCCAAAACAATATATCCACAGCAATTCGCATACAGATAGGTTTACAAAGAGTAAGGAAAACTAGCATCGGAGCTGTGACCTATCCCTGGTCTTCCAAATGGGGTTGAATGCAGTATCAAACCATTATCAAACACTTCATCTTATCAACATTTTATCCACATTTATAGTAACACTAACATTACCTTGTACCTTTTACCTATAAACATATCTACCTTATTCCTTTTTTAACCATTTATAAAACTTTTCCCATTTTTTTGTTGCTTCAGCTTTGGGTATCCCTTTTAACATATTTAACAAAATGTCCATCTCCGCGGCTTGTAGTGTTTTGTCTACAACCTCCTCTAGTTCTGGACACTCTTTTTGTCTCCAGTGGCTGGCGTATACAATTCTTGCCACTGTTAGGACATATATTGTCAGATGTTCATCCTCCTGAGGGACTTCCTTTCTCACTAAAGAGAGTAACATGACTTCGGGTTTAAACTGCCAATTTATATTTAACATCACCTTCAACATCTCATAAATTTTGACCCAAAATTTCTTTGCCAGTTTGCACGTCCACCAAAGGTGGAAGAATGAACCTATCATTATCCCGCATTTCCAACATTTTGGGGGAGTGGACGGATTGATCTTATTTATATAAGATTTATATAAGATATGTATAAAGATTTATATAAGATATATAATGTTTGGCTGAAACTTAAAAAGAAAATATACAATAAAGTCCCGAGATGGATATCGCCTAGTGAGGCTTCAATCCAGCCACAATTAAGGGACTATTCAAAGACAGTTAGATACCAAGACATCTTAGATAGAAATGATAGAATGAGCAGGAAAGAGGAATTGGAGACGAAAGGCATAAAATTAGACTGGTGGACCATGACCCTGGTACTGGCTAAATTTAATAAAGATAAACTGATTGGGTTCACCAATTCCAAGTTTGATTTTGATAAAATTTTATTAAATAAGGTGGATAAAGTAATTAAAAAACTTATAATTATATGATGCAGATGAAATTAGAGGATGAAGCTGTCAAGGAAGTAATGCTGAAATGGTCCAAAAACTTAACAAAAAATATAGATCTAGAAACATGGTCACGTTTCTGGAAAATGAACTACAAAGCTATTAAGCCGATTAACTTCAGAGAAAAAATTTTTAAGTTATTTCACAGGTGGCACAGCTTCTTTGCTCTGTATGTGCTAGCAAACTCACACAGATCCACTTACCAGTTTCAAACTAATAGAGTTTTTTATTTAGCAAACTCCATTCTAGATAGGATAGATGAGAGGAACAGAATCTATTCTAACTACCTGGATTGATGCAGATGGAGATTACATCCATGATGCCAAAAATGGAAAGCAAAACATTCTGCTTCTTTTTTTGTACAAGAAACTCAGAGTGAACAGAAGGATGGAAGCAATTCTTTGAGAGTATCAAAGGGACAGAGGCAGAAGAGTAAACAGAAAGGAAACTCACAGTTTGCCTATCTGTCTGACTGTCTTGTACCCTTCCTCAGAAGGTGGAGGCTAAGAGACAACATCTGATCCTTCTCTTCCAACACAACATGGGCAAGTGCAAAGTAATGCACATTTGAACCAAAAATCCTAACAATAAATAAACATTGATGGGGTCCAAACTGGTGGAGACTGACCAGGAGAGAGATCTTGGAGTTGTGGTAGATAACTCACTGAAAATGTTGACTCTGTGCAAAAGCAATAAAAAAGGCAAATGCTGTGCTAGAGGTTATTAGGAAGGGAACTGAAAACAAATCAGCCAATGTCATAATAAAAAGGTAAAGGTAGTCCCTTGTGCAAGCACCAGTCATTTTCGACTCTGGGGTGACGTTGCTTTCACAACATTTTCACAGCAGACTTTTTATACGGTGGTTTGCCATTGCCTTCCCCAGTCATCTACACTTTCCTCCCAGCAAGCTGGGTACTCATTTTACCAATCTCGGAAGGATGGAAGGCTGATACTTCACCTCAAATAAGTATCATAATACTGCACCTTTAAAAAGATACTATAGCATGGGAAAAGGGCAACTAAAATGATTAATGGGTGGAACACTTGTTCTATGAAGAAAGATTAAAGAGGTTAGGGCTCTTTAGCTTGGAGAAATGACAACTGAGGGGTGACATAATAGAGGTTTACAAAATTATTCATGAGACAGAGAAGGTAGAGAAAAAAGTACTTTTTTTCCTTTCTCACCATACAAGAACTCAAGTGCACTCAATTAAATTAATAAGCAGTAGGTTTAGAAGAGATAAAAGGAAGTGCTTCTTCACTCAAAGAGTAATTAACATGTGGAATTAACTGCCACAGGAAGTGGTGGTGGCTACAAGCATAGACAGTTTCAAGAGAGGATTAGAAAAACATATAGAGCAGAGGTCCATCAGTGGCTATTAGCCACAAGGTATAGATAGAACTCTCTGACTGATTTCGCGCTAGGCTTGTTCCAGATGGAGAGCCCTTTTGCTCCCAGTGCTTCTCTTGGTTTTCGGACAAGCTGCCCTGGAGCTGCGAGTTGGTGCACCGCTTTTCCACAGCAAGTGAGATCCTCTTACAAGTGGTTTCTGCTTGCTGCGGGCAGCTTGTGCGAAAACTGAAAGAAGCCCCGGGGGCAAAGGGGCTCTCCACCCAGAATAAGCCCTAATGCAAAATCAGTCTCTGTCTGGGACAAATGATGGTCTCTATTCTTGGTGCTTGTGGGGGAACAATGGGAGGGCTTCAGGAGATCTGGTGCCACTGGTGGACTCCCTGATAGCATCTGGTTTTTGACCATTGTGTGACACAGAATGTTGGACTTGATGGACCATTGGCCTGATCCAACATGGCTTCTCTTATGTTCTGTGATTTGTCATTCACAGTCATATTCTAACATTTAATATTCAGGGACACTGATTTAGATCTGTACATTTAGTCCAAAGGATTAAAGAATGCCCTCATTTCAGGTTGGGAAAATGAGGGAAGAAGAACTTAAAACGCACCCTGTGGCACAGACTTTCCTTTGTCTGTCCTGAATCTACTGTCCATCATATTAATTGGGTGCCCCTGAGTTCTGGTATTATGCAAGGAGACAAAACATTCTAAAAGGCCCCTGTATTTGTCTTTTCTCTAAACTGAAAACTCTCATATATGGTAGTCTTTTCTTATAAGGAAATTACCTTTGTTCAAGAACAAACTATAGTGGCAAACACTTTTAGCCTTAGCAGTCTGGTGCACTGACTGCTTTACATGGCTGCTTTGTATGGAATCTGATATCCAATTTGTATTCCAACATTTTAAAAAAACACAGTTGCTTTCATTGCTGACATCAGAAATTGAACTGAGATTACTATAAACAGAGACTGTTTTAAGGTTCTGACCCTTCTAAAGCCATCTACTTTAATTTGTTATTTAAACACACCATAACCTTACTGTGCAATCAGGTATAAAAAATTGCAACAGGAGCTCCTGTAATTTGTTGTGCTTCTTGAGGCTGGCTGATGCCATCTAATTCAGTGACCAATTCTGAAGTAACCTGCTTAAGGGAAGTTACTGTGCAATCATCTTCAATCAGGAATTCATTTGCATGCCTCCATGTAAAAATATAAATTCTTTCTTAAAAGACTGCTCAGATTCAGCTGTGAATCATTCAAACTCAGCAAAATGCCTTACCAAATTATTTATTTGGTATACATATACAGTGCTTTTCAGATAGATTGGCTGTCAAAGTGGTTTAAATTAAAACATATCACATTGTCAAATGAAAGAAACTGCTGACATGCACAGTTTGGAAGGGGGTTGTGGGGTGGAAGGGAGGTTAAACAATAGATGCAATTTAACCAACAATACATCATCTATTGGGACCTTTCAAAACACTACAGTTCGGAGAGGTGATGGTTGGAGAACATCTCAGATGTTTGTCTTTCATTCTTAGCCTAACCTTCCAGGTGCTGTGGCTTCAGTATCTGGGTCCTAGGGTGTTCCTGACCAATATCAAGAACTTTCTTTCTGGAAGTACAGCTGGATAAAAATAAACTCAGAAGTATAGCTGACCTTCTTCAGGGGAGATCCAGGAGTTGTTAAAGTCAGGTAGATTGCTCTTTACTACAAATTAGCCCCTTTACCATTAACACAGGTAACATCTAGGGCTCCATGCCACTTGTGTCTTCTGAAAGACATGTGAGCAGATTCTCCTATTTACTCCTTAGGAGACATAACCCCCCTTTCTCTAGATCTACTGTTTAAAGATAGGCATCTGGTTATGAAACATACTTAATTAGGTGCATATCTTCCTCCACATCGTTAATCCATCCTGCTGCCATTATTCTTTGTTGTCATTTAGCTTGCTTGAAGGACTGCCTCTTTCCCATGCCTGTCTCTAGGTAATGGATCACTCCCAGGCATCTCTGTTCTGGGAAACCAACCATTCACTGTCACAGAGCCATTTTGTTTCTGTATGCCATGCATTTCCTTTCTCATCTCTCAAAATATTTTAGAGATCCACAGAAGACTCTCATGCCCTAAAACTTAAAGGGGGGGAAAGATGGTTACAACTCCATTGATGTCAGGCCATCCATGGGTGTGTGTAGAATGAAACTGAATGTGCCAGATTTCCAACTGATTAACATTTCATAAATTATTTGCTAAGTGAGACATTGGTAACAATTAATCTCCTGCAAGCACAACATATTCAGAACTTGGAGAGCCAGATTTATTGATGGTACAACTGACCTGAAGCTGACGAATTGGCAACAGGAATAGCTTTGCCAAGTCCATCAAACAACTTTAGCCTTTGGTCATTTGTAACTGGCTTTACTGGAAAGTAATATCTGGCATTAATCTCTTTGACATTAGCATGTTTAATTACACTTTCCTGCTCTTCTAAATAAATAGGAACTACAAGTCTTGAAATGCTGGCATTTTTATGCTTGAATCACTTTTCCTGAGACCGGAACACAGAAACCTCCAGCAAGAGTTGTATGGCTGTGCCACTTGCAGAAGTAATTGGAAGTGGGAAGAGGAGCAGGGCACAGTTGTACTTACTTTTTTGTTCATAAAAAATTAAAGCTGCTTATTCCATCATCCTCATAGGGTGCTCTACTCATACCATCTCTGTGGAGAAAATGCCGGGAGCCATTACCTTTACAAGCCAATCCTCTTCTTGGTGTAAGGTGCAGACTTTGACCAAGTTCCCTCAAGTCAACCTTACTACCATCAGGGCATTTCCACTAGCATTGTATAAACACTGAGGTCTTGTATTTTGCACAGGAGTTTTCCTTACAGGCATACATCTCCTAGAGGGTAAAGAGAGAAAGAAGTCTGGGAAGAATCAGAAGGAGTAACTGTAATAATCTCCTTTTCACATCCTGGAGGTTTTGTGTGCATTGCTGTTCTGTGCACTGCTCATTAAAGGCTTCAGGGTCCCAAGAAGATACAACAGGGGAGACTCTGCATGAAAGAGGGTGAGATGTTGCACAAAGAGCTAAACAGGAAAAGAACATTTTCCTCATCAAAGGCAAACTCTTATGCAGTCAATGAAGAAGTGCTGTTTCAGCTGTGGAATTTTTAGAGCACTAACATTCTGGAATAAGGAAGAACTAGGGCATTTTACACAACAATTTTAAAAATCATTTTCATGTCTCCTTAATTGCTGAACCCCTCATTCAATGAACCCTGTGAAGGGCTAGACTCTTAATAAAGAAGCCTGCAGGGTAGTCTAGGGCAAGCCAGCCTAGTTAATTCAATTTTAAAATGGTTTAAATTTGGGAATAGAGAACCTGGAAATTCTAAATGTAACTTCACTTCTTTCCTCATCATACTATATATAACATGAATGATCGCAAAATCAGCTCAGGCTTTAAACATCATAAAGGAAGTACTGCAGAATTAAAGAGGCAAGCCCACAGATCTTTGATTTTTAAGAGCAGTTTATCGATACAGAAATCTGGGTCAGGAGTGGGAAGCTGCATTTGTAATGGAAACAAGAGAATGAATATTGAACTCAAACAAAGAGGATAGGTTTGCTCTGCAGAGGATCTGCTGCTTTTTCTGGTTGCAGCCTTCCCAAATGACGTCTTACTTTCTGTCTTTCAGGTGCAGGAATCACTGTCAGCGATATGGACTCCTGCCATGGCAGCCAGGATGGAAGCAGCATGGTTACCTCCCAGATCGTAGAGCTTAGAAGAATACCCATAGCAGACACTCATCTGTAGTAATTCCAACTTTTAAAAAATTCAGCCACCCTGTTTTTATATTTGTATTTTCTTTTGCAGTAAAACACTATATACAGTTGTATAGTAGAATGCTGTGTATTCTAACTGGACAATTAACAAGAAAGGGGTTTTTTTTGTTTGTTTGTTTTTTGTAAATGCAACTTCTTATAGTGGCTGAGGTGCTGACTCAGATTTGAACCCACTAACTTAGATGCACATATTCCATCAGCTGTATACTAATTTTTAAAAAATTAACCTGTATGCATAAGGCTGGTTTAATAAAACACGGTAGAGTCAATTTAATAGACAGAGATGTCTCAGTGTTTGTTTGTTTATTTATTTATTGTAGCTGATCAGAGAAATGAAGACAAGACAAACTGGCCAGAGCAGTGATACTCAGGGGCTCAGAAGCTGCATGTGGCTCTTTTAAAATGCCACTTGTGGCTCTTCTGAACACTTTCACTCAGTGTGGCACTTGCCTCATGTCCCAGGACAATGAGCAAGGCCCTTGCCCAGTGGGGCTTGTAGTTGGCAAGTGGTTCCCACCTTGAAACACGTGCTGTCAGAGGAACAGGTAAACTGCAAGCCTCCTCAGGGGCCAGGCCCCACGCTAGGGGTGGAAGTAAATGATAGTAGTGGCTTTCCATGAACTGTGAAATTAGTACCCCAGGATTACAGGGAAATTTCTTGGTGGGCTGTTGGTAGCCAGGAGCAAGAACAGTCAAGCTCCAGCAACCTCTGCCAGTGCCTCAGGGGCAGACCACTGGCAACCGTAACTGGTATCGGCTCACCAACGATCTCCTGTGCTGCTGTGCGTCAGCTGTAAGTGGATGAGCTAATGCCCATTGCTGGCACTGGTGAGCTGTGGCTCCTGCAGAGACTGGTGAGTGTGGCTGGTCCAGAGCCATTTTCACTTCCAATCCCATTCTTAATTGAAGATATGCTGTTTGTAGAGCTACTAGTTATTTAAACACCTCAAGTCCTTTTCAATATTTTCTGCCCCAATACTCCATTTGCCAAAAGTTAAAATATGACTTTGTCTTGTATCTTGCAGCACATGCCAAGTTGTCAACGCAATGGCCGTTTTCGCACTGACTGGTGCGACCACCCTCCTGATGCCGGCGGATCTGCAGGGATTTCGCACCAGAAGCGCCGGCGCAGCCAAAAGAGCCGGCTACTTCCGTCGCGAAACCCGCTCAAACGTTTTCCTGCTTCTTGGCGGTTTCCGTTTGAGCGGGTTTCGCGATGGAAGTTGCCGGCTCTTTTGGCTGCGCCAGCGCTTCTGGTGCGAAATCCCTGCAGATCCGCCGGCGTCAGGAGGGTGGTCGCGCCAGTAAAAGGTCAGTGCGAAATCAGCCAATGAGTAAAAGTTGAAAAAGCAGAATAAGTAAAGGATAACATTTCTGATCTTTTACACAAATGTAAGCATGAAATGTAAGGCTTTCCCAGTGCCATCCTCAGAAGAGTTGCACCCTACTAGTCAGTGGACTCAGAAGTATATAACTGTGCTGAGGATCTTGTTTACTTATTTATTTGTTTAGACCTTGGGTTGCCAACCTCCACATGAGGCCTGGAGATCCCCCAGAATTATAGTTTGTCTCCAGACTATAGAGATCAGTTCCTCTGATGGAAATGGCTGCTCCGAAGGGTGGACTCTACTGAGGTCTCTCCCCTCCCCAAATCCTGCTGTCCCCAAACTCCACCCTCAATCTCCAGGAATTTTCCAACCTAGAGTTGGCAACTCTACTAATATTCCACGTTTCTTCCTAGTGGGCACTCAAAGCTGTGTACATCATTCTCCCCTTCACCATTTTATCCTCACAACAACCTTTGAGGTAGGTTAAACTGAAGAATGTGTGTGGACTAACGTCACCCAGCAAACTTCAGGGCAAAGTGGCAATTAGAACCTGGGCCTCCCAGATCTTAGTGTGACATTCTAATCACTACACCAGATTGACTGTCTAGATGGTACTGTTTGTGTTGTATATTCAGTAGAACTGCTACATACAAAAAATTACTTAACACAAGAGCACATAGCAGCTCTTCTATCAGGTAGCCCAGGCAAAAAAATCCTGTTTACTTCTTCCGTTGTTTTCAGTGGTCATTTTCGCACTCACCTTCCGCCGGCGCGACCCCCCTCTTCACCGCGCAGGATCTGCGCGGATTTCGCACTAAACGCTGCGGAGCAGCAAGAAAAGCCGGAAGTGCCCGTCGCAAAAGCCGCGCAAACGCCAAACTGCTTTTTGGCGGTTTCAGTTTGAGCGGCTTTTGCGCCGGGAACTTCCAGCTTTTCTGGCTGCTCCGCAGCGTTTAGTGCGAAATCCGCGCAGATCCTGCGCGGTGAAGAGGGGGGTCACGCCGGCGGAAGGTGAGTGCGAAAACGACCAGTATATCCTCTTCTCATCTTTCACCTGAGCAAACTTCATCCAAATGTAAAGGAACTATAATTTCGTGATCTGCTGCAAGCTTTTCCCTTTGTGAGGCTGTTCTGATTAACCATAATCTTCTTTGTAGTCTCTGTGCATCACACCGTTGGGATTTGGTGCCAGCGCCGATCTCAATCGGTAAACTTCAAAGCTGCAGATTTCCGCGCCCACACCTCAGTGCCCATGCCCAGAAGCCCCACTGCGCATGCTCACCGAGGCGGCAGTGGACATCCCACCAGTTCTCTTCTGACCGCCGCTCAGATCAGTCGATCTTCTTCACTCTGGTCCGTGAACTTCTATTAGACTTCTGTTAGCCTTCCTCCTTTTTGGACCTCTTTTCCTGTAGGAATGGTAAACCAATTTCACTATCTACCTGGGAACGTCTCCAGCCCTTCCCGGGGGAAGGGGGGGGGGACTCCTTCTCTCACCCTCTTACCATTTTGTATGGAAAGAGACTAGGGATTTTTTAGACGGTGTACCAAGTGTGGGAGTAAAATCGCCCCACCCGACAGTCAGGCACTCTGCCTACTTTGTCTCAGAGAACTACACAGGACCAACTCGTGCACTCACTGTGCAAAGTTCTCCAAGCAAACTAGGAAAAATAGAGCAGCCCACCTTGCCACAGCCCTCGTAGAATAGGCACTCTCCCCATGAAAAATGTCAGCGTCGACGAGTCATGCTCGAGCCGACCAACCGATCCCGACCACCGGATCGGTGGCTTCGATATCGGTCCATACTGAATATATTTCCTGTGGACTATTCCAAAGAAATTAGACATTTGTTGGCACATTTCAACACAGAAGCCAGAATTCTCTTGACGCAGAGATGGAAATCTCAGGAAATTCCCATGAAAATGGATTTGGTGGGAAAAATTCTGGAAACAGCAGAGCTGGACTTTCTATCCCAGCTGTTGGCTGGGAGATCTAAGGAAGACGCAAGAATGCCCACGAGTTCTTGTATTGTGAGAAAGGGAGAAAAGTACCTCTTTCTCTACTTTCTCCATCCCATGCATTATCTTGTAAAGCTCTATCATGTCACCCTGCAGTCGACGTTTCTCCAAGCTAAAGAGTCCCAAGCGTTTCAACCTTTCTTCATAGGGAAAGTGTTCCAGCCCTTTAATCATTCTAGTTGCCCTTTTCTGGACTTTCTCCAATGCTATAATATCCTTTTTGAGGTGCGGCGACCAGAACTGCACACAGTACTCCAAATGAGACCGCACCATCGATTTATACAGGGGCATTATGATACTGGCTGATTTGTTTTCAATTCCCTTCCTAATAATTCCCAGCATTGCGTTGGCCTTTTTTATTGCAAACGCACACTGTCTTGACATTTTCAGTGAGTTATCTACCACGACCCCAAGATCTCTCTCTTGGTCAGTCTCTGCCAGTTCACACCCCATCAACTTGTATTTGTAGCTGGGATTCTTGGCCCCAATGTGCATTACTTTGCACTTGGCCACATTGAACCGCATCTGCCACGTTGACGCCCACTCACCCAGCCTCAACAGATCCCTTTGGAGTTCCTCACAATCCTCTCTGGTTCTCACCACCCTGAATTCTGTGAATTCTTTTCAACAGAAGAAACTATTGATATACTGATGAACCTGCAGTGCTGCCCAATATTCTGACGTAAATAGTAGCAATGCAGCACAAACAAGTATAATGGTTTGACATTTACAAAAACACCAGCAGAATTCTTTTTTGAAAACTCATTTTAAGAGTGTTACTGAGCAAGATTCGGACTCCAGAGTTACTGACATAAATCTACAATGATAAAGTAATTTTAAGAAAAAGGTATTGGAATTAACCCAAATATAAAGGAAACTTGTCTGTTTATAACCTCTAAAACCATCCAGAGGAAGCTTTTAAGTAATGCTTAGGCAACACAGAATAGGGCAATCCTTAATGTTGGACCACCAAATTTGTTTTCCTATAAGATAGTGGAAAAGCAAGTGAATCCATTAAAATTATTTCAGACGATAAAATAATTTATACTGAGTGGTGTGCCTCAATGTCAAAATCAAAGTACTATTTTGACTTACGAAATCTTGCATGGTAGGGACCCACACTCCTTAGGAACTCTCTCCCTGAAGTACCGGTACCAAGCCCTGTTTCACTTGCCATTTATCTATGCAATATGCATATTAGCCACTAGAAGTGGGACCTTTACAACCATGGTGGGGTTGCCAGGTCCAATTCAAGAAATATCTGGGGACTTTGGGGGCGTAGCCAGGAGACTTGGGGGGTGGAGCCAGGAGCAAGGTTGTGACAAGCATGATTGAACTCCAAGAAGAGTTCTGACCATCACATTTAAAGGGACTGCACAACTTTTAAATGCCTTTTCTCAATTGGAAATAATGAAGGATAGGATCACCTTCTTTGGGGGCTCCTAGAACTGGACTCCCCAGTCCAATCTTTTTAAAACTAGAAGGGTGTTTTGAGGAGAGGCACTGGATGCTATGCTGAAAATTTGGTGCCTCTACCTAAAAAAAACCCCAGCCACTTGAGAGCCCCCGATACCCACCGATCAATTCCCCATTGTACTCTACAGGAATCTGTCTCCATAGGGAATAATGGGGTGCCCAGCAGACATTTCCCTCCCCCCCCCCGCCCTGCCCCCAACTAGGAATTGGCAACACTAAACCATGGCCCTGAGATGACTATGGGACTGTCTCCCTTTGAAACTGATGCCTTGCATTTCTTAGCTTGCCTCCCAATAGGATTGTGAAACCCTCATTTTTTTTTGTCTCCCCTCTGTTTTCCTCTTATATTGATGTTTTTTGACTGGTGGATACATAATTATTTTGTTTTAACTTGAATGTTTTGGGTTGATTTTTATTACTGTAGTTTTATTTTCCGCCCTCTCTATTGTTCTGAACTGCTTTGAATACATTTTAGAAAAGTGACAGATATATCTTTAAAATACAAATCCAACTTCACTATATATTAATGGTCTGGATATGAATGCCAATAACAGGAGTCTGATACAGAAGTCAGCCACCGTGCATTCACTGACTACTTGAAAAGGGACAGCACACTCCCCACCTCTGTGTGACTGCTGCATCCTTGTGGAGAAAATTGCCAAACAAAGCCTCCCTCCCCATGATAAGTGACATTTGGAAAACCATGTTGCTGATCACAGGGAGTAGGCATTTGCACAGTCACTTCCTCTGCATGATCACACACTGCAGATAACCAGGTGATCATGCAGAGGCACATCTGCTCTCAATCCCACCTTGTGCATTAAGTGATTGTATGGGGCTGCCATTTTTACCAGGCTAGGAAAAACAACTTATTCATCACTGATAGCTGGATTTATACACAGCTGCCTTCTGTAGTCAGACCTCTAATCCATGTAGGTCATGCTGTCTCCATCACCTACTAACCTGGCCCTTCTAACTGCAGACTGAACCTGCAACCTTCCGCATGCAAAGTGGAGGCTTCAGCACTGAACCAGGCCCCCACCCTGCTAAGGAGGTTATGGTCAATAGCCATGATAGTTGCACATTTTCATAATTTGCAGTGCAGCATAACCTTTTTATATTTCTTTCATGAATAGTTATACCATGGCTGTGGCATATTTTTTCTTATTCTTTCTGTACATTTATTTCAGGTGAATTTATATATTAGATTTTTGGATTAATTCTTCAAAAGACTTCCTGTTTCTTGTAACAGGAAGAGGTGGATCAGAGATAAGTCCTCACTAGCATCCAGGCCAAGACCTTGGGCATCAGACCAAAAAAGTTGTGAACAGGAATAGCAAGCCAAGCACCATGAAGTATATCAGAGTTAAGAGTTAACCAAGAGACATAGCCATGGACCTCCTAAGTGACCTCACTTCTCCAACCTGCTCTTCCTCACAACCTACATGCAGGAAAGGCAAGAAGAGACATGCTCTCCCATAGAGTGGGTCCTTCCAAAAGGCAGCAAAGTATGGCAACACTATACTGCTCATGATTCAGCATGGGGGGCTCTGATTCACCTGAGGTTCACAACTCATGGCCATTGCAGCAATTACCATTTTTTAGGCTCAAGAGCACTTAAATGTTGTTTGTATTCTGGTGACTCCAGCATGCCCACACCTACCACAAAGGTGCCTTGGGAATCACATCCTGCTAATTGTCATGTAATGCCCCCCTTCCTTCACCCAGCCTTTTCAAGATTTATCAAAAAAGGAGGCAGTGATCATTTCCAACCCAATCCAAGTAGCTATTTGCCTATGTCAGTCCTGTCTCTGCAAAGAACATGCCAGGTAACAACCATATAAAGGGCACTTCTACAATTGAACCTCACACACTAAGGGCGTTTTCGCACTGACCTTAATCGGCAGCGACGTCCCACTTCACCGCGCAGGATCTGCGCGGATTTCGCACCAATTGCTGCGGAGCACCCGGAAGAGCTGCAAAGTCCTGTGGCTTTTGCGGCGCAAATGGAAACCGCCAAAACCCAGTTTCCATTTGCGCCGCAAAAGCCGCGGGACTTTCCGGCTCTTCCGGGTGCTCCGCAGCAATTGGTGCGAAATCCGCGCAGATCCTGCGCGGTGAAGTGGGACGTCGCTGCCGATTAAGGTCAGTGCGAAAACGCCCTTAGTGTGTGAGGTTCAATTGTAGAAGTGCCCTTTATATGGTTGTTACCTGGCATCTTCTTTGCAGAGACAGGTGAAGAGGGACATTGCTGCCGATTAAGGTCAGTGTGAAAACGCCCTAAAAGTACCTTAATCCCTTCTAGGTTTATCAGTCTCATGGTGTTCCTTGTGACCTGGAATCTTGACAAACCATGTAGGACATTTATACCCTACAAGGAATTCATGTTTCTAAATCAAGGGAGCAGGGTTCCTGCCATGACTCCCCCTAGTCCAGATGCTTGAATTGTGTGTAGGGCCTGCATCATTTTTATTGTAAAGCTGGACTAGCTGAGCCTCAGGCAGATCCAACAAAACATTTCATATCTCTTACTTTTGGTAAATAATGCCTGTTTGTGCTTCATATGCCCTTGAAGATTGTATTCTACAATCCACATTCATTCTGTCAGCTGTTGTTGATGAACAAGAGAGTATTATATGTGCTGGAATACTCTGTGAAAGTCAGATGATATTAACTTTGACAGCAGGATCTAACCCTGTGCATTGCTTATACATACTGCCCACATGACAACAGTCAAATCTTAGTGCATTTCCCTGCTTATTTAGTTTCACAGCAGGGAATTTGGAGAGTGTATATTTGTTATTTCATGGTTCATTTATCATGCATGTACTAAATACATTTAAGAAATTATCTCTATTGAAGCTCTCTGACCACCATCATTCATCATTTCAAATATTAGGGAATTAAAAGAGACTAATTTTTGCCTGAAGGTGATGGAGTCATTTTGCAATTTAGTCTGAAACTACTTCACTTCCTTATTAAAAGTTTTCCTGTGTACACAAAGGCATTCATTATAGAGAAATATCTGTCTTTTTATACACAAAAAACCATCTTGGTTTCTCTGGATCAGGGGAAGCAACTATATAATTTCTTTTAGTCACAGTTTCCAATATCCTCTTATAAAATCCAACAAGTAAAAGACATTTAAAGGCAGGGTAATATTTAGCCTGAATGTCCATAATAATTTATTTCAATTTTGAACTGGTTTAAGTCATTTGTTCCTGCTGTTTTAATACATTGTTTTATTTCGCCATCAGTATATCATTATTTTTAAGATTTGAGCAAACCACTTCAAATTCTGTTTTGGGAAAAAAGGCAGGATATTCTTTTACACACACACATACACTTTTATATACTTTAAAATTATTTTCATACTTTAAAAATATACTTTTAAAGTTTTATTTTAATAAAATATTTTTATTCTTTTAAATTTAAATTAATCCTTTAAAAAAGTAAATATACTATTAACAAATAAATACATTTTGACTAGAAGAAGAGCAATACTGAGGAAAGAACCTTGTCCTGTTAGGGAAAGAAAGCCACGTGTTGTCTATGAAGGACCTTCCAGTCTAGTTTTTAATAAATATTGGGATAATTCTCAATCAGAAGAGGGGAGGGAGCAGTGGATTCTGGGAGCACATTTCTAAGAGTATGGTTGCTCTTCAGGTAGTATCATGAAGTGAGTTCAGTCAGCTGTTTATCAAACAAGAACACTTTATTCAGAAGAAACAGTCTCAACAAATAGGCAACAACGATGAACTATATAGAGTTGGGGCAAGGGAAACCACGCCCTGCAGGCAGACACTCACCAGTCCTGTTCTGCTCTCTAGAATCCTTTATTTACATTTCCTTGTGAAATGCCTCACATCCTGGTTGGCTGGTTCCAAGAGAACAGCCGATCAGAATGTAGGCATCAGGATCCTGGTTTGCACTGAGTGCCTGTCTCAAGCACAGTTAACAAGTGCAATACATAACAGGTAACTTCTTATGATCATACTATTTTAGTTTGGATTTGAGCCAAACTGCAAAGTATCTAATGTATACAATCCTTCCAACCACACACAATTATATGTTGTTTTATGTTGTCTTGAGCTTCTTGGAGAAGGGCAGGAACACACAGGAATGCAGTTCCAGTTGGCTTGGCATCAGGGGTGTGTGGCCTAAAATGCAAATGAGTCCGTGTTGGGCTTTTTCTACAAAAAGTTGTGGTTAAAACAATGGTGATGTCAGGGGGTGTGGCCTAATTTGCAAATGAGTTCTTGCTGGGCTCTTCCTACAAAGCAAGCCCTGGAGATGGGTCAAAATTAAACAGTGATAGACAGAAACTGAACATATGAAGCTGGAAAAAAATGTAATAGGGTGTAGCCATTTTGCTATTTAAACCAAATACAAGAGACCATTCAGATATGAGTTAGGAAAAGCGTTTTGAAGAGCTGACAGAACATTTTCCATAGAATAAGCATCAAAAAGAAGAAGAAATGCAAGACATATTTTTTTTAGTACAGCATCTCTATCCATAATCCTTTGATAAATCTGTGGTGTTGTACCTCAGCTAAGAATAAACTACACTTGACAGCTGTCAAACACAGCACTTCATGAACAACTGACAGGAGCTTTGTTAAGTAGGGATATATACTGTTATGAAAAACAAAGACAAAAATTTAGAGACAAGCCAAACATTCAAAAATATGATGTGGGCACAGTTTTCTGGGATTGCTTCACTTTCAAATACAACTAGAGGACAGGAATTGCATCTTGGGATATTTCTCCAATGTATTCTATCTCATTACTTACAGAAAAGTTGCATGGCAGGAACAAGGGATGAGTCCAGCTCACTCAAAAACAGAATTGCCTTGGTTACTTTTATGGTCTGGGGTGGCATTGACCCAGAAAAAGCAGAAATTGGAGAGGAGAGAAAGGGGAGACAGGCTGAACATGAGATCCAGGATGGCGCAGTAACTCTCTCCCACATGGACTGGAAAGGCTGCTTGCTATAACCATTTCTTCACATCACTCATTTGTGATGTAGTTTGCATGCTCGCACTAGGAGTGTAGTACATAAAAATGCACATGAATTATGCTGTCACATGGAAACCTGCCACTTAATATAGAGGTGGCTGTTGCCAGATGCTCTGGCTGAGAATGCACACATTTTACTACTTTATTTATTTATACTTGCTTTACTCCCCAATGGGGACCAAAACAGCTTACAACAACAACTAAGGTCACCGAGAAGTTTCCTTGGCTAAGTGGGGATTCAAATGCTGATCTCCCAATTTCCACTTCAATCAGCCAGGGTTGCCAGATCCAGGTTGGAAAGCTCCTGGAAATTTGGGGATGGAGCCTGAAGAGAACAGGGTCCTCATTGGGGTACAATGTCATAGAGTCCCCCTCCATTTCCTCCATCTCTGTAGTCTGAAAATGAGCTGTAATTCCAGGGGGTCACAAGATTCCATTTGGAAGCTGGCATCCCTAACCACACCTGTATTAGACACATGTATTATGATCTTCCAGCTGCCATTGAGATAATCCAGTTGTCTCTCTCCCCCTTTGAAACCCTGTTTAGATATGAGCAGGATACAATAAATGCAGGCCCCTTGCATGCCTTTGCAAGTTGAAATAGAGTTTACATATATAGAACTATCTGCACGTGACAGGAAACCTAAAAAGTGCAGGGCTCCTGATCACACAGATGCTCAGCTGTATCTACATAGGCTCTCTTCTAGTCTTCAATTGAATGTATGGAGGTCAGGCATGAGGACAGCACATGCATTCAAAGCACATCTGGAAGTGACTTTAGTTGGCCTGCTGTCTCTCAACAAGTGAGGGGTGATGTTGAAGCCACAGCCTAAGCAGCCAAGCTTGGAGAGACATGCTAGAAACTATGCAATCATGACAACATATGAGCCCCAGAAAAATACTGAAGCCATCACCTTGACTCAGGAAATTCATTTTGCCCATGGTCTGGGGCAGACTGCTACTAAATCCTTTAAAAAGAAAAAGTTGTGCCTCCAGGTCTGATCAAATAAGAACTTTATGCATGTTCAGAGCCACTTAGCTTCAGATTTTAATTGTTGGTGATCATAGTTCCATGCTCCTCCCAGTCTCCACTGATAAACACAAATGCCCCCTTGTACACATAGATTCCTTTCTCTTAAGTTATGGGGACTCATATAGATATTTGGCACGTTCAGAGTTTTGGAATGTGGGAGGATTGCTCACACTCTGCCTGCTTCGAAGAAAACTGTAATGACAACTTGCCATGTGTCATCACATGCTTACGAATGAATTATATGAATGTTGCTTATAAATAACTTCCAAAAAGGAACAGGAAACCTTTTATTACTCTTACTGTTTATATAGGTTTGTAAAATTAGGCAAACCCTCAGAGATTAGTCTCACAGACTTCAAGAGATAGTCATGATCCCTGCCTGACCTGCTCATGCAGTGACTTCTCCTTTAACTTGATCCCAGCCCTGCCATTATTCCCTATGGCTTTTTTTTTTTTTGCCTTATTCCCTGTACCAGAAATTCCAAAAGGACTAGTGGATGTCAATGTCCATATCTGTCATTTCATATAGTAAAAACTCAGGGTGTATCAGCAATGCCTACGCTAGTATGTACAGTACCTAACACTGATTACCTGGTTTCCTTTTCATAGAACCATAGATTTGGAAGGCACCTCCAGGGTCAGGAAGCGACCTCCAGTTTTTCCTTTTGCATGAATTAGAATAGCTGCAGCAATAGACTTGCATTGCAATCTTGAACAGTTACTGAAATTAGTAACTTTGCATAAGACTATACTGTTAGTAGACATTCTTCCCAACTATAGAACAGAAGTTCAATATATTCCTGAAGCAGCAGAATCCTGAGGATGCAAGACAGTCCCAAGGAGCTCATAGCTTAAGAATAGAGAAAGCATGCACCAACTCCAAGCAATTTCCAGGTAATTCTCATCCACAAAGGTAACCAGATGTTTAAAGCGTTTAGAACTGTGAAAGGCAATTAGAGCAAAAAGCAAATTATAATGTGTTCCAATCACTCTGAAGTTCTTGAAATGAAAATGGGATATGTCTGAAGCCATAATACATTATCTATTGTTGTATCATTACTTTTTTTGTTTATCCTTTCTTCGTTTATTATGGAACATTCTATTTTTCCTTTTTGTCAGAACTGGCAGGTCATAACTTGAATGAGAATTCTTTGTCCCGTACACTGCACCACAGAAGAAGCAGTTCGCCAGCCCAGCCTCTTTATGAATCTCTGCAAAGATTCTACCGCATTTTAGTGAACTAACAGTACAATCCTATGCAGAGTTCAAGTCTCTTCAGTGGACTTATATATAGTAACTCTATATAGGGTTGCACTGAGAATTACCTTCTAAGGCCCACTGAAGGTGAAGATTATGACTGCATTTTTTTGTAGCTTGGACAGTAGTCCAAAAAGGGTACCTACAGGTGCCTTAAATGGCCAATATATATGGCACTAACTAATGGAATTACTGTGTGCTACAGTGACTAGAATGCTGGCTGAGGGTCTGGGAAGCCCAGGTTGAAATTCCCTCTGCCTAGAGTTGCCAAGTCCCCAGCTTCCCAGAGCAGGGGATTTTTGCACGCGCAAAGCACGTCCACCAGTGCGATGATGTCACCCGGAAGTGATGTCATCAAAATGGTGGCGCCCATGCGGGACCGCTCTAGGCACTTCTGGGAAAACGTTATGGTTTTCCCAGATGCTGTAGCCATTTGGGAGGTAAAAACAATATGGTACCTATTGTACCATAGAGTTCCCCCCCCCAACTGGCTAGAGCGTCCCGGAAAACCAAAGAGTTTTCCTGAAAACGCCTAGAGCGGCACCGCACTGGCAATGTAGGGGGAGGTTCCCCCTGCTGCCCCAGTGTAGGCCAGTGGGTTGGGAACCTCCTGGGAGGGGGATTCCCTGCCCGGACTGGGGGCTTGGCAGCCCTACCTCTGCCACAGAAGCTTTCTGAATGACTTTGGGTCAGTTACCCACTCTCAGTCTCATTTGCTTCATAGGATTGTTGTTGTGAGGGACAAATGGAGAAGGAGAGGGAAGGATGGTTCTGTCAGCTGCTTTGAGTCCCCACTGAGAAGAAAAGTAGGACACGGACATATGTTAGACTTGATTTCTCATCACCTGGAAGTAAGTTATTTTATAGTTCTTGCTTAGTGGCAACAAAAAATGGCAGCTTTCAATACCAGACTTTAAACATTCATTTTACATTTAGATTATATTTTATAATATTCCTGGAGAAATTATTAATTTTTTTGTGGGGAGGGAATCTGAATTTGTTAAATTGTTTGATTCCTCACTCCTCCACTTGCACCTGCTGGAATGGCCTTGGGTTAGCCATAGCTCTGGCAGAGGTTGTCCTTGAAAGGGCAGCTGCTGTGAGAGTCCTCTCAGCCCCACCCACTCACAGGATGTCTGTTGTGGGGGAGGAAGATAAAGGAGATTGTAAGCCGCTCTGAGACTCTGAGATTCGAAGGGGAGGGTGGGATATAAACCCAATATCTTCTTCTTCTTCATAAGACAAAACCAAGAGTGTTAGTTTGCAAACCAAACCAAGAAAATTCTCATGAGTTAGCAGCAAACATGAAATAAGCCTCCCTTCAGCTTTCTAGTGGTGATTTCTGTGATCCCAGCAACACACTTTTTCCCCAACAGGAAACTACAACTCTATCCATGGAGGGCTTAATTTAAACTTTTTGGGTTTCCACACTAATTGGTGCCCACCTGACCCTCCACAGGGCACACAATGTGATACCTTTTAGTAATGTGTGAACCAGCAACCCCTATTAGGATTAATTTTTAGCACATCCTACAAGTAAGAGCTGTGTTGGCAAGCACATTAGCTATGGTGGGCATTGAGCTAGAGAGGCCAACAAGATTGCATTAGGTGTGGCATTACAGCATAAGTACAAGAACTATGACCTGTTCACTGAAAACTTTAAAAAGCATGATTGTTCTTCACATTTCCTGCAACACTGAAGAGCTGTCTAGCAATAAATATCCTTTGCTTAACAGACATTCTTTGAGCACATTACCTCTGATACCACAGAAAATATTGCCCCTAATCATAAACTCTTTCGAATGATTTTTACCAAGTCTTCTTCATTCTGCAATGTCCTGATCCACAGTCTGATCTACTTTTTTGCAAGCATTATAAAAAACTTGTTCCATTCTTCTTAACTATGCACTGTTTTTCAAACTTGTCTGTTATTATTTTTAGTTTCATATTTTTATCTTTTGGAAACCCAAAGTTATTACAAATGTCTTTACATTGTAAACAGAGGCTAGATGGCCATATGACAGCAATGAAGATCCTGTGAATTTAGGGGGGAGGTGTATGTGAGTTTTCTGCATTGTGCAGGGGTTGGACTAGATGACCCTAGACTAGATGACCCTTCCAACTCTATGATTCTGTGATTTATCAACATTGTGCTTGGCTTTGAACTCTGTACACTTGGTTTCTCTCTCACCTGCAGCCTTGTCTTGCTCCTAGACTTGCCAGTCCCCAGTTGGGTGAAATAACAGCAAAAAATGTGGAAAAATAACAAAAGAATCCTGAAAATACTTAACAATTCAACAATATATATTCAATGAAAATTCAGCACTGTTACAATACAATAAGCCTCAACAGTAAAGCTACCTGTAATACTGTTTCAGATTCCTTTATCTTAGAGACTCTTCCCACATTCCTGTGTGGTGACTGAATAGATGTAGTCCAGATACCACCACCAAGCTGGTCTCTCAACCTTTGAGTTGCAGGCAAAAGTCCTACAGTCAGAGTCTTTCAAGAACTTCTTCCTAGGATTGATCAGGCACCCTCCAGGGTTTCAGAAAATTGTCAGGCAGACCCTCAGGTCACTAGAGCGCCTTGCCTCCATATTTTGACCCACTATTTTCAACAATTTCACAATTGATGAAAGTTTCAATTTAACATCTGCAAGATTGAAGGAAGAATTTTTAGAACTTAAATCGTCTGTGTTCGAAATTCGGACCACACTAGCACTTCCCGCGGAGTCGGGTGAATGTTTATGAGAGCTTTAAAGTCAAGAAAGTGACACACACAAGCGGAGAGTCTTTTTATGAACTTTAATTCTGTCTTTGCACATTGCATTAGTGTTATATGAATTTTTGTAGAAGAGAATGTAATTTTGTAGAAGTGTAATGAATTGTATTGTAACAGTGCTGAATTTTCATTGGATATATATTGTCGAATTGTTAAGTATTTTCAGGATTCTTTCGTTATTTTTTCACATTTTTTGCTGTTATTTCATTCTTCATTGTGGAACTCTAGGCTTTATCAGTCCCCAGTTGGGAGCAGGGGATCTCCCAGTTTGGGGGCCCTCCCTCTGCTTCAGAGTTATCAGAAAGTGAAGGGAGGAAAATGTCTGCTGATATAATGGAAAATCGATCTGTAGGTATCTGGGACTCTGGGGAGGGCTGTTTTTTGAGGTAGAGGCACCAAAGTTTCAGCATAGCATCAAGTGCCTCTCCATAAAACACCCTTTAGTTTCCAAAAATTTGGACTAGGGGATCCAATTCTTTGAGTCCCCAAAGAAGGTGCTTCTATCCATTATTTCCAAATAGAGGAAAGGCATTTAAAAGGCACGTCCTTTCACTACCTTTATCCCTTACTCAACATGCTCAGAGTGGGTGAATATTGTGAGGATATTGGGACCGGGTACAGGTATTTGTGGGCTTCTCTGTATATTGTTCTGCAAACACACCTGAACATTATTTGGACTGCTTGCTTGGACTTCTGTTCTTCTCAATGATCTTTCTGTAATTCATCTGCTAAATTCCTCCCTTGTAGTTTCTTTCCAGTCTTGCTATGGAGCCCAATCACTTTTTTCTTGGGACTGTGATGGTCTAATGATGATCTACAAATATAGTATAGTGGTCTAATTCCATTGATTCTGTGTTCATGGTGGCAGTGACTGCACAACAGGAAATCAGCATCATGTTGCTGAAAAGTAGCATGCTGCCAGTGAAAGCTCCCTTCTGGGGTCTAAGGAGCATGATCCACAGACAGCTGAGAGTTGCTAAATCCCACTGAAAGCAATGTGATTTAAGAATACCATTAAGCATTTATTTTCTATTTGATTTCAATGGGATTCGGGTGCACAAAAATTACCCCCTGCGGGTTATTTATCCCAGCTCAGATGAAAGCAAGCCCTCTGGGGCTATTCAGAAAATTATGGAAAGAGGAAGGCAGAAGATAGCAAAGTGTCTGCAATTTGTGTCAAGAAGGGAGGAGGTGAAGGTATTTTTTGCTTGCAATGAGATCTGTTTGCACTTTCTATTAGGGTTGCCAATCCCCAGTTGGGGAAAAAGGATCCCCCGGTTTGGAGGCCCTCCCCCCACTTCAGGGTCATCAGAAAGTGTGTGTGGGGGGAATGTCTGCTAGAGACCAATTCAGCAGGAGCTCATAGGAGCACAGCTCATGAACCTTTCTGACAGTTCCACCTCCTCTTTCCCACCTTGTCCATTGAATAGTAGGAGCAGCTGCATAACAATCCCTGGATTGATTGATTGATTTACATTATATTTATATCCCGCCCATTCCATACAGACTCAAGGCGGCTAACAGCATAAAATAGACAGTAAACAATGAGCTCCACCGCCCTGGATATAATGGATAGCTGATAACTGATCTGTGGGTTTCTGGGGTTCTGGAGGGAATCTAAATGATGACAATGGTGTATACATCCGCTATCGTACCGATGGCAGCCTGTTCAACCTGAGGCAACTAAAGGCACACTCCAAGACAATGGAAAAACTCATCCGAGAGCTACTGTTTGCTGATGATGCTGCACTCGTCTCCCACTCGGTATCAGCTCTGCAGCATATGACGTCCTGCTTTGCAGAGGCTGCCAAGCTATTCGGCCTAGAAGTTAGTCTGAAGAAGACAGAAGTTCTCCACCAGCCTGCACCCCAGGAAGATTATCACCCCCCCTGCATCACTGTGGGTGAATCAGTTCTGAAGACAGTCCAGCAGTTCAGCTACCTGGGGTGCATCATCTCCTCAGATGCCAAGATCGACAAGGAGATTGACAACAGGCTGGCAAAGGCAAACCGTGCATTTGGCCGACTGCACAAAAGAGTGTGGAGCAACAAGCATCTGAAAAAAGGCACAAAGATCAATGTTTACAAAGCGGTTGTGATGACAACCCTCATCTACGGCTCCGAATCGTGGGTTTTATACCGTCATCACCTGCGACTCCTTGAGCGCTTTCATCAGCGCTGCCTTCGCACCATCCTCAACATCCACTGGAGTGACTTTGTGACCAACACTGAAGTCCTCAAGCGGGCGGAGGTTACCAGCATTGAGGCACTGCTGTTGAAGACGCAGCTGCGCTGGGCAGGGCATATTTCTAGGATGGAAATCCACCGCCTTCCCAAGATTGCCCTGTATGGCGAACTCTCCACCGGTCATCGAAATAGAGGGGCACCAAAGAAGAGGTACAAGGACTCCTTGAAGAAATCCCTTAGCACCTGTCATATCAACCATCACCAGTGGTCTGACCTAGCCTCAGATCGCAAAGCATGGAGGCACACCATCCACCAGGCTGTCTCTTCCTTTGAGAACGCACGCATAGCTGGTCTTGAGGACAAAAGGAGATTGAGGAAGAATCGCACTGCTACCGGACCAACCCTAAATCAGACTTTTCCCTGCAGCCGCTGTGGCCGGACCTGCCTGTCCCACATTGGTCTTGTCAGCCACCAGCGAGCCTGCAGCAAACGTGGACTATTGCACCCTTCTTAAATCTTCGTTCACGAAGCCAAGCCGAGAGAGAGGCACAAAATTTTCAGCATACCATCTGGTGGCTCCCCTCAAAACACCCCCCAAGTTTCAAAAAGATTGTACCAGGGGGTCCAATTCTATGAGTTCCCCAGAGAAGGTGCCTCTATCCATTATTTCCAACTGGAGGGAAGGCATTTAAAAGGCATCCAATCCCTTTAAATGTGATTGCCAGAACTCCCTTCAGAGTTTAATCATGTTTGTCACACCCTTGCTCCTGGCTCCACCCCCAAAGTCCCCAGATATTTATTGAATCAAACTTGGCAACCCTACTTTCTATGCAATTAGTATCTCATGGTTAACAGGTGCCATTTTTTTTTTCAGGACTCAAGTAGTTCATTGCTAGTGGTGAGAAGAACTGCCTGACACTATTGAGTGCTTGGTGATTTTTCAAGCAAAAGACAGATGTGTTGTCAAATCTGATCTCTCCCAACTCCTAGAAGTGCTAGAGTAGGCATCCAGAATATGTGACCAGATGCAGACTGCCAGCAGTTACATATTGTGGCCTGTCAGAGACTTAACTTTCCCTCCCCCACCCACCCCGGTTTTGCAGTCCTAGGTAGTATGCAAAACAGAAGATGTATCAAACTACTAGACTGCCTTCAGCTTGATGTGTTACAAGTTGTACATGTCCTTTTAAAACTTCTGAAGGAAACCTTTTTTTTTGTAAACATGTTGCCCCTTGGTGCAGTGTTAAAGCTGCAGTACTGTAGTCCTAAACTCTGCTCACGACCTGAGTTCGATCCCCGGTGGAAGCTGGGTTTTCAGGTAGCCGGCTCCAGATTGACTCAGCCTTCCATCATTTCGAGGTTAGTAAAATAAATACCCAGCTTGCTGGGGGAAAAGTGTAGATGACTGGGGAAGGCAATGGCAAACCACCCTGTAAAAAGTCTGCCGTGAAAACATTGTGAAAGCAATGTCACCTCAGAGTCGGAAACGACTGGTGCTTGCACAGGGAACCTTTCCTTTCCTTTTCCTGATTTTCAAAGCAGGCCATCCCAAGTTTTTAAATTTGGCAAAGTCTTAGGGAACTTTGTCTGTACCAGGCTAGATATAGGAACCACTGTTAATTACTGTTATTTTTTTCTGGAGGTAATGCAGTCTATGTGATGCCTCTAGTCTTACAAAGGAAAAAAATTCCACTTTTATTTTTGTTATAATGTTTTCTTAAGGGGAAAAAGTATGCAGACAAGCAATACACCATTCAGGAAATATGGGGAAATCTGCCACTTCTTAAAAGTGTTCTAAAATGATATAATACAGATGAGGGGGACTATTTTTGTCACATTCTGTGTTGCTGTTCCTCCACCCCCAATGACTAATGAAAACATCCATTCAGTCTGTCCCTTCATGTGTTGCTGCAGCATTTTGTTACTATTTCCTGGTTCTTTGTTTAAAGAAGTAAACATCTGGATATCAGGTTAAAAAACTGTTGCGTGTTAATTATTAATAAACATTTCACATATAAACTTACTTTATTTTACAATGTTACCTGTATTGCTCATGCACACATGTGCATGCCATTTCCATCAAACAACTGTAACCCAAAATGCCCTCAAAACGAGGTTGGGGAATTGTCAGGTGGGCACCTGGCTTAATCAGGATCTTTTACCTGTGTATACAGGATTCCACGTCCAGAAATTAATGCTTGAAAATATTAGGGACTCTAATTAAGTATAACAATTTAAATTTATTCCAGAAAAATATAGGCTTACATACAAGATAAAATACTCATAAAATCATTCATACAGTCCTAAGAAAAATAGAGAAAGATATAGAGACAACACATGGGTAGACATACAGGGTGATAATTACCGGTCGTAGTCTTCAAGAAGGCTCCAATGGCGACGATAGAGGACGGGGAAAATGGGACCCTCAACTGGCCAAGAATCGGGGATGGATCTAGACAGCGGAGATAGGGTACTGCTAGATTCACACGTGGGGAGCTGTGTTACAGGTTATATAGACTACCTTGAGCCCTTAGGGGATGGGAGGCGCAGGGGTGGATGACAGGTGGTCAGCTGGTACATGACCTCAGAAAAGGGGAGGCTCTGCAGTGACCATAAGGGCTGGACTACTGCAGTAGCCAATAGCTATTTTTCTTACACAACCCCCCCCCCAAAAAAGGTACACTTTACACATTAAAATCAACATCAAGGATTTATGTACCTGTACCTCAGCCAATTTTCCTCTAATATGACACACAATCAGGACCGGATCTACATGTTTTTTGAGGTGGGGCAAAGTTAAAAAATGGCGCCCTCTTATGGGCCATTCTATCTTTATGTTCCATAGAATACAATGGACTCCATACCAATTTGTCCCTTCCATTGGTGCCCGGGGCAAGCACCCCCCTCTGCCCCCCCTAGATCCGGCCCTGCACACAATTATACATATATTCAGAGGTATCATGATACTTCAAAAAAGCTACAATATTTACTTCTGTCCAAGTATATAATTAATATCTGTCATTGTTAAATCTGAAAACCATAGAGGAAAAGTAGGGAAGACAGACTATTAAAAAAAGACTCCAGCCATGAATCTCTACAGCTTCCTCCTTGAAAGTCACTGAGCGCAGATTAATATGACCCGTAACTATTCAACAATACGAGGTGTGTGTCAAAACCCTTTCCCCAACATTTTCCAAATGTAAGAGGGCAGAGTGTATGCTTCTGGGATCTATTTATTATTTTTCAAGAGCCTGGTGGACTACCAGTCACAAAATGGCAGCTCAGTGAGTGAAGCCAGGCACAAAATGGCAGTTTTGTACAAAAATTATAGCTTTTCAAAGAAGGTTGGCATTGCTTCGGTGGGGAATCCTTTCCTCTGCTGTTTTTCCAAAGCAAGGAACCCTCAGTATCCCAAGTCATAACTAGCCCTGCAGAAGGAAAACATACAGTTACTTCTGTGTTTTCCCTAGAAAATGCAAACTGTTGCTTTGATGCAGGGAGAAATCATCAATAGCACACTCCTTTCTAGAAAAGGGGGGGGGTGCGCGCACTTGAAGGAGGAGCAGATGGAGATGGAAAAAGGTTAGGATTGCCAGGCATGGCCTGGCAACTGGCAAGAGATGAGGGGAGGCAGAACCTACTGGGGTGGAGTGAGAGTCATCCCCATGTGATGATGCAACTTTCAGCACAACCTGGAAGTGATATCATCATGTTGGAAACCATACAGCTTTGGACCAAGTGCTAGAGTGGTACCCCAATATGATTATATATTTCTGGGTCCCACTGAAAGGAGCATCATTCTGTGGGGATGATGATCATGTCGCCCCCTGTTTGTATGGCCAGTTTCCTTCCACCACCCAGTAGCACAGCTGTGGGCCATGGAGATGGTGGCAGGAGATCTCCCACCATAAGTGGGCAAAG
Organism: Heteronotia binoei; assembly: GCF_032191835.1. Lineage (NCBI taxonomy): Eukaryota > Metazoa > Chordata > Lepidosauria > Squamata > Gekkonidae > Heteronotia > Heteronotia binoei. The sequence continues at coordinate 122,902,427 of NC_083226.1, read as the reverse complement.
AAGGGTGTTGATGCAGTTGTTTTCCATCTAGAGCAAAGATACATGCATGTGTGTGCCTCCTCCTTTAGACAAAAAGGTAAGAGGAGAGATGCTGCTACGGTACCTTTAAAGAAAAGGACAAGAAAGTGATTACAGTAGCACTAGAAAAGGAAGGGGGCATGGCTCAGTGGAAGAGCATCTGCTCTGCATGCAGACAGCCCCAGATTCAATCCCTGCTATCTCCAATTAAAAGGAACTTTGTGGGACTGATAGTTTGATTCAGAATAAGGAAGTTTCATGTATGAAGCACAGCTTTAGGGGAAGGGCTGTGGCTCAGTGCATTTGCTTTTAGCAAGCACAACCCCTTTTAGCAAACCCTTGCACAATGCAGGAAATATCCAAACATCCCCCCCCACACACACACATATCCTCAGTGACCCCTGCTGTATGCCCAGAAGATGGCAAAAACCTCCAGAATCCCTTGCTAAACTGGGCTAGTGGAAAATTGCTGCCTGACCTCAAGTAGCAATCAGCATTTCTCTGTGTAAGAAAGGGCCACAAGAACTAAGTACTGATGCAACCCTTCCTGCCTGCCTTCTCATGATCTGCTTAATTCATAGAATCCAACATACACTGGGAGAATAACCCCTCACCATCTTTGTTACCCTCCTCTGGACACCTTCCAGCTTGTCTATATCCTTCTTAAACTGTGGTGTCCAAAACTGAACATAATACTCTAGGTGAGGTCTAACCAGAGCAGAGTAAAGCAATACTATCTCTCCATATGATCTGGACACTATACTTCTGTTGATACAGCCCAAAATTGCCTTTGCCTTTTAAGCCACCACATCACACTGCTTACTCATGTTCAGTTTATGGCCCACTAAGACCCCTAGATCTTTTTCACATATATTATTGCCAAGATAAGTCTCTCTCATTCTATGATTCTGCATTTGATTTTTCCTACCTAAATGCGGAACTTTACATTTATGCCCATTAAAATTTATATTATTTGTTTTAGACCAGCTTTCCAGCCTGTCAAGATCATCCTGTATCCTGTCTCTGTTTTCTACGGTGTTTGTGACCCCTCACAATTTAGTATCTTTGGCAAATTTAATAAGCATTCCCCCTATTCCTTCATCCAAATCATTTAGACTGACTTTGATGATCTGATTCAGTATAAGGCAGTTTTATGTGTTCATGTGGACAGAGAGCTACTTCTGTTTGGAAAGTGACTAGTCACTCCTAAGTGACCTTGCTGTCTATCCCTGACATAAAACCAGCCAGCATGGTGTAATGGTTAAAAGCAGTGGACTTCACTCTGGAGAACTGGGTTTGGTTCCTGACTTCTTCACATGACAGAGGGTGGCCTTAGGCCAGCCACAGTTCTCTTAGAACTCTCTCAGACCCACCTACTTCAGAAGGTGCCTGTTGTGGGGAGAGGAAGTAAATGTGATTGCAAGCTGCTTTGAGACTCCTTAAGGTGGGGGAGGAGGGTAGTCCCCTATGCAAGTACCGAGTCGTTACTGACTGAGGAAGTCAGTGGCAAATCACCCTGGCTGTTTTCGCACTGACCTTAATCAGCAGCGACGCCCCTCTTCACCGCGCAGGATCGGCGCGGATTTTGCACTAATTGCCACAGAGCACCCGGAAGAGCCGGAAAGTCCCGCAGCTTTTGCGGCGCAAATGGAAACTGGTTTTTGGCGGTTTCCGTTTGCGCCGCAAAAGCCGCGGGACTTTCCGGCTCTTCCGGGTGCTCCGCGGCAATTAGTGCGAAATCTGCGCTGATCCTGTGCGGTGAAGAGGGGCGTCGCTGCTGATTAAGGTCAGTGCGAAAACAGCCTAAATAACAAAAAGCCTGCTAAGGTAGACAAAAGTAGGGTATGTAAACCTTCTCTTCTAGCTTTATTCTAGAGGGGAAACGAAGGGAGAAAATATTTCGTTTCCTTTGTTAACCAAACAGCTGAGCAGTCTGATACAGAAGTTATCCAATATCCTGCCTGACGTCCCAGGGGAAAAAATGCATCAAACACCTACACAATTCTGAAACCGTATCTTAATATAAGCAGAGGTTATTTGAGTGCTTCATTTAAGCTTTGGACTTTTCTTTCAGAATAGTACTCAAATTCACAGTAATCTTTATGATGACAATGAGCTGGGGTTGTGCAATTGTACATTCATCAGTAAGTTTTGACCTTTGAACACTTTCCCAGTGCAGTTAAGCTTTTAAAGTACACATAAGAGAACAAAAGTAAATGATACAAAGAGATCCAGACACCTGGATTTGTGTAAATACCTGGTAGGCCAATGATTTGAACCTGTGGACAGTTGGTTAATGAGACAATCTGTCCCAGCTTGTGGTGATGATGGCAAGATCTGGCTTCAATTATGCATGTCAATCTTCCCTTTTTGACAGCTTTACTGTATGCAGCCTCAGGACTCTACTTTCTCTAGCTGATAACAGGTATATGAGATAAAAGGCCATCCAATATCCAATGTTGTACACTGACAGTAACTCTTATTGAACAGTAATGAAGTCCTTCTTCTAAGTAAACATGTTTAGGATTATGCTATCACTAGATTATATACAAATTAAGTATAAAAGTATAACACACAGGGCATTCAGTTACTTCCAGTAACTGAACCAGTTTGGTGTAGAAGTTAAGTGCGCAGACTCTTATCTGGGAGAACTGGGTTTGATTCCCCACTTCTCTACATGCATCTGCTGATGTGACCTTGAGTCAATCACAAGTTCTCACATAGCTTTTCTGCTCAAGAGCAGTTCTAGGAGAGCTCTCTCAGCTCCACAGGGTGTCTGTTGTAGGGAAGGGAAAGGAAAGGAGATTGAAAACTGCTCTGAGACTGGGGTATAAATCCAATCTCTTTACCTGATAATTTTCACATTGCATTTATATGGTGCAGCCACCATAAGTAGGTTTTTAAAAAGCTGCTGAGTTTCAGAATCATAGAATTAGAGGAGACCCCCCAGGGTCATCTAGTCCAACCCCCTGCACAATGCAGAAAAGTCACAAATACCTCCCCTCCACACACCAGTAACACCTGCTCCTCACCCAGAAGATTGGGGGGGGGGACCTCCAGGATCCCTGGCAAAATTGCTCTAGTGGGAAATTGCTGCCTGACCTCAAGTAGTAACAGCATTTCCCTAAACGCATATGAAAGGGCCACAAGAACTAAGCACTGGTGCAGCCCTCCTGCTCTCCTTCTCATGATCTGCTTAATTCACAGAATCAGCATTGCTTTCAGATGGCCATCTAGCCTCTGTTAGAAAACCTCCAAGGAAGGAGAGCCCACCACCTCCCGAGGAAGCCTGTTCCACTGAGGAACCACTCTAGCTGTCAAAAAGTTCTTCCTAATATTTAGTTGAAAACTCTTTTGATTTAATTTCAACTTGTTAGTTCTGGTTCAACCTTTTGGGGCAACAGAAAACAACTCTGCACCACTCTCTATATGGCAGCCCTTCAAGTACTTGAAGATGGTTATCATATCACCTCGCAGTCATCTCCTCTCCAGGCTAACCATAGCCAGCTACTTCAGCCCTTCGTCATAGGGGCCTTTGGACCCCTCACTATCTTTGTTGCCTTTCTCTGGACACCTTCCATCTTTTCTATATCCTTTTCCCATTAAATTAGAATTCTCAGCAGTACAAGCTGGACTCCTTGCCCTGCTGATTGTAGGCATGCTTGTATCCGAGAACACCATACTTGGCTCTCTGTATTCATGTGGAGATCCTATTCATTTCAGTGAGTTTTACTGTTTGTGGTCTGTGGACAAAATCTAAGCCTCAACAACATGACATTTGGGGATGGATGAGCATCAGCCTCCAGGCATCTTCTTACTAATGCAGAGATAGTGTGGTATAGTTGTTACAGTTTCAGACTAGGCTCTGGTAACCCAGGTTCAAATTCCCACCCTGCCATGGAAGCCTACTGGGTGACCTTGTGCCATTCATACACTCTCAGCTTCACTTACCTCCCAGAGTGGTTGTGAGGGGAAAATGGCAGAGAGGAGAATGATGTTAGCCACTTTGAGTCACAGTTGGAGATAAAGATGGATAATAAATGAAATAAATAAATTGGCAGTTGGAAAAAATATGTGATATCTAAGCATCAGTAGTTTCCCCAGCACTCACTGCAAATCACTGACAATTACTTGTGTAGGGGGAAATTCTAATGCAAGGTCGTCACAGCTGTCATTTTTCTAAATTACACATTATCAGAAAGATGGAGGAAGTTGCACGTTTGTGGTACCAATTGTTCTCTCCTAACATGTTGTTTGGCTCTAAGTCTGCATACATTATTTATAGGTGTTGATGGATGCTGATATTTTATATAACAGCAACTGCATTCATGTGACTTCTCCCCCCATTACATAATGATCCTTGTGGCATCCCATGATAAGATCAACACATTTCATTTGCCTTGTGAAGGTCAATGCTGTGAATTGGTTTGCCTTTTTGTTTCACCAGGAGACAATTAACAATTGCTAGCCCTTTCACTTTCATCCAAAAATCATAGCATCCATCATTCATATCCCCACTCACTTCCAATGCAGTTAGGAGACAGCAGAATCTTTGTTGTCCAAGTTCATTAGAGTTTATGACTGCAATTATCTCTTTCTCTTTACCTTTAATGCATTCTTCTCTTAATAATGATTTCATTTATATATCACAAATTTGATTTCCTTTTATTAGAAGATATTTGCTTTGCACATGTCTGTTCCCACACCAATCACACATCCAGTGTCTTTTGTGGCTGCCTCCTGAGTTAATTGACTCTCTTCTTGGATCAGAGAGTGAGATTTTGTTTCTTCACAATATGAATGAGGTGATCAATGTGAAATCCCAGGAGGTTGCAATTCATTTATTACTCAATACAATGACAAAACCCAAATTGATCTGGATTGCAGGTATGGTATATCATTGTAATCCTAGCTATTGGCAAATGTCAACATAGCATGACTTTGGCTTTGCCTGCTCTTTAATCCCTAGCCTGTCTCTTGGTGTAGCCAAGTTTGGTGTAGTGGTTAAGTGCATGGATTCTTAGTGTAGCCAGTTTGGTGTAGTGGTTGTGCACGGATTCTTATCTGGGAGAACCAGGTTTGATTCCCACTCCTCCACTTGCACCTGCTGGAATGGCCTTGGGTCAGCCATAGTTATCTCAGAGTTGTCCTTGAAAGGGCAGCTTCTGTGAGAGCCCTCTCAGCCCCACCTACCTCACAGGGTGTCTGTTGTGTGTGCGGGGAAGATAAAGGAGATTGTGATCGCTCTGAGATGCTGAGATTCAGAGTATAGAGTGGGATATAAATCCAAATCCAATATCATCTCTTGCAGCACCTCCAGCTAAACAATCTGTTGCCCTAAAATGGTGTGCAGAATCTTGCTATTGAAGGTCATGTTATGCACATGTTGAAGAGACTTCCCAAGAGCAAGTGATCTCTGTGTGAAATCATCTCCTACAATTATTTGCATCTGTGCCTATCAGGTGCAACATCAGGGGAGAAAAAACAGTTGAGAACACAGGAGCCAAGACTTATATAAAATCAGAATTTCACCAAGCCCACATCACTACTGAGACAAACAGTGGGCACTTTCACACATACTAAATAACACACTTTCAATCAATTTTCAATGCACTTTGCAACTGGATTTTACTGTGTGAAATGGCAACAGCCACTTGCGAATGGTCGCTGAAGAACTGCATTACTTAGTGTGTGTGAAAGTAGTCACACTTTGGAAACAGACCATTCAGTATAACTCTCTTCAATCTGGGTAACTCTAGTAATGGGTAAGGCTTGCTGTCAGTTACAAATCTGCTAACTGCCTCACTTTTAATATGGCATAAATGCAGACAGATCTGAAGGTTACCAAACATAGTTTTGTTTTTTGTTTTTTTAAATCAACATAACAATGGCTTTTTATTTAGTTTTTTTAATCTTTTCATCTTGATCACTGTGATGTTTTCTTAAATGTATTTATATAAATCTATTCATTCACAGGAGGGGGCATTCTTGAAGGACTTAGGGATGAGTGAAATTAACATATGTTTAAACCCTATTGCCCTATTATGATTGGTATTTCATTCTTCAGATCTTATTTTGCACTTCATTTCCTTTGATGTTTTCCTGTTTAGGTGACTTGTGGTCTCAGAGGATTTTATAAATATATGATATTGACCAATCCCCCTTTTAATTTTGTTCATTATAATTCTGCCTTTAAAAATTTCTTAACATGAGCAGACACTGTTTCTTTTGTAGCACTTTTTATTGCAACTAATTTGCAGAGAATGCTATTAAAAAAGAACCAAAATAAAAAAAAATAGCATGGAAATGTCCATAGTAAATGCCCATTCTACCTTATCTAGCAAATCATTAATGAGCCATTCAGCTGTGAAAACAATAGCTATTTAAATCTCCAATTTGATTTGATTTTCCGCTGGGCCTTGCATATTCATTTTCAGTTGATCAAAATGAATGTAAAATGCTGTCACTGTGTCATTTGGCACCATCAGAGAAATAATTAAAGAGGCCAATATTTCTGCACAATATGAGAAAGCAACAAAAATTGGGCCAAATTGTAATTTGGGACTTGTGCAACTCTAAGATTATTAACTCCCACCTCCACCCCTGCTATTCACCTGTGTCTTTAACATCACCCTTTCTTCACCTGCTTTTTCCCTCATTCTGTATCTTTTACAGATACAGCCAGTTTGGTGTAGTGGTTAAGTGTGCGGACTCTTATCTGGGAGAACTGGGTTTGATTCCCCATTCCTCCACTTGCGCCTGCTGGCATGGCCTTGGGTCAGCCATAACTCTGGCAGAGGTTGTCCTTGAAAGGGCAGCTGCTGTGAGAGCCCTCTCCAGCCCCACCCACCTCACAGGGTGTCTGTTGTGGGGGAGGAAGGAAAAGGAGATTGTGAGCCGCTCTGAGACTCTTCGGAGTGGAGGGCAGGATATAAATCCAATATCTTCTTCTTCATCATCTTCTTAAATGTCCTTCTGCATTTCCTTGCACTTTGACCTCAGCTGTCAGTCGGGTTTTCTTTTGTCTTCTGCACCTATTTTTGGGCATTCAGACCACTTTCGGTTCACCATCACAGCATCTTTTTCAAGAATGGTTTTGCCAAGGACTTTATACTTGTTCCACTTCCAAGTCAAAGGTAATGCTGAAGCGGACATATTTCCTTAGACTTTGCAACACCACCCATTTCCTGCTGCAGTTTCTGCCCTTTCTTGTTTTTGTCACACCTTCCCCAGGTCTGAGGGTTTTTTCTCCCATCCTCCTCCTTCCTTCTCACTTTCACCTCTCTTTCTTCAGCACAGCAAGGTTTGTGTTCACCCCTCCTTGAGCAGGGGAATATTTTTTAAAAACAAACAAACAAGTGAGATGAATTTAACAATACGATACTGAGAGGTGTGTGTGTCCTTGGCCATCTGAGTTTACCAATAAACTCCCATTGTTAAACTCATTCCTGAGGTTAAAAAAATTACAGTATGGTCTTTTAAACTTTAAAATGAGCTGCAGAGGTTTATTCCACTTTTCCTCCACACATGCTTTCCCAATGATCCACAAGCCAGCTTTTTCTCCACTTTCTAAGACGTAAATGGCTCCATTTGTGCTCTCTGCTCAGCCCCCTTTGAAGTGCAAAGCAGCAAACTCTCCTGCCTCAGTGTCCCCAGTGCAAAACCAAAGGGATATCAGTGCTACATGCAAACAAAATCAAAGGGGGGGGGGAGAATTGATGTGTGCTGCAACATACCGAGATATGTAAAAGCCCTGGAAAATGTAGGTTTTGTTCCATCTTTCCAAACATCACAGAGGATGGGGATTTTTTTGGCTGTTTTTACAGAGAGAGGAAAAAATTCTGCCCTCAAATTTACAACCTTCAGATTATAAACTTGATGCACTGCCTGTGTTGCCAGCAGGGTGGCTGCTGTTAGAAGGGAGGGGAAAAGCAAACTTCAGTCAAGCCCAGGCTTGTTCTTTTGAAGGGAAACTACCATTCCCACGTTCCCCAGAGACACCCTCCTAGATGTCACAACACAAATGACATTCTCACACCATTAAGAAAAATTGCACTTTTCTGTTGTAACTGCTGAATGAATCCCTGGGGGGGGGGCAGTGTGTAGAGGGATATGCAGATGGCAGGCAAAGAACTTCGGTCAAGCTTAACGGCTCGATTCTCTATGGTAAACTACCGTATTTTTCAGATTCTCTACAGTAGACTGCTGTAAACTGTGCATGCAGAAAGGGCCACAAGGTTGGTAAGTTTGGGTTGGGAAATTCCTAGAGATTTGGGAGCAGAGCCTAGGGAGGGTAAAATCTGGGGCGGAAAGGGTGCTCAGCAGGGATATATGCCATAAAGTCCACCCTTTAAGGCAGTGGTCCCCAACCTTTTTGCCCCCAGGGCCGGCAGGGTGGGGGCACCCAATTTGGGCCCCCCCGCCCCCCCAAGGCGTTTCCTCCTCCCTCCTTTGCTCCTCGTGCTGCCTCGCAGCCTCCGCCTCGCTGTCTCATCCTCCCGTTTTTCTCTCTCAGTTTCCTCCTCCTTTGCCCCCCGCACAGTCCTAGCTCAGGAAAAATGTCCTCAGAGCACACTAATTTATGCAATAGCTCACAACTTTAATGCCAGTAGCTCACAAAGTATAATTTTTGCTCACAGGACTCTGCAGCTTAAAGGGAACATTGGCTCTGAGGAGGGTGGGAAGGGGAGGAACCTCAACAGGACATAATGCCACAAAGCCCACCTTCCAAAGCAGCCATTTTCTCGAGAGAAACTGATCTCTGTCACCTGGAGATCAATTGTAATAGCTGGACATCTCCAGCCACCACCTGGAGGTTAAGCAACCCAAAAAGAGAATTACGGCACAGAACAGCAAATAAATGTTAACAGAGTATATTCAAAATTAAAAGCATCAGAATGTTTAAACTACCCAGAGAATCCCACAGTCTGTTATTAACACCAGGCCTTGAATTCAGTAGGAGCTTGCAGGAGCGCAGGTCCTGAATCATTCTGAACCACTCCTCCTCCCCAACTACCTACCTTGTCCATTGAATAGTAGGTGCAGCTGCATAACAATCCCTGGATGAGCTCCACCACCTATTATTCTACAAAATGACCCCTAATTAACACACAAGTAATCGCAGCATTTCTTAAAAGCAGAATAGTCCAGGTGATGATAAGAAGGCAATCCTACGAAGTCCAACACTTCGACTGCTATTCCAAATGTGCAGCTGGCACAATAATTAGCGTGACAGGGTCATACTTGATATCCGTGTTTCACTGAAGGCTTCTGTGAGCTTCACCAATACATTTTACATCATAAGTCTAGAACGCTAACAAATTCAAATTTCTCCAAATTTGTGACCATCAGTGGAAGAAATATTCTACTTTTAAGAAATGCTGCAATAGCTTGTGTGATAATAACAAAGACTGTGGGATTCTCTGGGTGGTTTAAATGTTCTGATGCTTTCAATTTTGAATTTATTTTGTTAGCATTTCTAAAATTGGCATTTATTATTTCTAATTATTTAATTGAGCATTATTGGTGTGTGAGGCTGGATATTATGGCAGCCTGCTGGTTTTGTCTTTACCACCTGGAGGTTGGCAACCCAGCCTAATAGGCAACATTTAGACGGTCAGGTATAAAGTGCTAGTACTTACTTTCAAAGCCCTCCAAGGCCAGAGGCATGCACATCATTGGGACCACCTCTCCCCATATGAGCCCCACAGGAACTTACAATCTATCAGTCAACATCTCCAGGTAGTCCCCAGGGATGTCTGACTTGTCTCAACGAGAGCCAGGGGTTTTTTGGCCCTGGCCCCTACCTGGTGGAATGATAGGGTTGCCAAGTCCAATTCAATAAATATCCGGAGACTTTGGGGGTGGAGCCAGGAGACACTGGGGCAGAGCCAGGAACAAGGGTGTGAAGCATAACTGAACTCCAACAGAGTTCTTGCCATCACATTTAAAGGGGTTGCACACCTTTTTAAATGCCTTCCTTCCATAGGAAATAATGAAGAATAGGGGCACCTTCGTTTGGGGCTCATAGAATTGGACCCCTTGGTCCAATCGTTTTGAAACTTGGGGGGTATTTTGAGGAGAGGCACTGGATGCTATTCTGCAAATTTGGTGCCTCTAGCTCAAAAACAGCCCTCCCAGAGGGGCATCTACAGGGGCACCTTCTTTTGAGGCTCATAGAATTGGACCCCCTGGTCCAATCGTTTTGAATCTTGGGGAGTATTTTGAGGAGAAGCACTGGATGCTATTTTGCAAATTTGGTGTCTCTATCTCAAAAACAGTCCCCCCAGAGCCCCAGATACCTGCAAATCAATTTTCCATTATTTCCTATGGGAGTAAGTCTTCATAGGGAATAATAGAGTTCCCAGTAGCCATTTCCCTCTCCTCCCCCAGCTTTCTGATTATTCTGAAGTGGGTGGAGGGCCTCCAAACCGGAGGATCCCCTGCCCCCACCTGGCTACACAGAGAAATGAAGTTGCAACCAAATAAATCCAAACCACTCTGTGAAAAATATATTTACAACATGTGATTCATACAAGAAAAAAAGAGCTATTCGGTATGTAAAATGATGAGGTTGCTGAATGGCACTTTTTTCCTTGTATGAATCACATGTTGTAAATATATTTTTCACAGAGTGGTTTGGATTTATTTTGTTCCCATCTGGGGATTGGCAACCCTACATAAACCAGTTCCTATATAAAGACTCTGAAAACAATGCAAAACAAGCACAGAGACACACACCCTCTTACTGGATCTACAAAGATTTCTTTCTTTCTTTCTTTCTTTCTTTCTTTCTTTCTTTCTTTCTTTCTTTCTTTCTTTCTTTCTTTCTTTCTTTCTTTCTTTCTTTCTTTCTTTCTCTCTCTCTCTCTTTCTTTCTCTCTCTCTTTCTTTCTTTCTTTCTTTCTTTCTTTCTTTCTTTCTTTCTTTCTTTCTTTCTTTCTTTCTTTCTTTCTTTCTTTCTTTCTTTCTTTCTTTCTCTCTCTCTCTCTCTCTCTCTCTCTCATACACACATTTACTTAACTGTCTCTCGTGCCTTCACAACCAGGTCTGAAAACTACAGAGGCTAGCTGCTCTCTTTTACACAGACACTTACTTGCTCTGAAAAGAAAGCAAAATAAATGGAGGGGCTGCACTCTGACAAGGTCTGCTGCTAACCCTTCCCCATTAAGTATTTCCTGCTTAACTTTAAATGCACACACATACATTTTAACACCGGATCTGTTTGCAGGTTTCTAAACCTGCCGGAGATCTTTAGGTACATGGTGACGGTGGGAGAGGGGCTTCCGTAAAACCGGAGGATCTCCCACTGGGACCTGGGGATTGGGAAGTCTACGGAATGAGCTTCCATTGGAGATCAGGGCCCTATGGGACTTACTATAGTTTCACAGGGCCTGCAAGATGGAGCTCTTCCACTTGGCATTTTGTTGAGGCAGTGGGCGTCCACTGGTTAATCTGTCTCTCCTCCGGTGACCTCAGATCTGAATGGCCACCTGGGAGCCAACTGATTCAGATCTGAATGGCCAACTGGGAGCCAACTGAATGGAAGTTTCTGGGAATTACCATGAAACAAGATCTAACATGGGGGGCAAATACTTTAGCTCTAGAGAAAAAGGCCCAGCAACGACTATACTACTTAAGACTCTTAAGATCACTACAACTGTCAGGGAGTCTGCTGGTTGCCTTTTATCGTAGTTCCATTGAGAGCATTTTATCTTATTGCCTCTGCGCGTGGTTTGGGAGCTGCACGGAAGCAGAGAGAAGGGTGCTCCAAAGAGTGACGAGAAGAGCACAAAAGATTTGCGGATGTTCTCTCCCCTCATTGGTGGATCTGTATAATATGAGATGTAAAAGGAAGATACAAATGATCCTAAGGGACCCTTCACATCTGGGCCATTTGCTATTTGAGATCTTACCGTCAGGTAGACGATATAGAGTGTTGAAGGCTAGGACAAACAGATTTAAGGACAGTTTCTATCCAAGTGCTGTGGTTAGGTTAAATGCAGGGTTATGAAGGATTATCTGTTTTAGATGTATTTAAATGGTTTAAATGGTTTTAATGGTTTTATGAATGTTTATCTGTTTTAGATGTATTTAAATGGTTTTAGATGTATGAATATGAATATGTGTGTTTGATGTGTTGGTATGTTTGTGGAAGAGCACCTCATTTCGTTGCTCTCTTTTTGTGGAGAACAATGACAATAAATTTATCTATCTATCTATCTACCTGGGAGCCAACTGATTCTGCTGACATATGTTGAGGCACCATTCTTTTAAAATGATTGTTGGTTTTAGCTATATTTTTTGCCAGATTTTAATTGTAAATTTGTTTTCTATGATGTGGATTTTATTATGCTTGCCTGCTTGTGAGGGGACAAGATACAAATCAATCGAATAAATAAAGCAAGCTTAAAAGAGAAGCTGAGTCTTCTTTCTCAACAAATAAAGTCCAAGTGTAAGCAAGGAAGATCCCTGTGAGCCACATTCATATTGCTTTGGGAAAAACTGATGTCTAGCCTTGCCAACAATCACTTCCTGTTCATTTTTGTGAGGGCTGTTGGGAGGCAAGGCCAGTAAAACACTTGGAGTCCATTCACTTAGTTCCAGCTATGCTTCTTTCCAGACTGGAAGTTCTTCTGCTCTTTAGTTGCTATGTTTGGCCATCATTAGAAACAGGAGACTGAGCCAGGTAGAGCTACCAGACTGAGCCAGGTAGGCTATTGATGTAAGCAGGTAGCAATTTTTTCAAGAAGCCTTATGGAATGATGTTATGTTACACCTCTAGAACTGAAGTGATACTGAAGAGATTTGTAGCTGAGTAAGGCTCTCTGACTCTATAACATTCTCTCACCCCCTTTCTCACTTGGACCAATTTCTTGGCAGCCTATACTTCTTACTAGCTACTGCGAGACAAATACCTTTGCAAGATTAGGCATGAAATAAGGGTTTATATTTAATTTGTTTGGAAAATGCACATTTAAACATTACATCATGCAATAACATGAGACCTTTTAGAGCCCTGCAGTGGAAAGATGTTATTCCTCTATAATAATAATAATAATAATAATAATAATAATAATAATAATAATAATAATAATAATAATAATAATTTATATTTATATCCCGCCCTCCCCGCACAAGCAGGCTCAGGGCGGCTCACAACATACAAATGTAATATAATAAAACCATACATAGCAATAAAATCATCATAAATCAATTTACAGATTATATTAAAATTAACATTAACATTATGGTGCTATAATAGGTCTTTCATAAGTTCAATGGCAGAAAAAACATATCCAGCGGCACTTTCTTAGCTCTGTATTAGACGAAGGCTATTTTGAAGAGGTAGGTCTTACAGGCCCTGCGGAATTGGTCTATACATCGCAGGGCCCGTACCTCCTCCGGGAGTTGATTCCACAGCACTGGAGCCGCAATGGAGAAGGCCCAATCCTGGGTGGTCTTCAATCTGGCCTCCCTTGGCCCAGGGATATTCAGCTGGTTCTTTCCAGCTGACCTCAGCGCTCTCTGGGGCTCATATGGGGAGAGACGGTCCCTCAGGTAGGCAGGTCCTTGGCCATATAGGGCTTTAAAGGTAATGACCAGCACCTTGTAACGGACTCGGTACACCACTGGCAGCCAGTGCAGTCCGCGCAGCCCCGGCTGCATGTGCTCCCATCTTGGGGGCCCCAATAGCAGCCTAGCCGCTGCGTTCTGCACCAGCTGCAACCGCTGAGTTCTGATCTTTTTTTTTCCAAGTGGGAATTCTTTCCAAGTATTTTGTATTTTACTTTTCATCAGGTAGTCAGTGTATATCAATGGCTGCTAACTTGATCCAGTGACATTAGGAGAATATGTAGCTGGTACTATTTTGTTGGGAAATAGGGTTGCCAGGTCTGTGTTGGAAAATACCTGGAGACTTTGGGGGTGGATCCAGGAGAGGGTCAGGTTTGGGGAGGGTCCTCAGCATGGAACATCATAGAGTCTACCCTTCAAAGGAGTCATTTTCTTCAAGGGAGCTGATCTCTGCCAGCTGGAGATCAATTGTAAAAGCAGGAGATCTCTGGGCCCCACCTGGAGGCTGGCAACCCTAGGACCAGGAAAAATAAGACTTCTTGCCATGTCTTCTGCAGTTCTGGAAAAGAAACGCCATGTAATATGTTTTAGTAAGAACAATCATAATACCACAAAACAGTGTCTAAGCTTTCAAGTTCTGCAGAACTCTTCATCAGGCTGGATACTAAAAGACTAATAAGGAGGCTGGTGAAGATGTTTCAGACTCTGATCTTAATGCCTCTTTGTCAGTATTCTGTAGAACAGGGTTTTCGAGGTCACTTGGTGTGGCCCTCGAGGTCACTTGGTGTGGCCCTCGGGGATTGCTGGATGGCACCGAACCGAGCCATGTGGCAGCCTCCCTGGGGCTGGCTGGCCAGCAAGGATCATGGGGCCCAGCTGTGCTGTGCAGCAGCCTCCCCAGGACTAGGCAGAGATCACAGGGCCCAAATGTACTGTGCGGCAGCCTCCCTGGGGCTTGGCTGGCCAGCCAGAATTGCTGCAAGGCCTGGAAAAGTTACTGTCACAGTTCAGTTTACACTTGATTATCCCAGATGGTATGGCCTAATATGCTAATATTAGGGGATGTGCTATTGAGTTCCTGCTGGGCTTTTTCTACAAAAAAGCCCTGGACCTATGCATTTGCCTACGGCGGCGGGCCAGGTGTGTGTGGGTGTGTATGCCAGATTATGCTCTCCCCACATGACTTCAAATAGAAAAACAATTATTTGCATTAATTTTGCTGGCCTGAATCATTCTCCTTCGGTGGAGCACTGTTTTTTAAGTTGATAATGTTTTATGGCCCGCGAATGATGTTATAAATATCCATATAGCCCTTGGCTGAAAAAAACCCATGCTGTAGAAAATACCAGGCAGGGCATTCTTTCTTCCTAGAAAACTAAAATTGCAACCTGACACCAGCTTCACACAGCACCATTTTATTTATTCAGATCTCTTTCGGCATTCTATCTAGGATGCAAACACAAGGCCATAAAATCAAGCCAGTGACATTTGTTCCCGCAGCCTTTGCCCCCTCTCCCATTTGAACCTGCAAAGGTACCTGAAACTTCAGGGTTCTAAACCAGTTTTGTTTCAATTCATTCTGAGAAATACCACAAAGGACAGCAAATAATCATACAACATAAGAGCGTAAAACCTTTGATTGGCTGTTCTCACCTAAACAGTTAATCTGTGCCTGCTGACTATATTTTTTAGTGTTTGGTAAAATCAGGGCTTTTTGGGTAGAAAAAGCCCAGCAGGAACTTATTTGCATATTAGGCCACATCCCCTGATGTCATCATTGTTTCACAAAGGGCTTTTCTGTAGAAAAAGCCCAGCAGGAACTCATTTGCATAGTAGGCCACACCCCCTGATGCCAAGCCAGCCGAAGGTGCGTTCCTGTTCATTCCTGCTAAAAAAAAAGGCCTGGGCAAAATTAAACAGCAGCAGCAATGTATGTAATGGTGTGGAAGGGCCTGGGATGTAGCTTGCTTCAGCCACCACATCAGGGAAGTTTTGTATCTCCAGGCCTCCCTCCCACCCACACTTTGGGCTGTTCCTTTCTTCTCCTGTAATCTTTCTGTTCCCTCCCTCAGAGAGAGGAGCCAGCCCAAAATTGTCCTCCACCTGTGCAAGCTTATATAACTCTTAGGGATGATAACAACCTCCCCTGATGGGGAATTCTCCACCCCCAGCTAGTGTTTCCTACCAAGAAGAAATAAAATAAATAACACTTGATAGCACAGCACCACATCTAGGAAAAGTAGGCTTCCCAAACCCCCCGCCCTGGCAGGGCCCCCCGAATTAGGAGCCTCCTCCCCCGCTCTCCAAAAATCCAGAAGCGGGGGGGGGGGAAACGGCACCAATTTTGGTGCCACGCTCTCAAACAGAGACACTCTTTCCCTGCCTGCCTCCCTCGCAGGCTTCAGGCTCCTCCGTCCTCTGGGTCACAAAGACCCGCCCACCGCCGGCCTGCTATTCACTCCAGTCCGGCCTCCCTTCACAAGGTGCACACTGGGTCTCGTAGTCCTTGCGTCCTCTCCAGCTGCTGGGCAGCGTCTCCTTGGGGACTACGTTTCCCGGCGTGTCCCGCGCAGCTCCTTCCGCGGCTGGGCAGCTGTGTGTGGCGGCCGAATGGCAGTGCAGGGCCGGCAGAGGCGATGCTGATGAGGGGAGCCAGGCCGTAGCTGGAGAGTGGAGGCGAGGCAGCCACCGGCATGTTCAGGCAGTCGCATAGCTGGGGCAGCGGGCACGGCAGCGCTGCCCGCAACGTCCGCTCCCTCGACAACCTCAAGTGGGGAAGGCGGGAGGAAGGGGGCTCTAACACCGGTTCGGGACGGGGCACGTGGCCTTGATCTTGGCTCCACCCCTGTCTCCTGGCCCCACCCCTAAAGTCTCCTAGCTCCACCCCCAAAGTTCCCAGATATTTCTTGAATTGGACTTGGCAACCCTAAGGAAAAGTCAGTTGCAACATCACACTTCTCTAAGAATTGGGTGAAACCCTATGGAAAAAACAGAGTTTCTTGTGTTTCCTGGAGAGTATTGACCTCACTCCCAGGTTTTCCTGGAACTGATATCATGCTGTTGCTGGTTGGCCACCCTACATACCTACATTCTGGTCTCCTGTGCCTGGCAACCCTACTCCTGGCAGCCATGAAATCCCCCTCCTCATTCCCAGGTCCTGCAAAAGGCTTTCTTGTCCTCCTTGGACCCAGCTGGCTGCCATAGCAGGGAGAGTGTTTCTGCTGATTAGCACAGACTGCTGTGGTGGAGGCAAACACTCAGCATGGTTCCAGACTATTAGTTATTCATGAGCAGTTGCTTTTGTTCTGAAGGATTCATTACCTCATGGATGCACTTTGACTACCACAGGATCCTACCACCTCATTCTGCTGCATGTGTAGACTAGGCCTCGGATAGAAAGGGGGGGAAATGGAGAGGAGTAGAAATTGTCTTGTTCTAACCCCTGAGAATATATAAATAATGGAAAAGGGGATTTGGGGAGTGGGAATATTTCAAAACTATTTTCCTCTTCAGTGATATTTCATGGACTCCCAGTTTATTCCTGTATATTAAGAAAGATATTCTTGAGGCAATAGGACTCGGAATATATTGAACACAAAAAGCAGTATCATCTTTGACAAAAGACAGAAGATATGTTTTCATTTTACTTCATCAACACAAATACAAAGACTGGCCGCAATCCACCCCTTCTGTTTCACATTGCACATGGCTTTGGAAACCCCCTCCCGAGTATTAAAAGCAGCTGGAAATGCATTTACCATGTGCTGGTCATATGAACAACTTTAGTGCTGAAAGCCAGAGGCAGGCTGTCTTCTTGGTTTTTTAAAAAAACAAAGGTCACAAATAATCATTTAATTGACTAAACAGGCTTGTTGTGCTTTGAAAACAGAGGCATCGATCTGATTCATGGGGGAAAGGGCATGTTTTAATCACTGGAGGAATTGCTGGTATTTACAGCTATTATTTGCATATTAAACCCAGGAGGATGCTAGGCTTATTCACTGGGAGAAGAAAACTCTCAATGACCGCTGTTTTGATGTATGTTTGCAGGTAGCCCTAGAAGTCAAATTGTTCTTTGGACTCTTCTTTTCATGTGGTTAATAAAGAACTCTGGAAAACACAACAGATTTGGCCAGGTAACACAACAGGGCATTACTGTTACAGAATTCACTGAAAATGTTGCTGAATGTGGTATTATATTAACTGCTGTTCCCATATAATGTGTGCAAAATTCAGAAGTTTGATTAATTTCGTTTAACATAGTGTATTGTTCCTGGTTAATAATTATTCTTCTCCAGTTTTGCTGGTTTCAGTCAGGGAGCTGAAAACCTATTGAGTTATTTAGCTAGCCTAAAAATATTGTTTGGGCAATTTCAACCAACCAATCAGGGTGCAGGAAAAAAATCCCATTGAGTTGCCCATAAAATGTAACAAGTTTACGTGTAGCCTGCTGAATGAGATTTATTTGCATAAACTGTTTAATCAATAAGATAAATAAGAGGAAACGAAAAAAGAAAGCAGAGATTATGATTCATTGTTGAAGGGTGAATTTAAAGGGGAGACATTATTTGGGAATAATTGGATACCAAAATCCAAAGAAAGGCCCCCTCAAAGATTAATGGAACTATAAGTGAAACAGCACTTATTCATTGCTAATAGGCCAAACTTGTTCCAAACCAGGAGCAAGGAACACCTTGGCTGTGCTGTGTCAGAATAAGCCTTTGGAAAACAGGGACTTAAAGCTAGATCCAGGTGGGCATCCGTGTTGGTCTGAAGCAAGAGAACAAAGTAGGAGTCCAGTAGTACCTTTAAGACCAATGCTGTTTTATTCAGAATGTAAGCCTTCATATACATGTATACTTCATCAGACAATGGAATGGGGTACAGTGAGTAGAGCAGCATATAGCTGGTGAGCAGTGATTAAGAATGCAAAGTAGTACAACGTTAGAATCCAATGGCAAAATAGTGAAATTAACAAATTGAAATAATATTTGGTCTGGGTAGCATTTGTGTGGGAAATCAATAAAACAGTAACATGTTAAAATGGGAGAATGATGGTGAGAGTATCATAAGACAATAAATGCAGTCTGTTAATTGCTCTATTGCATGCATGTCTGGGTTAAACTGAGAACATGTCTTTCCCAGAGATGTTCCTGTCCACCTAATTTACTTTTTAACATGTAACATGCACTATATAAACATCATTCTAATTTGCCATTAGAAAAAAAGAATACATTAAAATATAGTGGAAGATGGGTTTAGTATATGTAATGAGATAAACAGCCGATATCCCTTATTTGAGTATGTCACTTCAGTGAAGTCACAAGAGTATATGTGTGCTGTGTTTAATCTGGCTGCTTTGTGTGTGTGTGCATGTGTGTGTGTTCAGTTTTATTTTGTGGAAGTGCAGCCAGCTTGGATGGGAAACCAAGAGGAAAGATGAATGGGTGGGAGAGGTAAGCAGAGCCACCTGGATTTTCTTGGTGAGTGTGTAGTCTCTCTGTTTGGAGGAAAACTTAGGTGAAGACTCTGAGATTCAAAGTGAAGGGCAGAATGAAAATCCAATATCTCTTCTTCTTCTAGACTGCTCTGCTTTTGTTTTCCTGTTAGTCTGAAGAAGTTGGTTGAAATACTACAAATGGTTACATTTAGCAGCTCCAGTGAGTTAGTTGCCTCAGTGATATCACAAAAGTGTGTGTGTGTGCTGTGTTTCATTTGGTTGCTTTGTGAGTGTGTGTGTGTGCACATGTGTGTTCAGTTTGAAGTGGAAGTGTAGCCATCTTCTGGGGTACAGGGAAATGAAGACTATTCAGGGGAACTGCACTGCTGTATTTTTATTTTTATATAAATATATTTGGGGGAAAATAGGAAAGTCTTCTGGCTCTGCCCCCAAAGCCTCCCAGCTCCACCCCAAAGTCCCCAGGTATTTTCTGGGTTGGACCTGGCAACCCTACAACCAAGCTTGGTTCTGTCAGCAAAAGGTGGGGGGAAGACGCTCTTTCGGAGCCTATTTTGGCCTTTGAGGGAGAGCCCATTGGGGCCAGTCCTGACTAAGGTTGTCAGCTGCAGATTGGGAAATTCCTGGAGATTTTATAGTGAAGTCTATAGAAGCCAGACTTTGGAGAGGGGAAAGGCCCCAGGTGAATATAATGTGATAAGAGTCCACCCACCAAAGCACTTATTTTCTCCTGGGGGTTAAGAGATCTATTGTCTGGATTTCAGTTACGATACCAGGAGATCTTCAGCCTCCACCTGGAGGTTTTCTACCCTAGGCCTGGCAGCACTCTCTGGGTGACTTGACTGGCATGACTTAACTAGGTCTGGCTGCTTGCTTCTGTTCAGCAGCAGCCCTCTTACGACAGCCACTGTGACATGGCAGTCAGTGCTTCAGAGCAGAGTCTGTCAGACCCACATTCCTTCTGTGGAAGCTGACTGGGTGATTTTCGACCACTCACATAATTTCAGCCTAACCTACCTCACAGGGTTGATGTGTGGATCAAAAGGGGGAGAGGAAAATGATGTAAGCTGCTTTGGTTTCCTCTGCGGAGAAAGACTGTCCTATATAAAGGCTGAAGGGAGGGGGGCAGGAGATGGAAAGCAATCTACCCCATCTCTTTTGCCCCTCCCCATCCCTTCTTACTCAACCTACACCCCTTCTCTGATAATCTACTCCATACTTCCCCATTGTTTCTATTTCCCTTCCCAATGGCTGCCTTCTTGACATACCTTGCCTCCTTCTATCTTTCCCTCCCCTCCCCAGCCCTTGGCAGGCCACAACACTCACCCACAGCAAATTCCTAGCACCCATTTTATTTTTCTCCACAACTGACCTTATTACTAGTAAAGTCATAATTGCTGACAGATACCAGAAAGTGGCATTACAATGCAGTCCTAAGAAAAGTTGCATCCTTCTAAATCCACTGAAGTCTGTGGGCTTGAATAAGTACTAACTCTACTTAGGATTGCACCACCTTGTAGAAGTCTCTCAAACATCTCCACTTGGCAAGACAAACCCACATGTCTGCTCTGGTAAGACCTCTCTTGGAGTATCGTGTTCAGTTTTGGGCACCACATTTTAAGAAGGATATAGACAAGCTGAAACGAGTCCAGAGGAGGGCAACAAAGATGGTGAGGGGTCTGGAAATCAAATCCTATGAAAAAGGTTGAAGGAGCTGGGCATGTTTAACCTGGAGAGGAGGTAGCTGAGAGGTGATATGATTACCATCATCAAGTACTTGAAGGGCTGTCATATAGAGGATGGTGTGGAATTGTTTTCTGTGGCCCCAGAAGGTGGGGTTAGAACCAATGGGTTGAAATTAAATCAAAATTGTTTCTGGCTCAACATTAGGAAGAACTTCCTGACTGTTAGAGCGGTTCCTCAGTGGAACATGCTTCCACAGGGGGTGATGGGCTCTCCTTCATTGGAGGTTTTTAAACAAAGGCTAGATGGCCATCTGACTGCAATGAAGATCCTGTGATTTTAGGGAGAAGTATTTGTGAGTTTCCTGCATTGTGTAGGGGGTTGGACTAGATGACCCTGGAGTCTCTTCCAACTCTATGATCTTATGATTCTTTGATCTCTTATTTCCAATGACAGTGCTGTTTCCCACAGAACTACTGGTCAGTTTTTGATAGCTGATCCTGAGAATGAACAGAACTGCATTATGTGTACTAACAAACTGATTTTAGAGCAGCTCCAAATTTTCATATGAAACCATGCTGTACTTTCTCTTGATTATAAAAGGATTTTAAGCTAGATGTCTCCCTGATATCCTAGTTACAGTGTGCAGTGCACTCAACAACCCTACCCGTCACAGTCTTTGATGGTATAGTCCAGCAACAAAATATATAACATGAGTCTGCTGAATGTGTAACTTGTCTTGGAAGTCATGCCTTGGATCTGAAACTCCCTGGCATTAATCCCAGACACATGTAGGCTGGTCAGCCTCTAGTGTATTTTAGGATATCTGAAATTCATTAGAGGCTTCATTTTACAGTGAATATATATGTGCTGAAAAGATTAAAATGAACTTACACAGTGAATGAAACGTGCCCTATTTAACTTGCAAACAGGAAGATTTGACAATGTTTACCAGAAAGTAAGCTGATACAAATTCACCTGCTGCTGAATTAAACAATAGAAAAGGCAAATCTTGTGACGAAACACTAGCTCTTTTCATCTAGTGGTTTGCCAGAACAGAATAAAGTGCAGCTACTCAACAAGCTGTATAACTCCAGCACAATTGATTCCCTCTCATATGTATTTATAAGAAGCCTGTTATATTAATCAAAATGGCTTGGTTCGCCTTTGGTAGCCATTCCTCTGTTGCAAGTAATGTTTCTCCCCTGCCCCACATTAAGTCCTATTGTCGGCTTAAGATAGGAAATAGTACTGGGTTGCGAGTGTCCCTGTAAATATATTGTGCGTTCCAACTACCAGTCAGTGCAAGGCACAGCTGTGCCTGGAATGCCAGAATCCCATGATTTAGCATTTCTGTGCTTATCTACTTATTTCAAAGCTACCACAAATAAATTCCTACCAGGATGTAACTGTAGAATCATTAGCTTTCACACTGTCATTTGACCTTTGTTTCACTCCTGGAACCATAGCTGGATTTCTACCACCACATACTCCACACTGTACCTGCAGTTAGAGTTGCCAGCCTCCAGGTGGGGCCTGGAGATCTTCCAGAATTAGAACTGATCTCTAGGCAACAGAGAACAGCTCGCCTGGAGAAAATGGCTGTTTTGGCAAGTGGACTTTATGGCATTATACCCCACTGAGGTCCCATGCTCCTCAAACTCATCTTTCCCAGGCTTCACCCCCCAAATCTCCACAGTTTTCTCAACCTGGAGGTAGGATTGCCAGTTCTGACTCAGGAAATATCTGGGGACCTTGGGGATGGAGCCAGGCAACTTTCACATTCCCTATTTAAATAAATAAAAATACAGGAAGGAGCCTGCAAAACCAGGGGATCCTCAGCTAGGACTTGAGGATTGGCAAGCCTAAAACAAAGAGAGGGACTGTGTTCACTTCTTTGCCTTTCTCACAGATTTCACGCACATGGCTCTGCCTGCTTGTCCCACCCTTGCAGCCAGTTCTGCTGAGATTTAAAAGCACACACACAGTCAGAAATACAAACAGTTGCAAGCATCTTCTAAACCTGTGAAGATTTAAAGGCACATGGTAGCTGTTAGGATGGGGCTTGCTTTTCCCCTGTTGGCCAGCTGGCTGGTGGCCAGAAGGAGCCTACAAAACTGGAGAATCCCCAACTGGGACCTGGGGACTGACAAGCCTACCTGGAGGTGACAACCCTGTCTACAGTACTGATGTTAAAATAGTGCTGGAAGATCTTACAGCTTGCTGCTGTTTCTCCTTTGCTGCTTAAAAGAAACAGGTTCTGCTGGTTTGAGAGTGCTATACAAATGCTTCTTATCCTGTGCAGAGTGTTTCTTTTTTAAAAGCAGTATCACCCCTACTCAATGCAAGGGAATGTGCGGAAAGACACAACTTTTCTTGTCAGTTGGGAGAATAATGCAGACAAGAAAAGCATATAGTTTAATCTAACCTGATGTAGAACTGTGAATGCTACAGGAGTGAAGTACTTTACTGGTGAAGTTAATCTGTGTACAAATTTATCCTTTTGAAAATGCAGGTGAAAGTGTGCTCTTAGCTTTACGACTCTGTCATAAACACACTTGAATCAAGGCTGTTAGCCAATGTAGAAGAACATGGCCTGCTGCATTGTGCCTTAGAGCAATGTGGCTTATCTGCTTTTTACTCTTTAAAGATGCAGGAGGGCAAAGCTTCCAGTTTCATCTTGCAGATGCTCAACAGTAATTCATCTTGCTGAAGCCCATCATAAACATTTCATTTCTCAAAGATGTTAATTGTAGGACTGCAGAGAGACTTTCTCTCAGCTTTGTTGCAAACTCTTTCTTGGGGTCTTCAAACATGACATCAGTTTGATCTGGTCTTCAAGACTGAACATTATTGTATTAATTTTGGGGTTTTTTCTACTACGCTTTATATCAAATTGGGTCTCTCTTCCCTTAGGCATAATGTAGCTGCTACTAAAGCCTTAACCTTTCCCTCTGCATCTACTACCCAAAGGAGTTCACACTTCCTAAAGGTCTGTAGTCACTACATTTTCTGTCACAGGGTTTGTAGAATGCATGACCTACTCTGCAAGATCTAGGTATTGTATAGCCCCCCCCCCTCCACACCTATTCAGCTAACTTCTGTAATTCCCTCTTGTATGCTTGAACATTGTTTGATTGGGATGTACCTATTTGAAAATCATTTCCTATAATAAAATCCATTATTTAACCAAAGAATATTCAGTGGTCTATCTCGGTAAACATTGACAGAGATCCCGCTCCATCTCACCTCTCTTAGACTTGCCATTGTGAGCTAAGAAATATTAATATTCCCCAATAATAAGCTGGTTGAGGAGGTAACAATTCCAGCATTCTGTTGATCTTGCATGAAAGAATATATTGAGTGGCTTCAGGATCCTCAGTGGGATATTACCCAGTCATAGACAAAATGCTTGCTTGCTAAGCTTCCTAAACCTCTTCGGGATTCAATAAAAGACTTCCCTCATCACTAGCATGCAAAGAGATCCAACCGGCTTGGCATCTTTATGTTCTACGATTGATCTCATCTGACACTTATAAATGGTTTTCAGGACTGGAAAGAAGGAATTGGAGAGGCTCAAGGGGAAGATGCTTCCTATTGCCTCACACAAATTCCTGGGATGTTTTACAGTTGCCAGCGGTGCTGTTGTCTGCTTGTCCAAAGACTTCATTTGAGAGGCAGGTAGCCTCTGTCTCTTGGGTCTCCATAGCTTTAGGTTTTTCAATCAGCGGTGAAGGGGATTATTTGAACCAAGATGTTTGTCTAACATTCAGCTGGGTGCTTGCCTGTATCCCTATGGGCTCGTTTCAGCTGGGAAGACTGCAGCATAACCCTTCTCTTGCAGCCAATATGTCAGTTACATCCCAACTATGGAAAAACTCCAGCCAGACAGCCAAAGTGCAGTGATGTCTCCCATCATCTTTAGGGTACTGGAATGGTAATATTACCTTACCAGACTTTAAAATTTGTTCTTAAACTCCCCTTTTTACACTTGTTTCCATATTCCTAACCAGCTAGATACTACTGTCTTGCTGCTGTAACTAGCAAGGGGGGGGGGCAAAAATGGAAGATATGGGTTATAAAATGGCATAAGAACACCCCTCCCCCATCAGGAGAATCTGCTGAGATAATTTTCTTTAATAGTACCCATTTTCTCTAGCCTTTACTTTAAAGAATGAAATAGATGTGATATAAAAAGAAATTTATTTTTGTTCATTGGCAAAAAGGGACTGCCCCACTGTAATCATGTCCAGGAACAATCCAATAGAAGGAATTCACAATCCAGTTATTACCAGTTCTAACTTGAAATTATCTGTAAAATACTTATTATATCTTAGTGCTTGACAGCTTGATGCTATGCAGAGTAAAGTGTGCTTGAGCTCACTGATCAGATTTGGGATGTGAAGGAGTACAGTATGAAATTGTAGGAATAATAGGCTACCCATCTCTTTTACAAGGAAAAATTGGTGGCTCTGCTGTTACACTCTGCAACATTCCATGTGCAACTCTGATATTTTTTTTTGTAGTTAAGCCTTTTCAAAGATGACTGTAAAAGTTAATAGCAGCTGAGGGGGCATAGCTCAGTGGTAGAGCATCTATTTGGCATGTAGGAGGTCCCAGGTTCAATCCCTGGCACCTCCAGTTTAAAAAGAATCAGACGGTAGGTGATGTAAAAGACTCTGGAGAGCCAATGCCAGTCTGAGACCGATTCCTCATTAGCCTTATGCCGCTCTCACCCTCCTCTTCTCTGGGGAATGTAGCAGGAAAATAACGGCGCAGCACACATTACTGGTATGAAGCGAGGTTTTTTTACCAAAAGCAGGTTCCAGTTGAGCAACATAGCTCCAAAATACTGAACCTCCCCCCCGATCTTCAGACCGTCTTTTTAAGCACAAAGCAAGTTTATCTGATTCAATATTCCCACTCCCTTGCAACTCTTTCTAGTATTTTTCTACACCTCTTGTCGCCTTCCTTTATCAGCTCCAGCAAGAAGCTTCTCAATGAGGCCCCTTTGTCTTTTCCTAATACACATCTGTGAACACACACCCACTGAAGGCTGTCTGTGCTTCTAACAAACATTGCATCACTCTTTTTGAAGGCAGAAGCATGCTTTCATTCATTATTATAGGGGTATTCATTAATTATTCAGGGGTCCCCCTTCAGGGACTTCTGTCAGATTTCACACTAGCTGCTCCAGGGCCACAACTCGCTCTGCCTCTTTCACACAGCAAACAAGATCCTCTAAAAACTGGTTTCTGTTTGCTGTGCAAAAGAGGCAAAGTGAGTTGCAGCCCCTGGGCAGCTAGTGTGAAATCCGATGGAAGCCCCACGGAAAAGAGGAGCATGAGAGCGGCATAATGCTAGTGGGGAATCGGTCTCAGTAGACAATTCTGACTCTGATGGACCAAGAGTCTGATTCAGTATAAGGCAGCTTCATGTGTTCATGTGAACTCCTTAAGAATACATACACAGGCTACTTAATATATTGCAGTAAGAACTGGCTGATTTTTAAAAATAAAACTTCACCAGCAAAATTAACACAATGTGATTTGCCTATAAATCTAAGGCAAGTAATACAAACATGGAAGACTTATTCCAGATGTGAAACTGAGTTCTGGTTGCCCATTCTTTTTATTGCTCCAGCAGGGAGATTTGGAGGATGGGTGGGGCACTGGCATTGCATGGAAGTGATGTAATCACATCATCAGTGCTTGGTTTTTGGGTGAAACTCTGGTAAATTTGCCCTCAAACCAGAGTTTTGTCCAAAAAACAGAGCGACCCCCTATGCAATGCCCCTGACATGATGGTGCCACTTCCAGGTGACATCATCATATCGTGATGCCCCTGTTTAGGGGGTGGGGATTCCACTGGCCAGCTGGTCCATGGTGGAGAGAAGCACCATAAACAGGGGGATCTCCTGCTTCAACCAGGGGACTGGCAACCCTGTTAATATGAAAGCTTGCAAGATTTGGTCAAGCAAGGAAGCTGATTCTGCTGAAGACTCTCACCAGGAGGTCTCTTGGATAAACCAGGATTGTTTTAAGGTCTAAATTAAATGTGGTCTTGGGAGATCAGTGAACAAAACTTCACAGTGATTTTTTTTTAAATGGGAAATAATAGTTATTTGTTTATTATTAGATTTATATCCTGCCCTCCCTGCAAGCAGGTTCTGGAGATCTTCCAGAATTACAACTGATCTCCAGATGATAAAGAGAAGCTCCCTGGAGAAAATGGCTCCTGTACAGAGTGGATTCTATGGTATTATACCCTCCCCAAACCTTCTCTAGGTTCCACCTCCAAAATCCCAGGAATTTCCCAAACTACTTTTGGCAACTTCGCAGTTTTGCCAGGCCTATGATTTGGACTCAGGCTAAGGTGCAGAGCAGAATATTTAACTGTTCCTGTCCATGAAGATTGAAAACCTCTTCACACACACTGTTATTTTGTCTTAAAAGGAGAAGGGGGACCACACAAGACAGTGTGCAAGAAAGTGAATGGCCTGGAGGTAAGTCATTTTAGGCTTGTAAAGGTATTTATAATATCTTTTATAATATAATAATATATCATTTATAATATAATATTGAGATGGCCAGGGTGGGCAATAAGTGATGATATGGTAAACTTCTCTGAGTGCTGTTGAGTTGCCTGTTTTTAAAATGTCTTAATTGTATTTTATTGTTTTATCATATGTTGTACTCCGCCTTGAGCCGTACAGGGAATGGGTGGAATAGAAATATACTAAAATAAAAATAATAAAATAAAAAAATGCTACTAGGAAGAAATTACACATTTTATATATTTATAATGCCTAGGTAAGGACTGTGGTCGCTATGTTAAATCAGAGCAAATAATAGAGTCAGCAGGATAACACATCTTTATTTATGTCAGATAGAACCATCAGTATGAAGATATACATCTTCAGTTGTGTTCAGAATATGTACAGGGAGAGAAAACACCAGAAACATTCCTTAGTGGTTGCATATGATGCATAAGTAAGACATTGTATTGCCTTTCAATATGGTCATGGGGGAAGACATTGCTAAATGAATGCAATATTGTGTTTTTCAGCTCAAACCAGACCCTTGAAGGTGTGAGGGTTTTTATCAACCTAGCCTAGTGGGTTTCTGTGGATAAGATCAAGCCTTCAGGTGAAGAAGGAGATAGGAATGTGCACTATCAGCCCTTGCAGAGGGCAGGCAGTAACAAACCTCTGGATTTAGCCAGGCCTGGTATAAATACTCATCTGGCCTTCAGCCTTTCACTTGTCAGCACAAACATGCCTTCTGCTTGCTCACTTCAGACTTGAGCTTCTCCAGTTTCAAGCTTCTCAGAAGCTAGAGAACACACCCTCCAAATCCAGATTTGGGACTGGCTGCCAGAGCCCTGACTTCACCCTGACATAAAGCCTCTCTTCATCCCCCCCTTCCCCTTTCCTGATTGGATTAGGTCGAACAAGCAAACCACATACTCTGGTGTAATAGTGCAATCCTACGTAAAGCAACTTCAGTGTAAGCACTGATTTCAGTGGGTTTAGACTGGATAAGATTCCCCTAGTAAGACATCCACAAAGGAATTTGTCATTTTAATATGATTCACAGCAGTTCTATATAAGTAATTGTTACTTTTACAAACTAAGGAACTCTGGTTGGGGTTTCCCTTTCTTATTTATTATAGTGCTGATTTGTACCTTGCTTGGAGCTTTTTTTGAGCAGGAATGCAGTTCTGCCTGGCTTGATGTCAGGGGTGTGGCCTAATATGCAAATGAGTTCCTGCTGTGCTTTTTCTACAAAAGGTCCTGGCCTTATAATAATATTTTGCAGTGTAAGGATGCGGGTGGAAAACGTTTCTGTTGACACAAAGGGGAAATCTGTATTTCAGATTCAAATGCATGCAGTTCTCCCCCACCCCTGCCCAGTGAAAAGCAGGTCAGGAGGCTGCAATTCTGAGCAGAGGAAAAGAAGAGGGAGGGGAGGGCTGCATAATTGTTTCTTCATGACCATTTCCCAGAATGCCTTCCACTGAAAACAGTCAGAGCTTAGTAACATGCATTTCTGTGTTATGTCTTGAACATATGAAGCTGCCTTATACTGAATCAGACCCTCGGTCCATCAAAGTCAGTATTGTCTACTCAGACTGGCAGCGGCTCTCCAGGGTCTCAAGCTGAGGTTTTCCACACCTATTTACCTGAACCCTTTTTAGTTGGAGATGCTGGGTCTTATTTGCTCCACAATCTCAGTTCTATAGATCTTCTTGAAGGAGTAATTTGAAGTTCTCCCACCCTCACTCTACTGTCTCCATGAGCAGGTCATAGGATTGCCAACTTCAAGGTGGAGCCTGGAGATCTCCTGGAATTACAATAGATCTCTGCATTATAGAGATCAGTTACCCTGGCAAAAATAGCTGCTTTAGACATGGCATCACATAACTGCTGAGTTCTCTTTCCTTCCCATACCCTGCCCTCCCCAGGCTCAACCCCCAAATCCCCATCCCCTAACGAGGAATTGCCATCTATTCTAACTTAAGGGGTAAAGAACAAGGGGATTCAGTTATTCACAAGTTTCAAATCTCCTACAGTCCACAGCCTCTGCAGCCTTTCTCCCTCTGACTTTCCCGCCTCTAGCTGACACTTTTAGGGAAAATAATGCATTTGTTACAGATAATGTACTTACATCAGTAAATCTCACACAAACCTTTTGATTCAGGATTCTTATCATAAATGCTTGCTCTGAGTTTGCTAAACACTGAAAATGATCAGGCCACTTCCGATATAATGTGCCCCTATTATGAATTCCCAGCATGAATGTGCACAACAAAAAACACCTATGCAAGGTTATTGTACATGATGATCTGACACACAACCTTCACCCATTTTCCTATACAGAAGGGCTTTCCAAAAGGAAAATCTTGAAGTAACACTAGTGGCTTATCCAGATAGTAGCTTCCTGCTTTCCCGACTAAGCTTTGTAGTGCTCAACTTGAAGTATGGGAGATATCTCACAAAAACAGGTTTCCTTTTTGCTATACAGCCTTTGCCTGTCCTGTGCTACATAGAGATGTAGTGGGACCAATGTGGGTTGAAGCATCCCTCATATCTCGACCAAGCTTCAGAAATGACCAAAAAGGGTACCCAAACTCCCTGCTCAGGGTTGGATGAATATACCTTAGTTTTAGGGAACTTCATGCACAAGTCCAATGGACTGGGAGGACACCTACTTCAGATTCCTCTGTTGTCCTCAGCAAAGGGAACTTTCACACACCTTAAATAATGTATTTTGCAACTGAATTTTACTATGTGAATGGCTGCAAATGGTTGCTGAAGTAGATTTAAACTGCATTATTTAGCATGGGTGAAATAGCCAAAAGAATGGTGTCCTTTATGGAAGGGTCTGTCCAACTAGTCCTAGTAGGGATTAGAGACCTTTTCTTCTGCTTCCCTGTAAAATGCTGAGCTATGTTGTCCTTCTTGAGCATCTTTTGAATGTTGCCCTCTCCTCTTATCTTGTCCTTGCTAGCACAATAAGACTCATTAATCTCTTCTAGTCTTCCCAGGCTGTACACACCCTGACATCATTCCTCATTGACAACATTCCTGGTCACATGACTGGGTTGTTAGACAGTCTTGGTGGCCCCTAGGGCACATCAGGTAAATGCTATTGCCACTTTGCCTCATGGTCTCTTTCTAAAGTAAAGTTTTCTCATAATGTATTTCTTTATTTAAAATATTTATATGTTGCTTTTCCAACATGCATTCAAACTAGGGTTGCCAATCCCCAGGTGGGGGCAGGGGATCCCCCGGTTTGGAGGCCCTCCCCCCGCTTCAGGGTTGTCAGAAAGCGGGGGGAGGGGAGGGAAATGTCTGCTGGGAACTCTGTTATTCCCTAGGGAGATTTATTCCCATAGAAAATAATGGAGAATTGATCCGCGGGTATCTGGGGCTCTGGGGGGGCTGTTTTTTGAGGTAGATGCACCTCAGTACAGCATCTAGTGCCTCCCCCCAAAATATTCCCCAAGTTTCAAAACGATTGGACAAGGGGGTCCAATTCTATGAGCCCCCCAAAAAGGTGCCCTTATCCTTCATTACTTCCTATGGAAGGTGTGCTGTCCCTTTAAAAGTGATGGCCAGAACTCCCTTTGGAGTTCAATTATGCTTGTCACAGCCTTGATCTTGGCTCCACCCCAATGTCTCCTGGCTCTACCCCCAAAGTCCCCAGATATTTCTTAAATTGGACTTGGCAACCCTAATTCAAGCCCTTTTCCAGCTATATGGATAATACTACAAACATTAAAATCGGCAATAGATTCAACAATCAACGTCAGTTTTTAAATAATTCAGCTTTATGTTATCCCTCCCCAAGACTGCCAAAGATAACACTTCTTGCAATTCTAGAGGGAGCCTGTCCCAAAGGACTGTGGCTGCCACTAAAAAGGCCTGAGTATGAGCTGAAATCACCCTGACATTTCTCAGTCTTGGAACTGTCAACAGCCACCATTGTGATGATCACAGCACTCTTGAGGGCTCATACCAAGAGAGGCAATCCAGCAAGTATGTCAGGCCAAGGCTGTTCACAGCTTTAAATATTCAAGCCAGCACTTGGAATTTAATTTGGAAACGCACCAGCAGCTAATGCAAATATTTCACCATCTCAGTAGTATGGTTGAATTTCCTAGCCCATGTCAGCGACAACACACATGTGCATTCTCAGTCCCGGATTAACCATTAAGCAAAGTAAGTACATGCTTAGGAAAGGGGAGTATCACAGAGGTGGGGGTTTTTGTTTGTTACTATTGCTTATATTGCTTACTGCTATCTCGTGTTAAATAGTTTAAAAGTTTATATATTATATAGTTGTGGAGTCTGAACTGTGTATTCTGTACTAACTGAAGTTTCTGAGTTGTCTTTAAAGGTAGTTCATGTACAACACATTACAGTAATCTAGCTTTGAGGTTATAGTAGCATGGATAAGCCTAGTTAGATTGGTCACACCTAGAAGAAGAAAAAGAAGATGCCATCAAGTTGCAGCTGATGGCCACCCCATACACAGGGCATTCCAGGCAAGAGACAAGCAGAAATGGTTTGCCATTCCATTCCAGATAGGGTGACCATAATGTCTGAAGGCCAGCCAGGGACACTGGGGGGGGGGGGGGGGGTGGTGTGCGCGCGCGAAGCGCGCGCCCCGCCGGAAACAGGAAATGATGTCACTTCCGGTGACGTCACTTCCGGTGACGTCATGCCACCACCGGAAACAGGAAGTGGCATCACTTCCTGTGACATCATTTCCCCCAAATGACATCATTTCCCCCAAATGCCACTGCCGGAAACAGGAAGTGACTTCACAGCACTTCCTGTGACGTCCCCAAAAATCCCCCAAATATCACCGCCGGAAACAATTTTGTTCTCAAATCCTGTATATACTTCATCAGTATATGGGATAAGGCACTTTCTCAACTGTGCTGCATAATGCAGCCTATTTATTTTGTTCTGTTGGCTCTATCTGCGCCACCTTTATCACTTTCGGGGTGTGGATCCCCCAGTGGGGTGGTCTCCCGACTCCCTCCGCTGACTGTTTCTGATAGCCCTGCGCCCCCTCTTTCATTTGATATGTGTCCCGTGCGGGTGCCACCCTCCCGCCGGGAGATGCCGCAAAATGAGCCCCCTTGAGGCTTATGGCGGCAGGGCTCAGGGGAAGCGAGCTAGACTGCTGTTCTTTTGAGGGGTTATAGAGTGTTTCGAGCCCGTCCCTGTGGCATCGGTCCCATCGTTGTGGGACCCAGGGGGCCGGCGCAGCGGCACGCCGAAGCAGCCTGTCACTAATAACACCGGTCGAGATGCAGGACAGGAACCTGGAAGTGACCGACAGGCTGCTTCAGCGTGCCGCTGCGCCGGCCCCCTGGGCCCCACAATGATGGGACCGATGCCACAGGGACGGGCTCGAAACACTCTATAACCCCTCAAAAGAACAGCAGTCTAGGTCGCTTCCCCCGAGCCCTGCCGCCATAAGCCTCAAGGGGGCTCATTTTGCGGCATCTCCCGGCGGGAGGGTGGCACCCGCACGGGACACATATCAAATGAAAGAGGGGGCGCAGGGCTATCAGAAACAGCCGGCGGAGGGAGTCGGGAGACCACTCCACTAGGGGATCCACACCCCGAAAGTGATGAAGGTGGCGCAGATAGAGCCAACAGAGCCAACAGGACAAAATAAATAGGCTGCATTATGCAGCACAGTTGAGAAAGTGCCTTATCCCATATACTGATGAAGTAAATACAGGATCTGAGAACAAAATTGCACTAGAAGACACAAACACAAAGCTCCCTTACACTGAATCAGTGCTTGGGTCCACCAAAGTCAGTATTGTCACATAAGAGAAGCCCTGTTGGATCAGGCCAGTGGCCCATCCAGTCCAACACTCTGCGTCACATAAGAACATAAGAGAAGCCCTGTTGGATCAGGCCAGTGGCCCATCCAGTCCAACACTCTGCGTCACATAACAACATAAGAGAAGCCCTGTTGGATCAGGCCAGTGGCCCATCCAGTCCAACACTCTGCGTCACATAACAACATAAGAGAAGCCCTGTTGGATCAGGCCAGTGGCCCATCCAGTCCAACACTCTGCGTCACATAACAACATAAGAGAAGCCCTGTTGGATCAGGCCAGTGGCCCATCCAGTCCAACACTCTGCGTCACATAACAACATAAGAGAAGCCCTGTTGGATCAGGCCAGTGGCCCATCCAGTCCAACACTCTGCGTCACATAACAACATAAGAGAAGCCCTGTTGGATCAGGCCAGTGGCCCATCCAGTCCAACACTCTGCGTCACATAACAACATAAGAGAAGCCCTGTTGGATCAGGCCAGTGGCCCATCCAGTCCAACACTCTGCGTCACATAACAACATAAGAGAAGCCCTGTTGGATCAGGCCAGTGGCCCATCCAGTCCAACACTCTGGGTCACATAAGAACATAAGAGAAGCCCTGTTGGATCAGGCCAGTGGCCCCTCCAGTCCAACACTCTGCGTCACATAACAACATAAGAGAAGCCCTGTTGGATCAGGCCAGTGGCCCATCCAGTCCAACACTCTGGGTCACATAAGAACATAAGAGAAGCCCTGTTGGATCAGGCCAGTGGCCCATCCAGTCCAACACTCTGCGTCACATAAGAACATAAGGAGGGAGGGAGGGAAGGAAGGAAGGAAGGGAAGGAAGGGAAGGAAGGGAAGGAAGGGAAGGGAGGAAGGAAGGAAGGAAGGGAGGAAGGAAGGAGGGAAGGAAGGAAGAAAGGAGGGAGGGAAGGAAGGAAGAAAGGAGGGAGGGAAGGAAGGAAGGCCACCCCCTCCCGCCAGCCCCCCCCCCACTTTCGGCCCCCTTACCTGCGGCGAGTCCGGCGGCGACGAGTCCGGCGGCGGCGGCGGAGAGGCCTTCCCGACGCCCTCCCAGGCGAAGGACAGCGGGGGGGTGGGGTTGTAGAGGCCCGGGGAGGGTCGGAAAGGCCCGTGGGGGTCGCTGGAGGGCCTCCAGCGACCCCCGCGGGCCTTTCCGACGCCCTCCCGGGCGAAGGACAGCGGGGGGTGGGGGTGTAGAAGCCCGGGGAGCGCCGGAAAGGCCCGCGGGGGTCGCTGGAGGGCCTCCAGCGACCCCCGCGGGCCTTTCCGACGCCCTCCCGGGCGAAGGACAGCGGGGGGTGGGGGTGTAGAAGCCCGGGGAGCGCCGGAAAGGCCCGCGGGGGTCGCTGGAGGGCCTCCAGCGACCCCCGCGGGCCTTTCCGACGCCCTCCCGGGCGGAGGACAGCGGGGGGTGGGGGTGTAGAAGCCCGGGGAGCGCCGGAAAGGCCCGCGGGGGTCGCTGGAGGGCCTCCAGCGACCCCCGCGGGCCTTTCCGACGCCCTCCCGGGCGGAGGACAGCGGGGGGTGGGGGTGTAGAAGCCCGGGGAGCGCCGGAAAGGCCCGCGGGGGTCGCTGGAGGGCCTCCAGCGACC
Organism: Heteronotia binoei; assembly: GCF_032191835.1. NCBI lineage: Eukaryota > Metazoa > Chordata > Lepidosauria > Squamata > Gekkonidae > Heteronotia > Heteronotia binoei. The sequence continues at coordinate 122,867,721 of NC_083226.1, read as the reverse complement.
CCCGCGGGCCTTTCCGACGCCCTCCCGGGCGGAGGACAGCGGGGGGTGGGGGTGTAGAAGCCCGGGGAGCGCCGGAAAGGCCCGCGGGGGTCGCTGGAGGCCCTCCAGCGACCCCCGCGGGCCTTTCCGACGCCCTCCCGGGCGAAGGACAGCGGGGGGTGGGGGTGTAGAAGCCCGGGGAGCGCCGGAAAGGCCCGCGGGGGTCGCTGGAGGGCCTCCAGCGACCCCCGCGGGCCTTTCCGACGCCCTCCCGGGCGAAGGACAGTGGGGGGTGGGGCTGTAGAAGCCCGGGGAGCGCCGGAAAGGCCCGCGGGGGTCGCTGGAGGGCCTCCAGCGACCCCCGCGGGCCTTTCCGACGCCCTCCCGGGCGAAGGACAGCGGGGGGGTGGGGGTGTAGAAGCCCGGGGAGCGCCGGAAAGGCCCGCGGGGGTCGCTGGAGGGCCTCCAGCGACCCCCGCGGGCCTTTCCGACGCCCTCCCGGGCCTCCGCCGCCACCGCCGGGCCCCGTGCGCGGGCGGGGAAGGCAGCGAGGGAGGGAGGGAGCGTCCCTGCGCGTGCGCAGGGCGATCTGCACACGCGCAGGGTCGCTCCCTCCCTCACTCCCTGCCTTCCCCGCCCGCGCGCGCGGCCCCCGGCTCTCTGGCTGGCTAAACCGGGACCTCTAATGGTCCCGGTATACCCAGCCCGGGAGCCGGGAATTGGGGGCCAGATTCGGGAAAGTCCCGGGAGACCGGGACGGTCTGGCCACCCTAATTCCAGAATGCGGATGGAAGTGATCATAGCCCTTTATTAAGAGCATAGCATAGGGTTGCACTAAAAGACTGAAGAACTGGGCCAACGGGGCCAACTATATAGAACTCAGGGTTTCCACCCAAGCATGTTATTGGATCATTCAAGCGGGCAGGGGGCCCATGATTGGAGCAGGACAGCAGGGATTTGGATCCTACTGCCCATTGTTCCTGAGTCCCCAAGCTCAGTCCTTGTGGCTCCAATAAGCCAGGCAGGAATGCCCATCATAGTCTTCACTTTGGTCCTCATATACAACAGGATGCAATTTTCAAACTAGATATAACTATCAATAACAATGACCTGCTTCTTCATCTCACAAGGCCAGGTCCAGAAAAGCCCCCGACTCTTAACAGAATCCACATAATATTGTGTCCATCTCGGTTTATCTCCTCCTTCCAATTTGCAGAGCACAAAGATACCACTAAAAGGAAAATATTTGTAGAAACTTAGAATTTAGTCCTTCAATAGCCTGATATGCAGATGAGGGTCTTAATCAAAGGAATTTGGTGTGGCATCAAGAGATAGAAATTATGATGATAGTTCATGTTTTTCCCTTTGTCTCTTTGAATACCTCTTTCAGAGGTTGATGGGAAGAAAAGTTCCTGTGCTGCAAGCTGAGTGCTGGGCCAAGGCAAGAAAATGCATCTTAAATGACAGGAATAAAGTCAGATAGAAGCCAGACCTAAGAACCTGGCCTTGGGACATGTTCCCAAGGACTAAGAAAAACAATCCACTCACATGAGAGCTATCTATTATGATCTGGCCTTAGCCTAGCAATTCAGTCAGGCAGCAGGAATGTAAAGTAAAAAGATTTCTCTTAAAAGGAGAAGAAGCCTCTATTTGACTGATTTCAAAATTTTGGGTAGCCGCTGATAACAAAAGTTGTATTTTCTGGGATTGTGCTGATGCAAAATGCTGGCACATGAAAATCACAAGAGGAAGGCTGAGAGGAAGATTATTAAAACATGGAAAAGCAGGGATAAAAAAAATGCCGGATTTTTCTCTCATCCAGGAAGAATGGGAAATTGCTTAGAAAATAACTTTGCTTTTTAAGAACATGCAGAATAATATTTTTGATCAGCTGGATGTTTGAAAACTTTACCCTATCAGAGCCACCAATAATCAGAAATAAATTGTCTGAGGAGCGAGCCACCGCTATGAGCTGTATGACAGGCACACAGTAACCAAAATAAGGATCCATGTTTGTTGTTCACTTGAATATTATCATGGGCAGCTTTTTTTTCAAACAGAACACTTAGCACATGAATATAACCAATGACAGCAGCACTTGCTCATGATGCAACTGGTTGCTAGGAAGTGTCAGCACTTCCCCAGAGAACTCCCATGAGGCTGTGATTGTGCAGCAGGATTATATCCCCATTCAGAACATGTGCGGGATTTTACAGTATTGCTTGTCTGCTTGTGTTCTGAGCTCAAGGCATCCTATGTATTTACAATGGAAGAAAAATTAAGGGTTTTAAATGACATAAGTCGAATAAATTCCTACCCCACCCCCAAGGCTGTGTGCATGGGTGGACTGTTGTAGATACAACCAGTTTGGAGCCATGGATGTAGCTATATCAGACAGATGAATGCCGAATAGTAACACAAGCCTTTAATGGCAGTATTTGTGTCTACATGATTGTAACATTTTCTCCAAACAATAGGTGAAAGTGCACAAGAATGGGTAGTCCCCAAACAGGATGCTGCTGACTCTACATGCCAAGAAGTGGAAAGCAACCTGGCAGACCGGCTTGGATTTGCACATGACCTGAGCTGGGCCTGTCAAGTGATGAGTTCCATGACTGTGAATGAATGACTATCTCATCATGAGCTGAACACTCAGACATTCAACCCTGTTTAATAAAACTACATTTCATTAAAACTAAAACCCAAAACAGTCTTAATACCAATGGAGAAACAGCCATCAACTGTACTTCTAATGGTTCTCTGTTGCCATGGAAGATGGTATAGGAAAAAATGTTTGTCAAACCAGGGATTCTTCATGAAAAATTACTTAAAAATTACTTCCTCCTACATCTGTAATGCACATGTTCTAATGAAGATAACACTGAAAATGTCTTCTGCTTTCCATCCCAATGAGGGGGGTCAAAAGCAAAAGCTTCAAATGCTGCAGGAAGTCACTTCCACATGGGAGTCACAGATGCACACAGAAAGCACAGCAGAGGCTCAAAATGTCATGTTGGAAAATGTTGCTAGACTCTTAACCCACTGTGATGGGTGCTTGTCTTGTGAACTATTTGTTTATAATTTTTTTTTTATTGCCAGTATATTTTTTACTATTTCCCCCTTTGAAAATCACCTACTTGGCAAATCAGGCCACAAACTAGTCAAGCACTGTAGAAAAAAAAAGGGCTCCCTGAGTTTAAGCAAAGCTATAATAGAAGAAATGTCAGGGTGAAAATATAAGCATTTGTTACAAGAAAATAATGGGGTGATATGAAAATCCTGTGGCCTCTACTTCTAAGTAGCCTCTACTTCTAAACAGTCAATAATGAGAAATGTAAGTGTGCCTCTACCTTGCAATAAAATACACAAGTGTGCACACAGGCACTTTAACATAATCTCTTTTTCCAAACAGTCTGCACTTAAATGAATCCAAACAGTCTGCAATAGATAGGGTGGCCATAATGTCTGAAGGCCAGCCAGGGACACCTTGGGGGGGGGGAAGGCAGGAGTGCGCGCGCGCGAAGCGCGTGCGCCGCCGGAAACAGGAAGTGACGTCACTTCCGGCGACGTCACTTCCGGCGACGTCATACCACCGCCGGGAACAGGAAGTGACATCACTTCCTGTGACATCATTTCCCCCGCGCCACCTGCCGGAAACGGGAAGTGACATCACTTCCTGTGACATCATTTCCCCCGCGCCACCTGCCGGAAGCAGGAAGTGACATCACTTCCTGTGACATCATTTCCCCCAAATGGCATCATTTCCCCCAAATGCCACTGCCGGAAACAGGAAGTGACTTCACAGCACTTCCTGTGACGTCCCCAAAAATCCCCCAAATATCACCGCCGGAAACAATTTTGTTCTCAAATCCTGTATATACTTCATCAGTATATGGGATAAGGCACTTTCTCAACTGTGCTGCATAATGCAGCCTATTTATTTTGTCCTGTTGGCTCTGTTGGCTCTATCTGCGCCACCTTCATCACTTTCGGGGTGTGGATCCCCCAGTGGGGTGGGCTCCCGACTCCCTCCGCCGGCTGTTTCTGATAGCCCTGCGCCCCCTCTTTCATTTGATATGTGTCCCGTGCGGGTGCCACCCTCCTGCCGGGAGATGCCGCAAAATGAGCCCCCTTGAGGCTTATGGCGGCAGGGCTCGGGGGAAGCAAGCTAGACTGCTGTTCTTTTGAGGGGTTATAGAGTGTTTCGAGCCCCTCCCTGTGGCATTGGTCCCATCGTCGTGGGACCCAGGGGGCCGGCGCAGCAGCCTGCCGAAGCAGCCTGTCACTAATAACACAGGTCGAGATGCGGAAGTGACTGACAGGCTGCTTCAGCGGGCCGCTGCGCCGGCCCCCTGGGTCCCACAACGATGGGACCGATGCCACAGGGAGGGGCTCGAAACACTCTATAACCCCTCAAAAGAACAGCAGTCTAGCTTGCTTCCCCCGAGCCCTGCCGCCATAAGCCTCAAGGGGGCTCATTTTGCGGCATCTCCCGGCAGGAGGGTGGCACCCGCACGGGACACATATCAAATGAAAGAGGGGGCGCAGGGCTATCAGAAACAGCCGGCAGAGGGAGTCGGGAGCCCACCCCACTGGGGGATCCACACCCCGAAAGTGATGAAGGTGGCGCAGATAGAGCCAACAGAGCCAACAGGACAAAATAAATAGGCTGCATTATGCAGCACAGTTGAGAAAGTGCCTTATCCCATATACTGATGAAGTAAATACAGGATCTGAGAACAAAATTGCACCAGAAGACACAAACACAAAGCTCCCTTACACTGAATCAGTGCTTGGGTCCACCAAAGTCAGTATTGTCCACTCCAGTCACAAACACAAAGCTCCCTTACACTGAATCAGTGCTTGGGTCCACCAAAGTCAGTATTGTCACATAAGAACATAACAGAAGCCCTGTTGGATCAGGCCAGTGGCCCATCCAGTCCAACACTCTGCGTCACATAAGAACATAAGAGAAGCCCTGTTGGATCAGGCCAGTGGCCCATCCAGTCCAACACTCTGCGTCACATAAGAACATAACAGAAGCCCTGTTGGATCAGGCCAGTGGCCCATCCAGTCCAACACTCTGCGTCACATAAGAACATAACAGAAGCCCTGTTGGATCAGGCCAGTGGCCCATCCAGTCCAACACTCTGTGTCACATAAGAGAAGCCCTGTTGGATCAGGCCAGTGGCCCATCCAGTCCAACACTCTGCGTCACATAAGAACATAACAGAAGCCCTGTTGGATCAGGCCAGTGGCCCATCCAGTCCAACACTCTGCGTCACATAAGAACATAACAGAAGCCCTGTTGGATCAGGCCAGTGGCCCATCCAGTCCAACACTCTGTGTCACATAAGAGAAGCCCTGTTGCATCAGGCCAGTGGCCCCTCCAGTCCAACACTCTGCGCCACATAAGAACATAAGGAGGGAAGGAAGGGAGGAGGGAAGGGAGGAGGGAATGGAAGGGAAGGGAAGGGAAGGGAAGGGAAGGGAAGGGAAGGGAAGGGAGGAAGGGAGGAAGGAAGGAAGGAAGGAAGGAAGGAAGGAAGGAAGGAAGGAAGGAAGGAAGGAAGGAAGGAAGGAAGGAAGGAAGGAAGGAAGGGAAGGAAGGAAGAAAGAAAGGAAGGGAGGGAGGAGGGAGGGGAGGAGGGAGGGAAGGAAGGGAGGAGGGAAGGGAGGAGGGAAGGGAAGGGAAGGGAGGAGGGAAGGGAGGAGGGAAGGGAAGGGAGGAAGGAAGGAAGGAAGGAAGGAAGGAAGGAAGGAAGGAAGGAAGGAAGGAAGGAAGGAAGGAAGGAAGGAAGGGAGGGAGGGAAGGAAGAAAGAAAGGAAGGAAGGGGGGAGGGAGGGAGGGAAGGAAGGAAGGGGGGAGGGAGGGAGGGAAGGAAGGAAGGGAAGGGAGGGAGGGAAGGAAGGGAGGGAAGGAAGGGAGGAAGAAAGGAAAGAAGGGAAGAGGGAGGGAAGAAAGGAAGGCCGCCCCCCCCCCCGCTTTCGGCCCCCTTACCTGCGGTGGCGGTCGGCGGCGAGTCGGGCGGCGGCGGCGGGTCGGGCGGCGGCGGCGGGTCGGGCGGCGGCGGCGAGTCCAGCGGCGGGGGCGGCGGCGAGGCCAGGGAGGCGTCGGAGAGGCCTTCCTTGGCCGGTGCTGGCCCGGGAAGGCCTTCCAGAGGCTCTGGAAGGCCTTCCCGGACCAGCGCCGGGTGCTCCGCGGCCTCCCCGCGGCCTCCGCTGGTCCGGGAAGGCCTTCCAGAGGCTCTGGAAGGCCTTCCCGGACCAGCGCCGGGTGCTCCGCGGCCTCCCCGCGGCCTCCGCTGGTCGCTGGGGGCCTTCCAGACACTCTGGAAGGCCCCCAGCGACCAGCGGAGGCCGCGGGGAGGCCTTCGCTGGCGGGCGCTGGCCCGGGAAGGCCTTCCAGAGGCTCTGGAAGGCCTTCCCGGACCAGCGCCGGGTGCTCCGCGGCCTCCCCGCGGCCTCCGCTGGTCGCTGGGGGCCTTCCAGACACTCTGGAAGGCCCCCAGCGACCAGCGGAGGCCGCGGGGAGGCCTTCGCTGGCCGGCGCTGGCCCGGGAAGGCCTTCCAGAGGCTCTGGAAGGCCTTCCCGGACCAGCGCCGGGTGCTCCGCGGCCTCCCCGCGGCCTCCGCTGGTCGCTGGGGGCCTTCCAGACACTCTGGAAGGCCCCCAGCGACCAGCGGAGGCCGCGGGGAGGCCTTCGCTGGCCGGCGCTGGCCCGGGAAGGCCTTCCAGAGGCTCTGGAAGGCCTTCCCGGACCAGCGCCGGGTGCTCCGCGGCCTCCCCGCGGCCTCCGCTGGTCGCTGGGGGCCTTCCAGACACTCTGGAAGGCCCCCAGCGACCAGCGGAGGCCGCGGGGGAGGCCTTCGCTGGCCGGCGCTGGCCCGGGAAGGCCTTCCAGAGGCTCTGGAAGGCCTTCCCGGACCAGCGCCGGGTGCTCCGCGGCCTCCCCGCGGCCTCCGCTGGTCGCTGGGGGCCTTCCAGACACTCTGGAAGGCCCCCAGCGACCAGCGGAGGCCGCGGGGAGGCCTTCGCTGGCCGGCGCTGGCCCGGGAAGGCCTTCCAGAGGCTCTGGAAGGCCTTCCCGGACCAGCGCCGGGTGCTCCGCGGCCTCCCCGCGGCCTCCGCTGGTCGCTGGGGGCCTTCCAGACACTCTGGAAGGCCCCCAGCGACCAGCGGAGGCCGCGGGGAGGCCTTCGCTGGCCGGCGCTGGCCCGGGAAGGCCTTCCAGAGGCTCTGGAAGGCCTTCCCGGACCAGCGCCGGGTGCTCCGCGGCCTCCCCGCGGCCTCCGCTGGTCGCTGGGGGCCTTCCAGACACTCTGGAAGGCCCCCAGCGACCAGCGGAGGCCGCGGGGAGGCCTTCGCTGGCCGGCGCTGGCCCGGGAAGGCCTTCCAGAGGCTCTGGAAGGCCTTCCCGGACCAGCGCCGGGTGCTCCGCGGCCTCCCCGCGGCCTCCGCTGGTCGCTGGGGGCCTTCCAGACACTCTGGAAGGCCCCCAGCGACCAGCGGAGGCCGCGGGGAGGCCTTCGCTGGCCGGCGCTGGCCCGGGAAGGCCTTCCAGAGGCTCTGGAAGGCCTTCCCGGACCAGCGCCGGGTGCTCCGCGGCCTCCCCGCGGCCTCCGCTGGTCGCTGGGGGCCTTCCAGACACTCTGGAAGGCCCCCAGCGACCAGCGGAGGCCGCGGGGAGGCCTTCGCTGGCCGGCGCTGGCCCGGGAAGGCCTTCCAGAGGCTCTGGAAGGCCTTCCCGGACCAGCGCCGGGTGCTCCGCGGCCTCCCCGCGGCCTCCGCTGGTCGCTGGGGGCCTTCCAGACACTCTGGAAGGCCCCCAGCGACCAGCGGAGGCCGCGGAGAGGCCTCCCCCACCGCTGCCGGCCCCGCGCGCGGGCGGGGAAGGCGGGGAGTGAGGGAGGGAGCGTCCCTGCGCGTGCGCAGGGGCGCTCCCTCCCTCACTCCCCGCCTTCCCCGCCCGCGCCCAGCGGCCCACCGGCTCCTGGGCTGCCTAAACCGGGACCTTTAATGGTCCCGGTATAGGCAGCCCGGGATCCGGGATTGGGTGGCCAGATCCGGGAATGTCCCGGGAGACCGGGACGGTCTGGCCACCCTAGCAATAGAATAAATCAGAGTGCACACAGGCACTTTTAGAGTGTGCACAGGTACTTTTTAAAGGTTAAAAGTCTGCATGTGACTCATAAACCAAAACAGTCTGTAATGAATTCTTTCATCAAGAGTGCACACAGACACCTTATCAAACAAATATTCCACTTCACAGTCATGCACACTCAGACCACTATTGCTTCAATGACGTGTTAGGATAAAGAATAAGTTCATCCACATAAAGCCAGTCCTTGTTAGCCTGTGTCAAAAATTTCGTTACCTGTATCAAGACTGATGGCTTTTAAGTGGAACCCAAAAATCCTGTCATTGCCTCACAAGGTTTTAGCTCATTCTTTGTAAAGATGGAGTGGGTTCATGGAAAGTTTGTTTGAGGTGATTGGTCACGAACTTAACTTCACAAAGCACGAACCATCCAAAATTTGTCGTGGACTTGAGCTCGTTCATACCCATCCCTTCTCAATTTTTCTGTGACTGACCTAAAAATGTCCCTAGCAGTCTAATGGAAAAGACTAGTGTGCAAGCAGAAAACCACCCCTCCTATCAAAAGCAGAACAACAGGTATTCCTGCTAGTTTCATCTCAATTCTTATGCAAAGAAAGAGGCATTATCTGTTCCCCTTAGTGCTCTAGATAGGTTATAGATTAATTTAAACCTATGAAATCAAATGGTGGTGACAGTTCCTAGGAAAAATAAATGTACCTGCATTAGATTTTCATCATTGCATGGCCAATAAGATATACTGATGATGAAGAGGTCAGTTTTTTCCATTGGCAGAGGGCCATAAGGAGAAGAAAAAATGCTTCACCTCCCAGAATTTTAAGAATAACTACTGGCTTCATGACTTAAGAGAATTAAAGGCAACTAAATGAAGCTTCTTGCCTCATGCCATTTCCAAGTTTATTTTGAAACTGAAATTGGGTTCTAAGTGATATTATCAGAGGTCAGTGGGATGAATATAACAGGCTAAAATATCTCTTGCACATTATACATAACAGGCTAAAATATCCCTTCCACCTTCAAGCAAACCGTTCAGTCCTCATCCTATCGTGATCAGTGTAACAACCTTTCTGTAAACAAGAGCCAATGACTGGGAAACCAGTGTTCCCAAAAGAGAAGGATTCTGTCACGTTATTATTAGACATCTGTTTTGCAGCTATCAGTGGAACCGATCAAACATTCCTACTTGTGGCTCTGATAGGAGGCTGCTTACTATGCATTCCCCTCCATGGAGAAAAGTCACAGCTTGCCAATTATATGTCAAACAAATAGTTGTATAATGCAACATGTACTGCATCCCTGGAACCACTTGCTCCTGAGAAGATCTTGTTTCAGGATTCAGCAGTGTTTAAAGATATCAGGAAATCCATGAAGCCAACGCCCAGAAAAGATAAATGGGCAAGTGGGAATATGACATCTTTTAGGAGGTAGGCAATGGGGGTAAAATAGAATACTTTAATATATTTTAAAATAATTAATTATATTTTTACAAAGAATAAAATAATGGGAAAAGATCATGGGTATCTTATCATTTTATGTGCAGAGTAAGTAATGTAGTGTCATACTGCCACTTCTCCAAGCAGTGAGTCATTATATGGGGAAGCATTTAGCCAGATTGGCCTTCTTTGGACAACAGGGTAGTAACTTTTTGCTTTTTAGTGGCTTTTGTTTTATTTGCAACTATACAAATAGAGCATATCTGGAGGCACAGAGGTATTCCTTACTGGGCAGGATATCCATTAGCCAACAACAGATCCCCAAAGGGAGAGACCTCCTACAAGCTAGAGGTTCTTCAGCCAACTCACAGCAGCATTTTTCTGTTTCTTCCTCGTTTTCTAAAACCAACATCATTCTTCCTAGGCACACCTAGGCAGGGGATTGGCACCTCTTCCTAGCCCTGCTGAATACTTGGACAGAGCCATTTCTCATGGCTCACAGCTGGAGCATCTATAATGAGAACCGGAAACAGAAAGAGCAATTAACATGCGTTGATTCAAGTTGTTAAATGTTGTACTGAGGCTCCAGGATAAAATACTGAGAGAAGAAGGCTGACGAAGGTCTGAAACCGTGAAGAATCCCGGGCTGTGGTCCCTTACTCTCTCGGAGACAAGCTGTAATGGAGATTTGTGGACTTCACCCAAGTTGCTGAACATAAGGGAGAACAGCAGGTAGGCAATTGCCTCTGAGGAACTGTACCTTATTATCTTCATACAGCAGACAGTGTGGGGGAGTGAAAAGAACTCTTTTTCCAGCTGCGTTTGTATTATGAGAGTTTGTGAATTTAGTATCAGGAGTGGTTTATAAGTTACTGATGATGACTATTGCTATGCATGTATTTTGATAAATGTAGCTTCCATATACGCTATATTGTGTAAAAGTGTTATTGTTATTCCGGTGTTTTTTTTACTTTATTATTCACTCACATTGGAACCTGTTGATATTTTCCAAATAATTGGCTGATTACTTCAAATCAATATGTGAAATTCATCACCCGCTGCTTCTTGGTCACCATTGCTTCCTTAGAGCTTCCACAATGCAATCATGAGAGCAGAGACGATGGATTAACCCCCCCCCCCCCCAATCTTATATTCTAATAGCAAAGTCAGGCAGGATATATTTGCATACTTAAATCTAGTGACCGGAGCTGTGAATGGTCAAGACAGTTCTTTCTAAAGACACAAAAAGAGTCCTAGGTTTGCAGAAAAATGCAAAATCTCAAAAAAACAAACAAACACGGCATCTTTAAAAAATCCAAAAATGATAACAGGAGCACTTTTAGCTTTATGTTATGGAGTCTCTCAGTGTCTCTCAGTTGCTGTTGCTAGGCAACTGTAGCATTCCAAGCTCAGCTCTGTCAGTAGGAGGCAGGGAGAGGGGGCAAAGCCCTTTCTACCCCTATTTTGGCATTTGAGGGAGAAACCTGGCAGGTCCAAGTCTGAGCGGTGTTGCCAGCTCCAGGTTGAGAATTTCTGGAAATTTTGTGTATTCTGAATAGTGCCTCAGCATGGTATAATGTCACAGAGTCCACCCTCCAAATCAGCCACTTTGTCCAGGGAGACAGATGTCTGGAGTTCAGTTGTAATTCTGGGTGATCTCTGGGTTCCACCTGGAGGTTGGCAACCCTAGGCCTGGCAGCAACCTCTAGGTAACTTGATTCCACCTGACTTGCATTACTCAAGTAGGCCTAGCTGCTTGCTACTGTTCAAAATGGCCACCATGTGAAAGCTAGTGTGAGGTAGCAGCTAGCACTTCAGATTAGGGTCTAAAAGGTTCACATCTCCATCTTACTGTGGAAACTGACTGGGTGATTTTGGATAAGTCACATACTTTCAGACTAACTTACCTAACAAGTTTGATGTGTGGATAAAAAAGAAAATAATGTAAACTGCTTTGGTCCCCACTATGGAGAAAGACGGAATATAAATGAAGTAAATAAAGAATAAATATAGCTGAAGATGGGAGGCAGATAAAAGTTTGGTTGGTGATAGCTGAAAAGAAGAGAATTAAGCAGGGAGAAACCATAATTCCTATAATTTTGTGGGGGAAGCAGCTGGGGGCAGGTGGGATTTGAGGAGGGAAGGTACCACAGAGGAGTTTGATGTCATAGACTCCACTCTCCAAAGCATCCATTTCCTCCAGAGAACTAGGGTTGCCAACCTCCAGGTGGAGACTGGAGATCACCTGGAATTACAGCTTAGGCTTCCTAACCCTCCCGCCCTGGCCCCTGGGGACCCCAGGATTTCCACCCTCTTCCCCCGCTCCCCAAAAAAACGGAAGTGTGGGGGGGGAACGGCGCCGGGGAGCATGGCGAGCCGCCCGATCCTGGAACGGGCGAGGCCGCCGCGCCGCTGCCGCCCCCTCCCCTCCCACTGCAGCTGCTCCTCCGAGATGGGCCCAGGCTGAGCCCATCTCGGAGGAGCAGCCAAGAGGCGGCAGCAGTGCAGGCAAAACCAGCAAGGCAAAACCAGAGAAGAAGAGGGCGGAGGCAGGCCAGGAGCATGGCGAGCCGCGAATCTGGGCCCTTCTAGGACCCGGACTCGCGGCTCGCCACGCCCCCGGCTTGCCTACACCCCCCCCTCCGATTCCACCCCAGAGGCGGAGCGGAGTGGGCGAGGCTGCCGCGCCACTGCCGCCCCCCCCCCCCCCACAGCTGCTCCTCCGAGATGGGCTCAGCCTGAGCCCATCTCGGAGGAGCAGCCACCCGCGAGCGGAGAAGAGGCGGCAGCCGCTCAGCGGCGTCGCTCGCTCCGAGACGGGGCGGCTCGCCACATTCCCCCTAGCTCCACCCCAGTGTCTCCTGGCTCCACCCCCAAAGTCTCCTGGCTCCATCCCCAGATATTTCTGGGATTGGACTTGGCAACCCTATTACAGTTGCTTTCCAGATGACATAGATCAATTCCCCGGAGAAAATGGCTGCTTTGGAGGCTGGACTCTTATGGCATTTTACTCTGCTGAGGTTGCTTCCCTCCCTAAACCTCGGCCTCCCAAGGCTCCACCCCTAAATCTCCAGGGATTTCCTATCTTTGATCTGGCAACCCAAAGGGGAACTGATCTCTGCATCTGAGAGATCTGCTGTGTGATTCCAGGAGTTCTAAAGCCTCCATCCAGAGGTTGGCAACCCTAGAAAGAGAGAAGGGAGCAGGAAAGGGGAGAGCCTATGGGGATTTTCATGAAAGGGAAAGAGGAAATACTGGGAGAGGGGGAAAGTGAGCTGCCTTCCACAAGTCCTTGTGAGTTCCCGCTTGTCACTTTTGAGACTGCACATCAAACAATCCCAAATCTCCATGGTCTAAATCAGGGGTTCCCAGTCTTTTTTGACCCGAGAGCACCTTTGAAATTCTGACATAGTAGGGATGCCAAGTCCAATTCAAGAAATATCTGGGGATTTTGGGGGTGGAGCCAGGAGACATTGGGGTGGAGCTAGGAGCAAGGTTGTGACAACCATAATTGAACTTCAACGGGAGTTCTGGCCATTGCATTTAAAGGGACAGCACACCTTTTAAATGCCTTCCTTTGGAAATAATGAAGGATAGGGGCACCTTCTTTTGGGGCCCATAGAATTGGACCCCCTAGTCCAATTCTTTTGAAAATTGGACGGTGTTTTGAGGAGAAGCACCGGATGCTATGCTGAATATTTGGTGCTTCCATCTCAAAAAATAGCCCCCCCCCCCGAGCCCCATATATCCCCAAATAAATTCTCCATTATATCATAAGAACATAAGAGAAGCCATGTTGGATCAGGCCAATGGCCCATCCAGTCCAACACTCTGCGTCACACAATGGCAACAAATTTTATATATACACACACACTGTGGCTAATAGCCACTGATGGACCTGTGCTCCATATTTTTATCTAAACCCCTCTTGAAGGTGGCTATACTTGTGGCCGCCACCACTTCCTGTGGCAGTGAATTCCACATGTTAATCACCCTTTGGGTGAAGAAGTACTTCCTTTTATCCGTTTTAACCTGTCTACTCAGCAATTTCATCGAATGCCCACGAGTTCTTGTATTGTGAGAAAGGGAGAAAAGTACTTCTTTCTCTACTTTCTCCATCCCATGCATTATTTTGTAAACCTCTATCATGTCACCCCGCAGTCGACGTTTCTCCAAGCTAAAGAGTCCCAAGCGTTTCGACCTTTCTTCATAGGGAAAGTGCTCCAGCCCTTTAATCATTCTAGTTGTCCTTTTCTGGACTTTCTCCAATGCTATAATATCCTTTTTGAGGTGCGGCGACCAGAACTGCACACAGTACTCCAAATGAGACCGCACCATCGATTTATACAGGGGCATTATGATACTGGCTGATTTGTTTTCAATTCCCTTCCTAATAATTCCCAGCATGGCGTTGGCCTTTTTTATTGCAAACGCACACTGTCTTGACATTTTCAGTGAGTTATCTACCACGACCCCAAGATCTCTCTCTTGGTCAGTCTCTGCCAGTTCACACCCCATCAACTTGTATTTGTAGCTGGGATTCTTGGCCCCAATGTGCATTACTTTGCACTTGGCTGCAAGTGCATTACTTTGCACTTGGCCACATATCCTATGGGAATCGGTCTTCATAGGAAATAATGGAGTGCCAAGCAGACATTTCCCTCCCCCCCTCTTTCTGATGATCCTGAAGGGTGTAGAGGGCCTCCAAACTGGAGGATCCCCTCCCCCCACCATGTACACCAGGCTTCTGATGCAAATGTAGCAAATGTAGCATTTAAAGATGTACCATTCAATAAAAAATTCCAGTTCTCAAATGCCTAAATTCATTTAATACGTGTGACTTGCATCAACAGCACCGACACTGTAGCAAAGCAACAGGCAAAACCAGTCTACTTTCCTGTTTCGCTGTAAGCTTTGTCTAAGCCATAGCTTGTTCATTCAATACTAAATTCCTACACTCTCATACAACACTTCACTCTTTCTCTTCCAAGAATCAATTTGCTATGGTGCTGTTGAGTGTTGGAGTGTTTCCATATGAAATTATCCTTGATGAATTTGAGATACAACTTATGGACTGAATTTCTACACCACAAGTCATATGTATTAAATGAATTTTGGCATGAGACATTTGAGAATTCGAATTTTTTACTGAATGGTACATCTTTAAATACTACATTTGCATCAGAAGCCTGGTGCACACAGTGCTTCCTACTTGTTCTCCAGTCCCACGTGGGGATTGGCAACCCTATGACATAGAGTGGTGAGCACAATTACAAAATGGCTCCTGCAGGAGGCAGAGTCAACTACAAAATGGCAGGGAATGAGATTATGTAGAACTCTAATGGTAATTGTTCAATATTTCAGGCAGCAGCTCAGCTTAACAGGAGGCCTTTTAAAATAAACACATTGTTTTAAAATATTTTCATGCGTACACAGAGCTTACCTACAATTATGCAATGAAGATCCTTGTGCTGAGGTAGCAACTTTAAAAAAAAAATCTGCCCAGTCAATCAGATCTCCACCTGGCCCTGCCACCTTTCTAAAAAAACCCACAAACATTTGGTGGGTGCCTTGGGGCCCATAGGTGCAGCACTGGGACCCTTGGACTTCAGCTCTTCAAAACTCGGAAGCCAGCCTCCAGGTGGGAGCTGGGGATCCCATGGAATTACAGTTCACTGGACTACAGAGATCAATTCTCCTGGAGAAAACAGATGCTTTGGAGGGTGGACTCTATTACATTGTACCCCACTGTGGTCTCTGTCCTCCCCAGGCTCCAACCCCAAATCACCAGGAGTTTCCTAGCCAAGATCTGGGAACCCTATCCCCCATCCCCCACCTGTGGCCATGAGGTACCTGCACCCGTCAATCCTGTTCAAAACAGCCAATTCCCCCCTCCTCATTTCTGCCAGGCACATACAGACCCAGGCTTCCTTTCCAATGTTATTGTAGTCTTGATGACTCCTTGGCTCCTCCTTTCTTCAACCACCACCTATTGTTTGCTGTGGTTTCTGCTTTTCAGATGACTACCAACTTTGTCCCACTTCTTGTAGTACATGTTTCACCCCATTCAACCTTAATGACATGTGTTGCAGGCCTTCTCAGGGACTTTTCTCAGAGTACTCTGCACTCTTCCTTCAGTCTCCTTGCTTCTGATCTTCCCTGTCCCTTAGCATTCCTATAGTGGAGCCTCTTCTTGGTCCTCATTTTGTCCTTTGGGTGACATTTCAACCCTAGGCTTGTTGACAACATTCATTTGTTTTGCAGAAGCTGGATTAGAAACTGTTTAGTTGCCTCAGCAATGGAACTTTCCAAATCCAGCCAATCCTTACTAGAGGATTCGCCACCACAAGTGCAAAAATGGTACAGCTTACTTGTGCCAAACAATTTGTCAGCTCACTTGTTCCAGATAACATGTTCGGCCATGAAATAAGACTAGTATCACATTCATAGCCATGTGGTGTTTCCCTCTCTCTGATTTTAGTGAAAAGATCTGAGAATGGAGAACTATAGTGCAGCAGCAAGGAATTCTAGAAAGAGCTACTGTCTACTAACATAGGTGGGAGAAAAGTGTCAATTTCACATAGCTTGCTCATGGACTTCGGAATCCAAATTATTAGATTTTAAAATTCTGTCTATCCTGTTCCAAGTCAAGTGGCTAATCCTTTTATAGCATAAAAACCTGTAAACCAACCGCAATCAAAGGCTCTGGGACAAGCCTACTTGGCCCTTTTATTAAATGGCGCTCCCTTCCAGGGAAGCATTCTTTTGGATTGCCCTTTTGAGAGACAGAGGTTAACAGCAAAGGGTTAAAATCCCTCAGCATTCACACAGAGTATTCTAATGGCAGGCTCTGAGGTAATGTAGTAGTAACTCAGAAATACAAACTTTTCTTTGTATGTTGTTATTCAAATACACACAAACCAAACTTGATCAAATGGTCAAAGTGACTGTCTTTATTGTGCCAGACTGGTGGATCAAAAGTATATACTGTTTGAAAAAAGGGATTATCTTGCTGTTTTAGCAGTCACTTGTCAACTCTATAGACTCTTCCCATCTTCTTTAGCTTGGTGCACTTTGTTAATTTCCTTCTCACTGCCAGATCCAGATTAATTATTATGTTAAGTAAACTACACAATAGTAAGTCAAAATGCATGAGGCTATAAATTTAGCCTACCTAGCTGTTTCTCAGTACTGAAGAGTTCATCCTGTGCTTCATTCTGAACTCCTTAAAAATGATTTGAATTCTAAAAAAGGACTATGTTGTTTCATGACTGGAAAACAAGGATTGTGTTTCCCATTGTAGAATAATTTAGATTAATAGTAGCCCTGTAAGCATATGCTACAGCAAGGGTAGGCAGCATAGCATGGAGATAACTTCCTTCAGTGTTTACACTGTGATTGATGCACATAGAAACCTATGAGAACTATTAATGTTGGTCAGCTTGGGGGTACTTGCACCTTTAAAATCTGAATTTGCATACTATAGTTGGGGTAGTAGAAATACCCTGCATGGAAAATTTTATCTTTCCCATATCATAACTCCCCTACCCAGGGTTTTATTTGCAGAAAAAGCCCAGCAGGAACTCATTTGCATATTAGGCCACACCCCTGACATCACCATTGTTTCATGCAACTTTTTTGTGGAAAACCCCCAGCTGAAACTCATTTACATATTAGGCCACACCCCCTGATGTCAAGCCAGCCAGAACTGTGTTCCTGTGCGTTCCTGCTCAAAAAAAGCCCTGCCCCTACCTCATGAACACCTTTCCCCTTTTTGAAATTTTTATTTTATGAAGAAAGATTCTTTAATAGATAGTTTATTACCTTTTAACAATAAATAACATAGTAATAGGGAATGGTTTGTTAAGGGGGTTGGCACTGTCGGGGGTCACCAAAAGGGGGGAGGGGTGAAGAAAATGTAATGTATGTGTATCAGCTTTTAACAACAAGTGATAATATGCTATTATAATATATTACATTATAATAAATTGTTTTAAGCAAAAAAAAATGAACACCTTTCCCAGAAATCTCAGATTTCGTAAGTATAGCTTGGCTAATGTTCTCTTGTGGATCTTTCCCAACAGATCTTTTCTGTTTTCCAGACTGGGTGATTTGTACAACCACTAGCTTTTGAATTGCATGCATGTATGCATATGTGCATATATGTATGTGGGGGCATACTTGCATCTGACATGACAAGAGTTACCAGATGTCCTCTTTTTGGAGGCCATGTCCCCCTTTTTGGGTTATTTAAAAAAAAGATGACAATGTCCTCTTTTTGGGTTGGAAGGTTAGGAATATTCCTAGTTAGTAGCAATTATCTCATTTTAAATAGTAGGGGTATTTAAAATGAGATTTGTTATAGTGATCACTTGTTTGGATTAGTCAGTCAGGAAATATGTCCTGTTTTTTGTTTTTCAAAATATGGTAACCCTAGACATGACTTTGTGTTGTGTTGAATGTTTCACAGTGTGCCAAGCTCACAGCCTTATCCATATGTCCTGTGCTGTCATAAACTCAGTTTTCGAAGCTTTGCCAAGGAGTATCTCAAAGCAATATGCTACATGGAAGCAGAGATGGTATAAAAGGATAAGGACAGGGAGGTGCAGGTGTTATTGCTGAGGCAAAAGCTGAAAGCCATTCTGTGGATTGTTCAATTTATCCCAACTATTGCTCAGTTCAAATCAATGCATGTTTGTGTAGTCTGAGTCTTATTAAAAAAATCAGTTAAGCTCTGAGGTAATATACCACCCTTCGGTGTGGCTGCTAACCCCCATTTCCAGTTGCTTTGTTTTGTTATAGACAATGCTAAAATCTAGTGGCTGGGTGCAAGCAGCCACTGCAAACTACAGAAAAAGATATAGGATAAATATTGATGGGATCCAAAGAGGCAAAAGCTCTGTAGGTTTTATTGGCGGAAGCAGATTCTAGCCATTAAGACTGGTTTGCCTACAGCACTTCAACAAAACAGCTTTATCTCAGCCAACTCTGTGTCAGGTGGAGAGAAAATTCAGATTCCCTCATCCTATTGGATGAATGGAGTACAGTGCTGTTTATCCCAAGGTGTAAACAAACCTTAAGATTTCAGCTGCACACTCTGGTATGAACTTTTTTCAAAACAAAATGTAGGTGCCATTGTGCTGTAAAGGGCATTAAGTACAAGATATAACAAGAGCACAGTTTCCCAGATTTGATGCCTTCTGGCAATTTGAGTTTTAAATGCCTAACCTGAAACAGATAATGTGAGCAAACAGGGTGACTCACAGTCTAGTACAGAGTGCCCAGGGAGTGGGTAAACAATATCCAACTGGTCTTTTCTGGATTTCAGAGCCTGTACAATGATTTCATTGAGGGTGTTCTATACAGAACGCTTGAGCAACAAACTTGCTAGAACTGGAACTATGCAGTTTGTAAATTAGGCAGTGCATACAATGGCAAGAGAACACTGTACATGCCTTTATTCATTAAAACACCCACACAATTCTTTATATTTGTACAGAGATGCTGTGCAGTTTTAAAGTATGTGTATATAGGTGGCTTTTGGGATTGTAAGCAGTCTACAGAATATCTGTGCAGACCTACGCAAGGGTCAGAATGAAACACATATTCTATGAAACATCTGTATATCCAGATCAAAACTGCTGCATTTGTCTTTGCATTTTCTATGTTCCTAACTTTCTCTCTTATCATTTCAAAGTCCAGAATGAACCTCCTTGATATCAGATGGTGTACTTTTGTTTGGGAAGTCTGTAATTCATCAGAGGAAACTATGAGCAAAAACATTTTTCTTGGTGGAAGTGCTGATAGCCAAAGAGGAATATGCCTTTTAAACTCATCAGTGTTGAGTTTTTTTGCAATGTATTATTTTCTCACATACCTAAATAATGCGGATTGCAATCAGTATTTTATAGAATTTTTTTTAAATGGTAAATCAGTACTTTGTAGTATTCCTAGGGATTAAAATTGCAGATATATATTCCACATTGGAAATTTAAACAAATTTGCTCACAGAATAATATATCCTGTTGAGAACCTATTCACAAATCCACACTCCTTCATGCAGAAATAAGCACACTTATTAACTTGCATAAATAGATCCAACTTCTTTCCTTTCAGTGTTCTTCTCCGTCACTTAACTCACTTTACCATATTCTTCTTCTCTAGGAGGCCATCTTTGCAGGGTTCTTGAAGTTATATCCACATGCAGGATGATCTTATTAAGATCCAACATCTCTTGATTAAGAACATAAGAGACCTGTTGGATTACACCAGTGGTCCATCTAGTCCACCGTCCTGTCTCATACAGAGGCCAACCAGTTACTCTGGAGGGTTGACAACAAGGCACAGAGGCTTAGGCCTTTTCCTGATGTTGTCTCTTGGCAGTGGTATCCAGAAGTATGCTGCTTCTGAATATGGAGGTTCTTTTCAGGCACCATGGATATAGCTAATGCTAGAGCTGTCTGCCATGAGTTTGTCTAATCCATCCATGCCTGTGGCCATCACTACATCCTCTGTGAATTCCACATTGTAATTACTGGTAACAGCATGGAACCTGATTCTCTGTAGATTGTTCCCATACCACTTATGGCATGGAAGAGCCACATGGCTGGATCATGCAAGTGACGCCCCAGTCTGGTTTCTCCTATGCAGATAAATTAAGTAGAATGGGGACTTGTTTGCTCCTATGCTCCAACCAGAAAATGTGAATCAGGCTTTAGACTTCATTGATGTGTAGTCGTGGAGGCCTCAGTTCTCACAAAAACACTGTGAAACTTGTTTCCCCAAGATTTGCATGGGAATTTCCTAGAAGATTGTGTGGCTGAACATTTGAATCTGGGACATGCATGCTCCCTTTGCTATACTACGATAGTCTACTTTCACATGAGTATTCTCCATGCAATTTTTTAAAAAATACCATTTCACAGGAGAGAAAATGGTATTCAATATGATTAACTGAGACCAGGGGTCTCTTATGCTTTAAATCCTAGATACAGAGCAGAAAAAATATTGAACAACATATTCCTAATTCTGCCAGGATGAAACAATAGAATAAGAAATAGAACAAACCTTTGAAGATTCATATTATTATTCTAAATAGCTTTCAGCAGTCAAATTCATAGACCCATAATTGTATTTTATATTTATATTGATGCTTAAAATAATATAAAATGGAAGGGTAGCAGATATAGGGAAAATTAAAACAGAAAAGGGATCATTTGTGACTGAAACAAAGAAACCCTAAAATATACACGAGTTATGATTTATTTAATAAACATATGCATTGGTAGCTTTTAATTGGAATATCAAAATAGATTCAATCATAATTATCTCTACAAACCAGTGAAAATACCATAGAAATATTAGAAAATGGCCAGACTCACTCCCCCTCTGAAAAGATGTGGCTTTCCTAACCTCTTCAGGAATCTTTTCAGGAAGTTTGTTTCATAAAACAAGAGCTACCACAGAAAAAGCCCAAATCCTTGTCACCAACATTTAATGGAATAATCAACAAGCCTTGCTGTTCTGACATGAAATATTAAGTAAGCACATACAAGTAGAGACAGTCCTCTCATGTAAAGTTACTCTCATGTAAATCTCCATGTAACAATAGTGATTATTCTATGGCAACATATATGCAACTGGAACCCACCTTCTCCCCAGAAAATGTCAGTTTATTCCCTTTTTAACACAGTTGGAGATGCAAGCTAGAGACACAAGGAGATGGAGTGTCACAATGGAGTCTCAGTTAACTTCCCACAATTAGAAAGGATTCTCTTACACATTGATCTCCTGTTTTGACATATTTATTGTCTTGGTTCACTGTTGTTTCCCCTTAATTAAATCCAACAATTGTTGACCCTATAAACTTGTTATTCCAGCGTTGTCTCCACATATCTTAAAATATCTTCATCCTGTTGTATGCTAATTTTCTGTTCAGCCTCTATGTTTGAACAGTTATCTTCCATTTCATTGTATCTGAAGAAGTGTGCTTGTACACAAAAGCTCAATTTGAAAAAAAACCACTGGACTTGAACTTTGTTCTGCTGCTCCAGACGAATGCAGCTACCCACCTGGACCAAACGCTGTCCTATTGTATCAACAGCACCTGTAGTACATTAAAGGAAATTGTATTTTGCCAAGTTCCATTGCTGGTGGTTTGCAGGGCAGTAACCAGGATTTGGAAGGCTGGGGAGGGGGGGGGGCATTTACGCTTTTCGGTGGGCGCTGATGCCCCCCCCCATTTGCCCTCACGACCTTGCCTCTACTTGCTCTCCCTCTCTGACGCCCTCTTCGCCCAGATTGCTTCAGGCCAGGGGCAGAAGCAGTCCGGGTAAGGGCCCGCGGATTAGCTGTTTCACATGCCCTTTAACTAGCTGGGGAGCTGGGGGCTGCTTTTGCTGCCGGCTTCGCCGGCTGTTTTAGTAGCGGGGAAGAAAGCGAGGGTAGCCACAAGAATGATAGGGAGGGAAGATAAGAGTCTTCTCTTCCCTCCCTGCCGCTCTCACTGCTGCCCTCCCTTCCCTGCCATTAAAATAGCATATGCTGCGGGCCCTAGCAGAAGCAGCCCCCAGGTGACATAAAGAGTCCAATGATCAGCTGTTCCGCAGGCATTTTAACTCACATCGGGCTGGGACTGCTTCTGCTGCGGGGGCCCCGTGTGCTGTTTTAATGGCACGGAAGGCAGGGTGGTGGTGAGAGGGGCAGGCAGGGAAGAGCTTCCCTTCCCTCCTCTCCTCTCCCTGCTGCTTTCCCGTCGCTACTCTCCCTCCCTCACCATTAAAAAAGCATGTGGGCCAGCGGCAGAAGTAACCCCAGCCCAGAGTGAGTTAAAGCGCCCACGAAATAGCTGATCAACGGGCCCTTTAACTTGCCCTGGGAGCTGCTTCTGCCAGGGCCCGCCGTATACGCTATTTTAATGGCGGGGAAGGGAGGGCAGCGGCAAGAGGGGTAGGCAGGGAAGTGCTTCCCTTCCCTCCTCTCCCTGCTGCTTTCCCCGCCACCACCCTCCCTTCCTTCCCCGCCATTAAAATAGTGTGTGCTGCATGCCCCAGAAGAAGCAGCCCCCAGCTCCTCAGGTGACTTAAAGGGCTGGACCATACCATACCAAACCTTTAATGGCATAATAGATTCAGATAAAAATACACAGAATATAAAATTTAAACATTGGAGATAAAATCAAAATAAAACTGAGCTTACAGATGCATTCAAACATGGTCAGAATTAAAGGGCTGGACAATCAGCTGTTTCGCAGGCCCTTTAACTTGCACAGGGGCTGGGGCTGCTTCTGCCTGCACACTATTTTAATGGCATGGAAGGAAGGCAGGCTGCTGGCGGGGAAAGCTGCAGGGAGAGGAGAGAAGGGAAGCGCTTCCCTGCCTGCCCCTTTTGCTGCTGCCCTCCCTTCCCCGCCATTAAAATAGCACGTGGGGCCAGAGGCAGAAACAGCCGCAACCCCTGTACAAGTTAAAGCACCCGCTAAACAGCTGATCATCGGGCACTTTAAGTCGCCTGGGGAGCTCGGCACTGCTTCTACCAGCCCGTGGCACATGCTGTTTTAATGGTGGGGAAGGGAGGGCACTGGCGAGAGCAAACCTCTCCTCGCCACCCTCCCTTCCTTCCCTGCCACTAAAACAGCTGGCGGAGCCAACAGCAAAAGCAGCTTCCCATCTCCCCCTTGAGTTAAAAGGCCTGCAAAACAGCTGATCAGCGAGCCCTTTAATTCCAGTGGAAGATTGGGACTGCTTCTGCCCCCAGCCTGCCAAATCACTCACGGGGCCAGCGGCAGCCCCCAGAACCATGGCAGAGGCCCCAGGGGCTGGTTGGGGCCTCCAGTCAGGGGGCCTCGCCAGGAAGTCAGGGGGCTGTGCCACCACAGGCCCCCTCATAGCTACGGGCCTGATGGTTTGGCTGCTAGTAAGGGTTGCCTCATAATAGCAATATAGAGATGGCTGCATTCCTTTGAATCATAGAGTGGCACAGACACCTCCCTACAAGCTAATTGCATACACAAATCCTGATGAAAATCCAAGGAGACTTACCAAACACCCCTATCCAAAGTTCTTCAGTTTTGAACAGGTAAGGTCACATCACACTTGATTTGCGTCACTGCTGGAGGTAGATTAGTCCTCGGAGTTAATTATCAGATGTATAGTAAAGATAACATTTTAAAACAGGCTGATAATCAAGATAGACTAGAGAGGGAGGAGGTTTTGCTTGGCACGGGGCGATAGGTAAAGAGATTATTTCAGCTATTTCTCAAGATAACAGAACAGGGTCTTGATTGAAAAAAGGCGGAAAGAGATCTTAATGTTGAGGAAATAAAGGCGGGCTTTTCACTTTGGTGTTTGAAGGCTAATCCACGTGCTCTTTGGAGTGAAATATCGACTAGCCACTGCGAAAGGCTTGCTGACGTGCTGCCGAGCAAACTGGATTGAAGTGGATTCAGAGAGGTGGTTTGCAGCTTCAAGGAGTGTCCTTTCGGTTGCAAAGATAGGCTGACTGAGAACAGCTGAGCGGCTGGGAATTCCATTGGCAGAGAATCCAGTGAGTCAGCGTTGAGTCACCTTCCCCTACGTGACAGCGAGAAAGCACACGGTAGCAGTTAATTGGTTTGCGTGCAGCATTGAAAGAAGGCTTCGAATTTGCCAGCTCGCACAAAACTCTCCGGGTTGGAAGGCGGACTTGCCGATGGAACAAATGGCGACACAAAGCCTGAAAATCAACAGAGTCCCCCATAGCCAGATGTTCAGAGCATGCTATAATAATCTTTTCAACAAGAATCTTTTTGTTTTGGTGTTTTTGGTTGCTGGAGGGAGGCTCTGATGTCTACACCCTTCTCATTTCCAAACCAAGTAGTAGGAAGAATGGCTTAATAAGCTAAAACGGAATCGCAGACAGACAGGCACACGGTGTAGAAGACCTTGGGAGCATAGCTGAAGGTCTGGCCGCTTATCAAATAATGACGCTACAGTATTTTCCTGAAAGTAAGCCACATGAATACCATGGGACTTACTTCTGAGTAGGCCTGCTTAAACTACTTCCTGAAAGTGCAAAGCTCAGCGATATAGTCAAAGTGCTATTTGTTTTCCCTCATTTGGTTATGACTCCTTTCGACAGCACTTTTAATTATGTGACGTTCTTCTCCTTTGGGAGCCACTTACAGTGCAACCCCATGCAGAATTGCTCCAGTCTAAGCACATTGATTTCAGTTGCCTTAGAAAGGAGTAAGTAACTGAATAAGACTGCACTGGCAAAGTTTTCTGGCTGTGATTCTAAGACCATCTGGAAATAATTTCAAGAGAAATTTATAGGACTTACTTGAAGGTAGATAGAGACCTGAATGGGGTTGTGAGGGTAGTGTTTTTTTAAAATATGTCCATGATCTCTAAGTGACCTTGCCCATCCCCCAGAAATGATTTCTGTGGACTCCCTTACATAACATGAATATCTTCCAAAACCACACATCCTCTGAAAAATCATGGTACAAAACAGGAAACAGCTATTTTTAATTGAATCATAGCCCCTGGAAATAAATTCGTGTGAAAATGTATGTCCTTAGGATTCTCAAGGCATGAATATTTTCTTATATGTAAGAAAGGTAAAGGATAAGTCCGTTTTGAAAGACACAGCAGAGCTGTTTTTCTAAAACTGTAAACACAGCAAGAGATTTTCATGAAATTAGAGCCAGATAAGTTCTTCCCTATCTGGAAATATCATATCAAAGTAATATCATTTGTGACCCAGCTGTTAAAAAATTATGTATTTTAAACATTTCTACCCGACCCATCAAACAGGAGCTAGTTTCCAGAGCAGCAAAGCCAGCAATGGAGAACCCCCCCCCCAAGTCCCCCCCTAAAGTATAAATAGTATGAACACTAAAACATTTCTAAAGTGTAAATACAGCTCATAATAAAAGCGTTGAGCAGCAAAATCATAACACCAAGTACACACAGCAAATCAGCAGAGTTAAAAATAGGGGAAAATAAAATTATAATCTGCAACCCACCTCCCCCCCACCCCCAAAAAAGAACATCCATCCCAGGATGTCAGGCGATGGAATGGATAAAAGAAATCCTTCACAGTTCTTTCAGAACTGTCTCAGCTTCACATACCAAACACAGCCCTACTTCACAAGGTGTCTGTTATGGGGAGAAGAAGGGAACAGTGATCTAAGCTGCTTTGAGTCTCCTTATGATAGAAAAAAGCAGGGTATAAAAACCTACTCTCCATTATTATGATTAAAGTTACCAGCTGGTCAAGAAAAATGCCCTGTCCCTTTAAGAAGTGAGTGTATGTTAGGGGAAGGGCTGTGGCTCAATGGTAGTGTATTTGCTTGGCATGCAGAATACCTCAGCATCTCCAGCTTCAAGGATCAGGCAGTAGGTGATGTGAAGGACCTCTGCCTGAGGCTCAGGAGAGCTGCTGCCAGTCTGAGTAGCAGGGGCGTAGCTAGGGCTTTGGGGGCCTGGGGCCCAAGGTTTATGTGGGCCCCCCTATGTGTGTGCACGCCGCCAGAAACAGGATATGATGTCACTTCTGGTGATGTCATTTCCGCAGGATGGCCACCACTTGCGAGGGAGCCCTGCTGGAAACAGGAAGTGAGGTGGAGGTGGAAAGAAAGCAACTTCAACTTTAAATGTGTTCTCCGAGCTGGCCGATGGGGGGGGGCTTTAAGAGCCACGCAATGTGTGCGAAAGAGCCAACATATCATTTATATGTTTTAAACACCTGCAACGATGAAGGTTCCAGACCAAAATCCCGGCAGACTTGCGCAATGGCAGATCTACCGGCTGGCTGTGCCGGTGGGGCCAGAGAGACCAGCTCCGCGGTCGGGAGGCACCGGCGCCACGGCCATCCCCGCCCCGGCTCCCGCTCTATGACCTCGGCGGCCGGCAGCAGCGCAGGCCCCTTGGGCGCCGCGTGGAGCGCAGCAGCGCGCTCCCCGGGCTGCCTCGCCGGAGGCAAGGACCAGCTCGCCCTAGCAACTGGCGGCGCCTCCTCGTGGCGCGCAGGGCAGGGAGGCCCTTGGGCTCGCAGGCGGGTGGAGAGAGCTCCCCTGTTGGAGCGGCGCAGCATGGCCCCGGCAGCCGTCCGCCTCGGCCCCGGCTGCCTCCGGCGCTAGGCGGCGGCGCCCAGCTCCTCTCCTCGCCTATGATCGCCAGCATGAACGTGGCGCTCCAGGATCTCGGTAGCAACGTGAGTGGCGGCGGCGGGGACACCAGGCAGCCGGCTTCTGAGGGGCCCCTTGGCATTGCCAAGGGGCCTCCCAGACCCCCCAGACCTGGGGTGACCCGCCCCCCCTCCCTACACCACTGCTGAGTAGACAATACTAATCTTGATAGACCAAGGGATTTATTTGGTATAAGGCAGCTTCATGTGTTCATCATCACCAGATAATTTTGCACCAGATGTTAAAGGGTCAGCTCAGCTAAGAGGGAACAGTTTCAAAGTTGCAACCCTAGTTATGATCCAGCTATGCTGGAACGCTTTAAATATCCATCTGTTTCATTTGAAGATTGTGCTCTCCCATTGGACAAGGAAGACATAAAAGTGCTTTATTTTTGTCTGGGTTGTCTTAATGTCTTTACATAATACTAGGAATAAGGCCTGTTAAGAAAAATACAATGAGCTCTAGAAAGAGTCTCTAGGCGAGTGTCCCCCCCCCCACTCTTGTTATCTTCCCACGCACTCCCAACTTCCCCTACCCCCATCCTCCAACTCCCACCCTCAACCACCTGTTCGTCTCAACTACCTCTGAACCCTTGGCACTCCACTACTTCCCAGACCTGTGACATTCACTCACTCCCCACCCTTGCTGTCTTGCCACCCACCCTGCAGTTGAAATAGATGCCACCTTCCCCCCCTGCATGTGTGTGTGTCCCCATGTCTGTGGTGGCTCAAAGCTCTGAAACAGGCCCAGAATGGAGATAACAAAGAATAATTATGGAGGTGTGAGGGGCATGATGACGGTCACACAGATGCTGGAGCTCAGCATTCCTTTTGCTTGCAGTGCATTGTTGCTGCCTTTTCTTATTATATTCAGCTTTGCGTTGTTTAGCATCAGCATGAACTTGTATGATCTGGGTTTTTTGGCCTGGCATGGTTGTATTATGGTATACCACAGAGCATGCACCTCAAGGCAGCTGTTTTCTGTAGGGGAATTGACAGATTTCTGCTTTCCATTTTTTTCTCCCCTCCCTGTAGCCTCTACTTAGGAAAAGTACAGTCTTTCTTCACAGTGGGGACCAAAGCAGGAGGGAAGCAACCTTGGCAGGGTATAATGAAACACAGTCCATCCTGCAAAGCAGCCATTGTCTCCAGGGGAGCTGACTTCTGCCATTTGGAGAGCAGTTGTAATTATGTGCGATCTCCAGCCCTCACCTGGAGATTGGCAAAAGTGGTTCCCCAAGAGGAAATGGCTGGTTTGGAGGGTGGAGTCTATGACATTGTACCTGTTTGAGGTCTGACCCCTCCTCAAACCCCAGCATCTCCAGGCTCCACCCCTCAAATCGCCAAGAATTTCCCAACCTGGAGTTGGTAACCCTATCTCCTTCCCAGCAAACCATCAAGCTACCTTTATCTGTACCTCTGACTTCAGCTTTCCATCTTCTGCCCTCTCCCTGCAGCCTCTACCTAGAAAAAGTACGTCTTTCTCCACAGTGAGGACCCAAAGCAGCTTATATCATTCTCCTCTCCCCCTTTTGATCTGCACAACAACCTGTGCAGTAGGTTAGGCTGAAAGTCTGGTCTGAAATCACTCAGTCAACTTCCACAGCAAGAACCTGTGCCACAGGGCTGCTGCTGAACAGTAGCAAGCAACCAGGCCTACTGTAGCCAACCTCCAGGTGGAACCTGAAGATTTCCTGGTATCACAACTGAACTCCAGACAGCAGATCTCTCTCCCCCTAGAAAAAAAATAACTGCTTTGGAGGTAGAGTTTATGGCATTATATTCAGCTGAGGCCTCTTCCTTTACTGACAAAACTAAGCTTGTTTGCCTAGCAACAGTTGCTGCCTAGCAGCTTTCCCAGTGGCCCAATCCTTGTCTGACCTGGGTCATGGCTGAGGGGAGGAGGGGGGAGTGACACGAAAGAGGTGGCTGCCGTGGTCTTTGAGGAAATGCTCCCGGCAGGGCCAGGCCTTGCCACCTACTCGCATTACCAGCTTTGTTCCCTGTGTCTTTGCTGTCTCTCTGCTGCTGCCGCCTACTTTCTCTTCTGATTACCACAGAGAGAGCAGGTAGATGACAGTGGATAGGATAGAAGAGTGGACTCAACCAATGGAACACAACAGAACTTGAGTGGTGGTTGATGGGCCAATAACTGATGCAATGAGTAGTGACAAGTACATTTGTGCTTTTATATTATAAAGGGATTACACTGAATGATTCATATGAATGAATACTACTAATAAAAACCACTGATAGTGAATGTTGGCAATGACTTCAACTACTGAACAGCAAGTGTGTCAATGATAGTTTGTTGTTAGCATGAGAGTAAAATGTTGGCATGAACAATAGAAGTTTACATTTTCAGTGCCAGGAAGGGATGATTTCTGTATTAGAGGAGCCATTTCTGAGGGGGAGATAATTTGAGGCCCAGATGGACTGGATTCTTTTAATAGTAGCTTTCCATGGTAGTGTAAATGGCTGATATGAAGGGAACATGGAATAAAGAGAGTGAAAATGGTTGTTGGCAGAGGTCAGTGTAGGGTTGGTAAAAAGCAGTTTATTGGGTACATGAAGTGTAGGATTACCATTTCATAGCTCTTAAAAACTTTGGCGCTTTGGTTCTTTGATCAGTGGCATGATCTCAAAAAGTGTGAAGTGTTGAATTAAGGACTTTTAATGTTTTATAGAATCATGTTATACTGAGGTAGAAAAGGGAGATTGTTTAACATCATGTTTTTTGCCTAATAAGGCTGGAACACTAACTGCAATATTTGTGGACATTCTGTAGGAGATGTGAAAACGTTTGAGAGAATTTCCTTCCATTTTCCATTTTTTTATCCCTACCCGATTTTGGGGATTAATTTTTTGAAGTGTGAAGCTTTTCATAAAACTGCACTTCGGCTTCAAATATTTATTTATTTAATTTGATTTATATCCCGCCCTACCCCACCGAAGCGGGCTCAGGGCGGCTCACAGCATAAAAGTTCTAACAATAAAATTCAAAATTAAAATACAATGGCATTAAAATACAAAAAAATACAATAGCAATTTACATAATTAAAACAATATCAATACATAAATCCAACAGTGTGCTATGTATAGACTTCCTTCAGTATTTTGGTGCCAGTCAGTTATAAGCCAACCGGAAGAGGACTGTCTTACAGGCCCTGCGGAACTGTCCAATATCCTGCAGGGCCCTGACCTCTTCCAGTAACTGGTTCCACCAGCAAGGGGCTGTGATTGAGAAGGCCCTGTCCCTGGTTGATTTCAAGCGGGCCTCCTTTGGCCCGGGGATTACGAGCAGATTTTGAGAGCCAGATCGCAGTACTCTCTGGGGGACATATGGGAAGAGACGGAACCTAAATATTGTATTGAATCCACACTAAACTGGCAATTTCCATGTATTTCCCCTTCCCACTGCAGACTCCTCCCCCTTATAACATTCTGCAGACTCCTCCCCCTTATAACATTCTGCAGGGTACCCCTGTGCCCCAGGAGCTGCATTTTGTGAAGATCAGTGATTATAGTAGAAGGGGGAAGGCAGTAAAGTTTTATTCTGCCACCGGAAAATTTAGTCTGGATCCAAAGTATTATGTGGTAATTTGCAGACTGGTTGATAAATAGAAATGAGCACAGCCAGCATGCTGAGGAAAATAGTTCTGCATTTTATTTCCATTGTAGCAAATGTGAACCTCTTCAGATAAAGAAAGGCCACCTTGGAAGTTCCAGGATGGCCAGTCAATCAAATTTCAGTATTGAGAAGTGTTTTTTTTTAATAGCTCTTAAACTGAACTTTAAATAGATTGATTTTGATGAGAAGGGAAAAGATGAGAGAAACAGAACAACCCCAAGAACCCACTTGGACCAGTACAACCCCAATAACACTTTCCTGGGAGTAAGCTCCATAGACCTGAGTAGGATTCTGAATGGAACTGTTTAGGATGGCACTAAAAATCTGAATTACCAAAGCACCAGCCCAGCAACTGGAGGCAACACCCAATACTAAGCAAACTTTAACTAAAATTACTTATGCACCTCTCTTGGAATCATATAAAATTAGAACCTTGACCGCTGTGCTTGAGTTTACCTCTCCAGTATGATGCCCAATTGACCTCTGTGACCTCTCTTCTCTTTTACCTTTCTGACGGGAAGGTCCTTGAAAACATTATCATCCTTGAGTTCAAATGAGCCTTGTTAAAGTGGAACCTCATGTCATGTGCAGTTCAATTTCCCCCAATAATTTTTGTTAAGAAAATTTAGTCATTTGGGCTTTAACAGTGGGTGAACAACATTGCAGGAGAGGGGCTATTTAACCCTTTCCCCTCACACAGTCTGCTTCCTCAAATTTTCCATTTTCCATTTGATTTTTATCTCTTCGAAGGAAATTCTCCCCCCCCCACACATGAGTACTTGATGAGAGCAGATTTCAGCAGGAAAGGGCAAAGGGAAATAATCTAATAGCCCCTCTTCCTCTTGTGCCAGTTTTCATCTTTCTCCTTTACATTGCAGCACCCAAGCTAGATTTTGTTAGGAAAAATAATCACAGAATTACAGCTTAATGGCTTCCTCAATCTCTATCTTCTGACTTGTCAGATCTTGTTGATGGGGCTCTGACCATACAGACAACAATCTATTCTCATTCTTTGATTCCCCTCCTACATTATCTTCTTGCAGTATTTCTGCTCATAAGATTTACTGTATATTTATGTTTAATTTAAAAAAAAATAGAAAAAAACATTTAAGCAGTACATGTTTCGTGGAAGAGACTGCGTTTTTTTCTGTTTTTTATCTAGTGTGGAAAGTTGCTTTTCTGATGCAACACACTAGAAAATTAACATAATGCCTAGTCTCCACTCAAGTCTTTGAAGTTTTGCTTATCCCATAGTCTACAGACATCTAGTTTATTAGCATTTGACCAAACCTCAGTAGTCCTCTCAGAAAATTAACTGCCACTAGATAAGGAGATATTCCTGTATATGTATATCAAAAGCTATGCTGCCTTGAGGGAGAAAAATGGGATTTGATTACAAAACCATGGAGACCCCCTGTATCTACTGATGAATTTAAGATTGCTTCAACTTAGTTGTATTTCCTAAAGGTATATTACTAACAGAAGAAATTGCACTATGAGCATGCACCATCGTCTGTGGTGAGTGTTCATGTGTCTATTTTCTACATGTATTAATGTCCAGAGTCTGCCTTATCAAAGTCTCCAGCTACATGTACATGAAAGAAACAAGAGGTGTCAGTTTTGTCATGCTGAAGCCCTTGTGTGGAGCATCTCTTTTTGTATTAACCTGCCCATAGGTCTCTAGAGTTGGTTGTACTGAGATACAGCAGTGCATGTTAAATGACAAATTACTGCTTACAAATTAAGATATATTAAACCAGGGGTGGCCAAACTTGCTTAACATAAGAGCAACACAGAATAAATGTCAGATGTTTGAGAGCTACAAGACATGAACATCAGATGTAGGTAGGTAGGTAGGTAGGAAGGAAGGAAGGAAGGAAGGAAGGAAGGAAGGAAGGAAGGAAGGAAGGAAGGAAGGAAGGAAGGAAGGAAGGAAGGAAGGAAGATAGATTGGGGGAGGGAGGAGGGAAAAGAAAGCAACTTTACTCTAAATGCATTCACCAAGCCACTGGCTGGCTTGGATAAGTGATTTAAAGAGAGAAATACTGGGTGCTTCGAGAGCCATACAATATGTATGAAAGAGCCACATGTGGCTCCTGAGCTGCAGTTTGGCCACCCCTGTATTAAACCATGAAGGAAACAGCAAAAGCTAGTGGAATGGCCCTAACTAGGGTTGCCAAATCCAATTCAAGAAATATCTGGGGACTTTGGGGGTGGAGCCAGGAGACACTGGGGGAGGAGCCAGGAACAAGGGTGTGACAAGCATAATTGAACTCCAAGAGAGTTCTGGCCATCACATTTAAAGGGACAGAACACCTTTTAAAAAGTCTTCCTTCCATAGGAAATAATGAAGGATAGGGGCACCTTCTTTTGGGGCTCATAGAATTGGACCCCCTGGTCCAATCGTTTTGAAACTTGGGGGGTACTTTGGAGAGAGGCACTAGATACCATATTGAAAATTTGGTGCCTCTACCTCAAAAAACAGCTCCCCCAGAGCCCCCGAAACCTCCAGAACAATTCCCCATTACATATACCCTATGAGAATCGATCACATAGGGAATAATGAAGATGTTTCCCTCCCCCCCCCCCCTTTCTGGCGAGTCTGAAGCAGCAGATCGGCCTCTCTACTCACCAGTTGCTGCCAGCTTCTTCACAGAAACACAGACACACCATCCTAAATTGAAGCCTTTCAAGTCAAGCCTCCAGAGGTGCAAAGGCACATGGTCCTTTGTGGGCGGGGCTCCCTCTCCCCCCCCCGCCAGCCAGCTGATTGGGGGCGGGAAGCAGCCTGGGAAAACTGAAGAAATGCTGCTGCGATCGGGGCTGGGTGGGAAGGGAAGGGCAAGGAGAAGCTGCTGGGATCAGGGCTGGGTGGGAAGGGCCACCATTCCTCCCCCCACTTTCCAGATTTTTGGCGAGCAGGGGGAGAAGGCTCCAAATTGGGGGTCCCCTGGGTAGGCGGGGGATTTGGGAAGCCTAGCCCTAACTGAAACACACAATACTGAAATTAGAAGGAAACCTGAGTACTTCTTCCGCAGATTGGTTGAATTGCTATGTAAATGTTTTGAATTATGCTTGTATCTACTTAGCAAAGTGTGAAACCCATTTTTTAAACCCATGGATTCTTTGTCCAAATGAAGTGGTTCTTCCTTTGTTGGAGGAAGGCTCATTAGGCTGCAGGAAGACTCAGCATAGTGGTAGGATACAAGCTAAGATCTTACTGTAGAAGATACCAAGGAAAAAAGTCAGAGAAAGGTTAGAGTGGTAATGTTGTCAGGCTGGTGGCCTGGACTGTGCTAGACATGCGTGGAAGCATCATTTCTATGAATCTGTTCCTGAGAGTTGACAGCCAGCATTGATGAGATCTAGACTCACTCATAAAGAAATTAGGCTTGCCAACCTCCAGGCCTAGAATTCCAACTGACCTCCAGGTGACAGAGATCAGTTTCCCTGGAGAAAACAGAAATACAAAGCGCACCATGCATACAAAATATACAAACCGTAATAAAATTTTTAATAAACTATATCTTCACGTGATTCAATGTTTATAAAATTCTATTCTATGAAACACTTAATTTCAATTTCTATTATCAAATAATATGGTTCCCCTTCAAAATATATTCCATCTCACATAAAAAGTCTCTAGTTTATGCTTATGTATACTAGGCCTCAGTAATTTCTACAGCAACAGGAATGACTGAAGTCACAGCACATACAATTCAAAAGGTAGGTTCAAAAGGAGACTCAAATGCTGTACATTAGGTCAGTTGACTCCAGTTTTACAAGTGAAAATTCAACAGGAGAATCCAATGCAGTGCATCAAGTAGGTTAACTCTGATTCTACTAAAAAGTACCAGTCTTAAACAATAAGTTGACATGGAGATTTCAGAATGTTTCACTTCGGAACCTGCTGTATTCCTTAATTGGTTATATACTGGTAATACAATGTCCTCTTCATCCTTTGGCTTCTCTCTGTTGAATTATAATAGGTCTCCCTAAGAGGCGGAGGACATCTTGGGTGTTTCCCATCGTCCAATCAGGGAGGCAGGAATCTTAAAAAATTCCTCTTCCTGTGGCTGTGGGAACCACCCTTCCTTCAGTTTATTTCCTGCCTTGACAGGGAGAGCAAGCATTTAGGATAGGTCCCTATCCCTTTATTTTTCATTGTTATTTGTATAAAAAAATATTATTTTCTTCTTCCTCCTTACCTTGGCTATTTTCTTCTAACAACTAACTTCTCCAGCTTTTCTGTCTCCTTTTCCCATTCTATTTCTTCAGCCTCCTCTGCATTCCTTTCTCCTGACCCCGCCCCGCTTTTTCCTCCACTCTATCAAGGAGCGGCGCGAAAGCGGCCCCGGCACAAAACTCAAGCCGCGGCAAGAAGAGGAGGCGAATGGCGCGTCGGGCGAGAGACGCGTTTATGGACGACGGCCCAGCTCCTGATGTGTGGCGCGGAGCCGAGAGCCCGCCCTCCGGAGCCGGCATGACCGCTGGGCTTGCCTTGGCTACCGGCAACATGCCCTGTAGGGGCAAGGCGGAGAAGAGCAGACACAAGCGGTGCTGGTCTTCTCTGGCTGGTCTTCTCCTCTCCTCTGTGGAGGAGGCTTCTCCTCAAGGTTTTTTCCCAGCACCAGCGGGCATTTCGGGGAGCGCAAAAAAGCGCGAAATGAGAAGGACCAGCAGCCTTGCAGGCTCCAGCCACAAGAGCTTTCCGGTGCCAACCTCCAGGCGGGAGACTTCAATACAGAAGATACCCAGCCTGCTCTGGAAGCCGCGCAGACCTACCAGCCCCAGAGGGGCTTGGGTAACGTACCCTTAATGGGACCTTCATTTCTTTGTGAATTTTTATAGTCTATAAGGCAGACTGTGGAGGTGGCAGTCAGGGCAACTGCCCATAAGAGACCGGGGTCCTCCAGACCCAGTTCCTCCAGGTCACCTTCTCCCAAGAGAACCAGGGATGGCACCACCCACTCTAGGGCTCATAAAAAGTCCTTGGTCAGTGATCCGATGGAGAGCGAAAGATCCTTTTGTGAGGGTCGCTCTGAGGATTCTTATGGGGGAGATTGGGAGGAGGGCGAATTCTTATCCGATGAGATTGAGAACATTACAGTTCCAGAACCATCTTCACGTTTCTTCAAGGCAGAAGAGTTCCAACCCCTCTTGGCCAAAGTGCTGTCTGCCCTAGACCTCCAGGTGTCCCCTGAGGAACAGGAGTCTTCCAGCCCACTGGCTAATCCCAAAAATCAACCCAAGGGGAACACAAGAGTTTTTTCCTAGATACCGACCTTCTGATAAGGTTTTTTCTTTTCTGGAGTTTTTTGAACGCCAGTTAAAGTCTGAGTGGGCCAAGCCCAGTGCTAACAGGCAAGTGCCCAATTTCGTCAAGAAGCTTTATGAGTTACCTTCCTTTGCTAATGACATGCTACAGGTACCTTTGGTGGATGCACCAATCGCAGCCCTGCAGTCCCATGGCCTGTTAGCTGAGGATGGCCATGGCTCGGTTCGAGACAACTGGGACAGAAAGATAGACCTGGCCTTGAAGAGGAGCCATGAAGCTACGGACCTGGCCATTATGGCGGCTGTGACCAACTCCATAGTCCCTAGAGCAGCAATCGTCTGGATAAGGCGACTAACTCAACTTTTGCCAGACACAGATAAAAGGATCCTGGAAGGCACCAACAGACTCCTTAGGGCATCCGAATTCTCAGCGGACGCCTCTCTGGATGCTCTTACGTTCTCTGCTAGAGCAATGGCATCAAACACCGTAACAAGAAAGGGCCTATGGCTTTGGGCCTGGCCGGCAGACATTCACTCGAAGTCGATCATTTCAGCCTATCCCTTTCAAGGAGAAAAGCTGTTTGGAGACACCCTGGATAAGATCCTGGTGGAAACACGGGATAAAAAGAAGGCCATGCCCAAGTATCTGAGACGTACCGACAGAAGAGGTTTTGGATCTAATTCCTTTTGTGCCTCTGCCAGCCTCTCCAAGCCTAAACAGGAATATAGGAGATCAGCCTGGGGTCAGCCCAAACAGAACTTCTGTAAAATCTTTTCCAATACACAATTCCAGAGAAATCAGCCCGATAGGTCCGACAAGTTCAAGAAGGGCTCCAAGCCCAATAAAGCATGACTGGGACTCCATACCAGTAGGGGGCCGCCTACTATATTTCCATCAAACATGGGCAGCTTCGAAAGTTGATTCTTGGACTCTGGAAATTGTTTCGTGGGGCTACCCGATAGAATTCAAAAGGACACATCAGGATCGTTTCATTGTATCTCCTCTTCGCTCAAACCTGGGGCGAAGGGACATCACCTTCAAAGCAATTCAACATCTGCTGGAAATCGCGGCAATAGAACAAGTTCCTCCATGGCAGAGATGTCAAGGTGTTTATTCTATTTTTTTCACAGTACCCCAAAAAAACGGGAACTGGAGGGCAATTCTGGACTTAAAATTTCTGAACAGACACATCAAGCTTCGTCACTTCAGAATGGAGTCCATAAAGTCAATAACGGAAGCCATGCACCATCAAGACTACCTGTCATCTCTGGACCTAACAGAGGCCTATCTTCATATTCCAATCCTCCCTGCACACCGCAAATTCCTTCGCTTCTGTGTGAACGGGTCCCACTACCAGTTCAGAGCTCTGCCATTTGGCCTTGCAACGGCACCGCGGGTATTCACCAAGGTATTGGTGAACCTGATAGCACTCCTCAGGCAGAGGGGGATACAAGTGCATCCTTATCTCGACGACCTGTTGATAAGATCTTCGTCGGGACAGAATGCGGAGCAAGACATTCAACACACTATCAGTTGTTTCCAACAACACGGGTTCATAATCAACTTATCCAAGAGTCATTTATGCCCATCCCAGAGACTGCAACACCTGGGTATGGTCATCGACACGAACCTGAACTCTATTTTTCTCCCAGAAGACAAGATACTGAAGACCAAGATGTTAATATGTCAGGTAGTGCAAGAGCCATCGTCATCTCTCCAGACTTTGGCAAGGCTCATGGGTCTTTTGATTTCAAATCTAGAGAGGCATCCCATGTTACTGACCATTCCCAGGACAGTCAAAGAAAGTCTCCTGTGGTGGACTAAGGACTCCAACATGTGTCGGGGGAGAACATACTTCATAGAGAGGGAGATACAGCTGTTCTCGGACTCCAGCCTCTCAGGATGGGGGGCGACTCTCAACAAGATCCCCACACAGGGTCAGTGGACGACCAAGGAGTTGAGTCTCCCCATCAACCTTTTGGAGCTGTGTGCCATTCGTTTGGCTCTACTACATTTTCAGGACCAGGTGGCCGGGAAGCATGTCCTAGTTCGAACGGACAATATAGCAGCCAAAGCTTATCTAAACAATCAAGGGGGGTCCAGTTCTCTACACAAGGAGTCCGGGAAGCTGTTCGAATGGGCGGAGATTAATTTGAAATCAATAAGAGCAGAACATATCAAAGGGACTTGCAATGTCAAGGCAGACTGGCTCAGTCGGGAGAGCATTCAATCAGGAGAGTGGTCTCTCAACAAAAAGCTTTTCCTAAGGATAGTGGAGCACTTTGGTCCACCGGTGTTGGATCTATTTGCGTCCCTTCAGAACCACCAGCTTCCTCAATTTTACACACGATACTACCACAGTCAAGCGGAGTCCACAGACGCATTAACATCTCCATGGCCACAGGACCTTCTATATGCTTTCCCTCTGATCCCGGTCATCCCGAAGTTACTCAGAAGGATCAAGCTACTGAGGGCCGAGGTCATCCTGGTTGCTCCCTGGTGGCCTCGACGTCTTCAATCCAACAGATGTCAATTGCGGAGCCACTTCATCTACCAACTTGGCCGGACATGCTGTTGCAGGGACCAGTGTGGCATCCTCATCCAGACTGGCTGAGATTGACCGTTTGGAGGTTGAGAGGAGATCCCTGTTAGACTTGGGTTATACAAGCGACGTGACAAATACCATCCTAGCTTCCAGAAAAGATTCCACGACGCGAATTTACGATATGTCATGGAAAGCCTTTCACAGGTGGTGTCAGAGAAAATCTGTGGACCCACTACATCCTTCTGTCCCTAAGATTCTTCAGTTCCTTCAGGATGGTCTTCGTTCTGGCCTGAAGTCGGCTACCCTCAAACGTCAGGTTGCGGCCTTGTCTTCGGTACTCCAGCAGGTGGACGGCATAAATCTCGCATCACACCCTCATATGTGTCGTTTCCTTAGAGGGGCTGCTATGAGTTCTCCACCACAAGTGCATCGCTTTCCTACCTGGAGATTGAATCTAGTCCTTTCTGCCTTAACAGGTCCACCATTTGAACCCTTAATATCTGTGCCTTTAAAGATGATGCGCATGAAGACCATCTTCCTGGTGGCAATAACATCGGCCAGAAGAGTATCAGAGGTAGGAGCCTTGTCGGTTAAAAGAGAATTATGCATGTTCCACAAGGACAAAGAAGTTCTCTATCCAGACCCTACTTTTAAACCGAAGATCTCTTCTAGGTTTCACCAGAGCCAAGAAATCAATTTACCATCCTTTTTGTCTGGATCCAAAGCATCCCAAGGAGCGCACATGGCATACTCTAGACATGCGTAGATCAGTCAAAGTCTACCTTATAATAATAATAATACTTTTTATTTATATCCCGCCCTCTCCGCCGAGGCAGTCTCAGGGCGGCTCACAACACATAAATACAATGTACAATAAAACCATACACGATAATTACAATTATATAAAACCATCATTAAATCATTAAGTCAACTTGAATTAAAATTAACATTATGGTGCTATGACTCAGATCTTCTATAAAATTCAGTGACTAAAACATATCCAGCGAAACTTTCTTGGCTCGGTATTAAGTGAAGGCTATTTTAAAGAGGTAGGTCTTGCAGGCCCTGCGGAGTTGGTCTAGACATCGCAGGACCCGCACCTCCTCCGGGAGTTGATTCTTCAGTAGTGGAGCTGCAATGGAGAAGGCCTGGTCCCGAGTAGTCAAGGCCCGGTCCCGAGTAGTATTAGAACTGAATCTATTCATAAGTCAGACTCAATGTTCATTAACATAGCAGCGCCCAGATTGGGTCAGAAAATGTTCAAGTCGGCGATTAGCTACGCCATCAAGCAGTGTATAGTGAAGGCGTATAAGGCACTACATCTTCAGATACCCTCAGGGATCACTGCACACTCTACGAGGAGTGCGGCCACCAATGCAGCCTTCAATAAGAATGCCTCCATCGAGGAGGTATGTAAAGCAGCTACATGGTCGTCTATTTCCACCTTTATACGCCACTATAAACTGAACACATACGCGTCGGCGGATGCAGCCTTTGGCAGACGAATCCTGCAACATGTACTGCCTGAGTAGGGCGATCCCCCCCTGACTAACATACTGCTATGGGAGCACCCAAGATGTCCTCCGCCTCTTAGGGAGAATGACCCTTGGCACTTACCGTGAGGGGTCCTTCTCCTAAGAGGACAGGAGGACATCTTGCCCTCCCTTTCTTTCGCCCTACCTTGGGCAGCATTTCTCTGTATCTGAATTTTTGTATCCTTCGTCTGCGGCCCTTTTTCTGGCTGATGTCTGTTTTTTCCTGTTAGCTTCTGTAAGAGTTTGTTCTAATCGGTCAGAATAGTTTTTTCTGACCGACTGTTAGTTTTCTTGTTACATTAGGAGCGTTAGGTATGATCGTTTTTTTTTTCCTTACTGCTTCTCGGAGTCACCCGAACTGAAGGAAGGGTGCTTCCCACAGCCACAGGAAGAGGAAGTTTTTAAGATTCCTGCCTCCCTGATTGGACAGTGGGAAACACCCAAGATGTCCTCCTGTCCTCTTAGGAGAAGGACCCCTCACGGAAAGTGCCAAGGGTCGTTTCACTTTTGTCTTATTAGTTTCACTTCTGGCTTTTATTTTTGGCTTAACAGATAATCCAGTAGCTCCGTTTCCAACCAAGCTTCCTCAGAAGCTGTATAAATTGATATTATTCCAAACAGGAAAGCCTGTGTTCTTCGCAATCCGGTTCTCATGAATGACTTCTCTACCTTATGAAGAAAAACTCTTAAACTGCTCCTGTTCTTTCCAATCATGTGCATAGCACATGCGTTAGGAAGGCATTAGGATGTGCTATACACACAACTGGAAAGCACAGGTGGCTTTTCTGTTTGAAATATTATCAGTAGTTATCAAACAGTATGGTTTCAAATAGGAATGGAAATTGAGTGTTTCATAGAATTTTATAGATAATGAATCACAAGGGGTATATTTTATTAAAATCTTTATTACAGTTTGTATATTTTGTATGCACAGTATGCTTTGTGTTTGCCCCCCAAGACGGAATAAAAAGTCGGACACAAATACATTGGTATAAATTATGGGCCACTTTATTATAAATCATAACAACCTGGCAAGGGCACCCAACTGCGGCCTGGTCAGGGCTAGGGGTCTCAACAGACCTCTCCTCTGCCATTCACAGGTGAGAGTCCCAGCCCCCAGCTGAAGCTGTGTGACACAGCTCCTGCTAGGCCAGCCCAGCAGGGAGGCCCTCCCCAGAGGGTCCAAACCCCAGACGCACGTCTCAGTGAAAGGCACCATCTTGTCGAGCCTCCAGGACGGTCTGCAATCTCCTCACCCTGGGTCATCACACCCCACGGTTAATCATGCCAGACTTCTAATTCCCCAAAAGGGGGATGCTTCATGGTCCTCCCCTAGCCGCATAGTTCCATAACCCAGGGAAAACCTGCCACTACTATGGCCAAGTCTCTACTTATGCCCTAGTTTCCACCGGGAGCCCCAAGGCCACCCGCAGCCCTTGCTGGAGATCTCTCAAGAAAAGCATATTACCCTTTTTTGAGAGATGAACCCCATCCCCTCTGTAGAGGTCTGGAAATTTCGTAGAAATATCCAGATTGGGCAGATAGTGGCCCAACCCCCTTTCCAACACCTTCCTAATCTCCTTATTAGCCTTATACCGGGCCCTCTCAATAGCTACAAGGTCCCAAGCACAGCGCCAAACATGGCGGGGCAGCATCGCGGGCCTGCCAAACTAAGGCCTTGCCCTTTAAAAGCCCCAGATCATTACCTCCCAGGTGAACGATTAAAACTTGAGGAGGAGGACCCACACTATCTTGAAATAACAAAGGCAGCAGGCCCGGCCACTGAAGGCCCCGGTGCACCCGCCATTCATTACAAATATGGTGGCTGAGTCCAGCTGAGAGCCGACCAAAGTTTTCCGCGCCTGATGAGCAGCCCAAAACACGTTGCTATGGCCACAGACAAGAAGGCTCCTCTGGCCAGGAACAACAGCATCTAAAGAGAAAAAACAGTTAAACGAGAACAGAACCAGTAACAGTCCAACAAACAAATTACTTAAGGCCTGAGGAAAGGTCGAACGTAAGACTTGTAGGCCAATGAACGCCAACGGCCCAAGCGCTGAATGGAGGAGGAAGGATACCCCATGGCGGCAGCTGTTGAGGCTGCCCCAATTCTAATGGAGTGAGTCCCAAACCACACCCCAGTCAACCCCAGATCACCTAAAGCCCATGATATCACCGCCCAAAACTGATGCTTCGTCAACAGGCTACCATCATAATGGCAAAACAAAAACCCATCCTTGGGCCCACGGACTGCCAAATAAGCAGCTAACGCGGTAACTGGACACAGCTCAAGCTCTGAACAACTACCCAAATCAAATACGATACCTTTTTGCAACTGATCCGTCTTAGAGCGACGGACAGTAATCACTGCCTTACCCTCAGATAGCTTCAGGTCCCTTAACAGCAGAGCTATACCTGAAACATCGTTTCTGGACTGTGCCACCAGCTTGCTGACTCTAAGGGCCCCCCAAAAGGCTACTAAAGATGCAGAATGAAACAAACATGCTTCAAAAGAAGAAGCACACACCACGTCCCAAATCCCCTTCAAACCCCGTAGAATTGACAGAGACATAGGATCTGGCCTCTCTGGCCCACCCCTCCAGCATTTTCCGAATACAAAAATCAGCTGTTTCTTCCCTATAACCCAGCACCTTACTGACAAAAGCCAATGTAGACAGGCACCCCCAATGGATTGCACAGCCAATCCCTTACCTCGAAGCAAAACACAGTAATGGAGCAACTGCTTCACTAGGAGGGGCCAAACAATGCAATAATCTACCTCAGCCCAAAAGTCTTCAAACTGCCGCACAGCCCGTTCGTAAGACTTCCTAGTGCTAGGCGCAATGGCTAGGCCTATCGCTCTGCAGACCTCGGCTCTCCAATCAGCCATAGCTCCTGCAGCATTGGCACCGCCTCTCTGTCGGCATCTGTTGATGAAACCTCTCCGTCTGTTTATGAGAGAGAGCATCAGCCACCCCGTTACTCACCCCAGGAATATGCTTGGCTAAAAACAAAATATTAAGCCGCAAACAACGCAGAGTGAAGGCCCTCACCAACCTCATAATCCGCCGTGATTTGGTTGAAAGGGAATTAATGACATGGACTACCGCCATATTATCACACCAAAAATGAACAGTGTGATTGGCCATATCCTTCCCCCACAGCCAAACCGCGACTAAAATGGGAAAGAACTCGAGAAATATAAGATCTCGGTTCACACCTACCTGTATCCAGAAGTCCGGCCAACTCTCAGCGCACCAATGTCTGCGGAAATAGACTCCAAAACCCAAAGACCCAACAGCATCAGACATGACCTGGAGCTCAGCTTCAAGCCTCATGTCCTCTCTCCAGAAGGAGACTCCATTGAAGGACTCCAAAAATTCCTGCCAAACCCTCAAATCATCCCTCATGCTGCAAGTAACCCGAGTTCTATGCTGAGGCAAGCGTAACCCTGCCATAGCATCACAAAACCTTCTAAGAAAAGCCCTCCCCGGAGCAACCACTTTGCATGCAAAGTTGAGGTGCCCTACTAGCTGTTGCAGCTCCAGCAAGGTAACCTTCTTTTTAAGAAGAAAGGCAAAAATCCTAGTCCTCAATTCAACTATTTTTTGAAGAGGTACCCTGGACAGCTGCACCACAGTGTCAATCTCAATCCCCAAAAAGGTCAGCTTTTGGGTCGGACCTTCCATTTTCTCTGGAGCCAAAGGGACCCCAAGCTCAGCCGCCAGCTCTATAAAGCCAGACAGCAGCTGCCT
Source organism: Heteronotia binoei (assembly GCF_032191835.1). Taxonomy (NCBI): domain Eukaryota; kingdom Metazoa; phylum Chordata; class Lepidosauria; order Squamata; family Gekkonidae; genus Heteronotia; species Heteronotia binoei. The sequence continues at coordinate 122,824,277 of NC_083226.1, read as the reverse complement.
ACAACGCCCAGTCCCCTTGGGACCCACAAAAAGATAATCATCCAAATAATGAACAACGTCCTGTAAACCCACTTTCTCCCGCACAGCCCATTCCAAGAATGTGCTGAAGCACTCGAAAGCAGAACATGATACAGAGCAGCCCATTGGCAATGCTCTATCCATGTAAAATTGGCCCTCAAGAGAAAACCCCAAAAGCTCAAAATCATTGGGATGCACTGGTAGAAGGCGAAATGCAGATTTAATATTGCATTTTGCCAACTCAGCGCCCACCCCGCAGCGCCTCACCACAGCTACCGCCTGGTCAAAGCTGGTATACCTAACTGAGCATAAGTGCTCGGGAATCCCATCATTCACAGACTTCCCCCTGGGGAAGGAGAGATGGTGAATTAAATGAAATTCACCAGGTGCCTCTTTCAGCACCACACCCAACGGCGAAACCCTAAGATTACCCACTGGAGGTTGTAAAAAAGGACCCAAGATCCTACCCTCCGCCAACTCCTTGGCAATCTTGACTCTAACAACCTGCTCTAAGCCCTTAACTGACTTAAGGTTCTCAGACATAAATGGAACTCGAGGCCCCTGAAAAGGGATCCTAAAACCAACTTTGAAACCTTCCAACAAATAAAAACTGTCTGCCCTTCGAGGGTACCTCGACAGCCAATGCTCAAGAGGCCCCACCCTTATCGGGCTGGGCCCCTTTTCCAGCTTGATGTGATCCTCCACCCCTGCCGGGCTTCTTCAAATTCTTACGTCCCCGCACTCTAGGGCAGTTATTAAAGGAGTGGGACCCACTTCACATGGGGCATTCGTACTTGAACTGGCAAGCCTTCCTGCTGCACACTCCCTGAGACCTGAATTCCCAACAGAGCAAGCGGGATTGAACCGCCTGCCCCGCTGAACCGCGGGGAGAGCCTAAGGACGCTGAGGAGTTAGCAGATGACTTACCAAGTGACCACTATCAGAGCGGTCACCCAAGTTAGGCCACGCTGGGGACATAACCTGCAGCCAGAGCTGCTGATGAATACGGTCCCACTGCAAAGAAGGATACAAGACGGCCCTCATCTGAAATTCCTCATTGTACTGTATCCATGCAGGGCCACTAAAAGTCGTATACCCCTTGTAGATTATATCCAAGGCTGCGCCCGCGCAATCACCCCAGCTTAAATGAGAAACCCAGGGAGCCAATTGGCCCAGGTCTGTTCTACTTTATGCTTTTTCAACTTTTCCTTTTCCTTCTCATCCAATTCTTCCTTGTCCTTCTTTTCTAACTCCCGAAAAAGGAGGGAAAAGATGTCAACATATTCGCCCTTCAAAATTTTCTCCCTAGTTGCCAGCAGCAAATGATCACCCAGGGGCAAGGCCACGTCCCTGAAAGGGAAGGTGGTGAACGGAACCACCCCATAAGGAGAATAGACACCCCATCCTCCCAAAAAGGGGCCTGCCATACCCTGCTGCACAGCGCCTGGCCACAATCCGCACAGGCCAACCTGCCCACTTGGCCAAGCCCAGTTAGACGAAGCACCAACACTGTGGGTGGACCAAGACCTGAACCCCCCGCTGTGATGCCCTGCCCGGTATGAGAAACCTGGCTCCAAGATCCCCAAGGCCACAGAGCCCCAGTGCACCCCTGAGAGATGTCACCAGCCTTACCAACCACTCCAGCCAGCACCATCGATGACCTTGCTCCAGCCGCTCCAGCCGATGACCCAGATCCACCATCTGCACCGCCAAGACCCAGGGTACTGCCAGTAAAGAGTGCACCAGACCTGCCATCAAGAATAGACAGCCTGGTTAAAAGGTTCGTCTGGACCTCCCGTTTGGTAGCCCTTCCCGTGCCTACCCCCTCAGCAGGAGGCATACCCGACGCTTCCTCTAACGCCCTGAGCCTCTGAACAATGCTAGGATTGACCAGCTCATCCGATTCATCCTCTGACGAGGGAATCTGGGCTGGAGGCCTCTTAGCAGGGGCTTTTGGGGCTTTTGGAGCCGGCTGCTTCCCCTTAGATTTTCCAGCCCCTTTCCTGCCCGATATGTTGCCGCACCCGCTGGGAACCTACCTCAGCCAACCCACACTAACCACCAGCCAAATGACCAACAAAAAGATACAAAATGGCCACCCACTAATAAAGAACCAAGGGAGTCATAAAATGGCTGCCCACTAATGAAGAACCAAGGGAATCATAAAATGGCCACCCACACCACAGGCCAAGAAGCAAGGTAACCAAAAAGGGTGGGGGGAGGCTCAGTAATCCAGATCTACAGGGAGCCAAAAGGACCCCTCCCCCCAGAAGCAAGTGATGGGACCACTCCTTCACACCAGGAGATTCCCTCCCCACAACAAAGCAAGCAAACCTCCCCCCCCCCAGATACTCAAGCCTCAATGAAAAAGCAGCAGCCTCCAATCCTCTGCACCGCTGAAAATGCCGCCCACACGAGGTACCACCGGACCACGCTGCTCCCGCGAGGAGCCTGCAGCTCACGGCCCACAGGCCTGCACTAGGACGCTCTCCAAAGGCCATACGCCAGCTCCGTGCACCCAAGGAGCCGACAACTCCGAGCCCCAGGACGCTCCACCGAAGCCGCTCAACTAAAAAGCGAGGAGCCGATGCTCCCAGCCTCCCCCGATGCCTTTTGACGCACAGCAAAGGGTCTACAGCACAGAGCGCAGAAGCACGCTCCTGCCCAGGCTCCGATCTGACGAAGCACTGCAACGGGGAGCGAGGGCTGGCCGTTACAACGCCTAGCCCCGCCCCCAGAAAAGTGCGCCCAAACAGGCTGTCCTCCTCTTCCCTTGCAGGGCGGCAAACTGTGCCTCTGCAGCCTAGCAGCTACGCTGCAGGCTGCAAGCACTCTATTCTAGTCTCCCAAATACCGTGGTTCTTTGTATTGTTTACCCTTGGAGAAAATAGCTGCTTTGGAGGATGGACTCTCTGGCATTAAACCCAGTTGAGCTCCCACCCCTCACTAATCCCCAGCTTCCCCCTGGCTCCACCCCCCCCCCCCCCCCAAAATCCAGGAATTTCCTGCACCAGAGTTGGCAGCCCTACATGAAACTGAGTAACCTTAGGCCATTTTTTCTTACTCTAACTTTTCTCACAGGGGTGCTGTGAAGATAAAATGGAAGTGGGGAGAACTGTATACACTGCCTAAAGTCCATGAAGACAGTGGAATTTTTTAAAAGTCCTAAATAAATACACATTGTTTATTTAATCATAGCCAGCCTTTTTTAAAGGTTATCCTATTTAAGCAAGTCATAGCAACCATGTATGTCTAGCTTCTATGTGGAGAAGTCTGTTCATAGAAATGGGATCTCTGTGTGACCATGGCCTCTAATTGAAAGTTCGACAATGTCCCTGCATCCTCTTCAGGCGTTTACATTAGGGCTGCTGCCTAATGAGAACCAGTCTTAAGGGCAGAGAGTTCTCAGCATGGCTGGATGTGTGTTAAAAGAAAAACAGACTGCCCATGCCAATAAATATTAACAAAAGAAAACTGAGAACAATGAGAAGCTTATCAACAACAGTCTCCACCCTATCCCATCAGAGAATATTTTCTTAGACATTATGATTCAGTTCCCAGAACCTTAAGCTTCATTTAATATGCCTGTTGAAATATGTTGGATTCCCCCCCTCTGAATTCAAAGAAAGCAGTGAAAAACAAATTATGAAATTTGAAGCACTACTTCACTGCTGGCTGTCCCCTCAGCCTTCAGAGATTTCCTAATAACTGAAGACGTCACAACTGTGAGAAAGTTGACATTTAAGAAAGAGAAGGGAGAAATGGAAAGAAGTTAACTCTTATGTGACAAAATACTTCTAATGCTCTTCCAGCTGCCTTTGTATTACCATATAGCAGGGGTGGCCAACGGTAGTTCTCCAGATGTTTTTTGCCTACAACTCCCATCAGCCCCAGCCAGCATGGTCAATGGCTGGGGCTGATGGGAGTTGTAGGCAAAAAACATCTGGAGAGCTACCATTGGCCACACCTGCCATATAGAGTTTATATGTTTTCTTATCAGTTCTTTCCACAGTCATGTGGATTATGCACAGTGTGACCCTGTGAATATTTACTCAAAGATGTCCCGTTTGTGTCAACAGGATTTGCCCCAAGTAAATGTGCATAGGATTATGGCCTTAGTTTGCAGAAACAATTATTAGATTCTCAGTTCCACCAAATGGCCACAGACCATGCCAAAGGGTATACAGTATGTTTCACTAGGATGAAGAAGAAACAATGGGAAATGATACAGTACCAAACATATGAACATATGAAGCTGCCTTATACAGAATCAGACCTCCGGTCCATCAAAGTCAGCATTGTCTACTCAGACTGGCAGCAGCTCTCCAGGGTCTCAAGCTGAGGTTTTTCACACCTATTTGCCTGGACCCTTTTTTGGAGATGCCAGGGATTGAACCTGGGACCTTCTGCTTACCAAGCAGATGCTCTACCACTGAGCCACCATCAGTATCCCAGTTGAAATGCTTCACATTGTTACAGAGTCATATTTTATTTTATTTATAGCCCACCTTTCAGGCTGAGATTCAAGGCAGATTTCAATTTAAAAAAAAAAAAAAAGCAATGCAATCAGACAGCATAAAACATCCAATAAACAATGTAATGGGGCTAGGATTACAAAATTAGGAAACAATGAAAACAAAAACTGTCTAAGGCAGGGGCGGACAAACTGTGGCTCAGGAGCCACATGCGGCTCTTTCATACATATTGTGTGGCTCTTGAAGCCCCCACTGCCCCATCAGCCAGCTTGGAGAAGGCATTTGTCTCTCTAAACCCTTCTCCAAGGCAAGCTAGTCTATCTCTCTCTCCCCTCCCTTCTCCCCACCTCTGCAATTCTTTCTAACCATCTACCCCACCCTCTTATTTGTTTCCAATTGAGGGAGCTAGAGAATTCTTTAAAAATTCAGGAAACAAAAAGTTCTAGTTATCTAGTACAGATTTTTTTTACAAACCTGAGAAAGGCCCAGGTTTGCGGAAATATGTGATATCTATCTATCTATCTATCTATCTATCTATCTATCTATCTATCTATCTATCTATCTATCTATCTATCTATCTATCTATCTATCTATCTATCATCTATCTAGTTTGGGGCAGATGGTAAAGTGTCACCCAATGTGATTATGCCATTTTCAAGTCATACCAGAAGTGATGACAGAGTGCTGGTATGATAATGATTGCCCCTCTATTTTCCTATTCCCTCCTCCCACAGTGAGTGGTGGCTACATGCATATGGCTGCTAGCAGGAGGTCTCCCACTGAAGCAGGAGAACTGGCAGTTCTAGGTAGGAGCCACATTAGAGAACAATGCTTAGAAGAGCCACAGCTGGCAACCTAAAAAACCACATGCGGCTCCTGTGCCACTGAGTATCACTGATAGAATTTATTTTAGTTCTGGTCCAAGTCCTCTGGAAATCTTTGCCAGATGGGATAAAGAATGCTATATTGATTGTAAATTTTTGTAGAGATTGTAAGGCTTTCCTCTTTCGAATGGCCTTGGTTGAGGAGTTTTAATGTTACAGAATAAAGTTTACTGTGAAATTCTATGTTTTAACTGTTCCTTTATGGTTGTAATTGTATGTTTACTTAACTGTAAACTGCTGTGACATCAGGATAAAATAGTATAAAGTGTTGTGAATACATACAATTTCAAGTGTAAAGCAGCCCTCTGAATTCAGCCTGATTATAGGCAAAGAAGTCACACATGTGGGAGTTTCGCAGGGTGAGCTTAACTAAATGATTTCAGCATCTGGATTAGCACTGACTGAAATTACTATGGCATGCTTCACAACGGAGATACTGAAGAAAAGCATCATGTAGCAGGAACTAGTGCTGGTGATTCATGATTTGCTGAAACTTTCTTCCTTTTCTGTGAGTAAGAATTGTTGACTCAGTTGCAGCTTGAAACAAATTACTCAGTAAAACCTCTTTCACACTCTTAAAAGGCTTCACTTCATTCCCAGCCAAATGTCTGTATATTGTACATTTCTCCTAAAATCTTCATTCTGTAGGAATTAATCTCCCCATTCCTAAAAGGCTGTTGACATAACCATATCACTATATTAGTGTGCACATCCAGTACTGTGTAGTTCAGACAGAAGCAGCTATTCCATAGTTAAAGAAGAGCTACTTGGGTTTTCTTTTAGATGCTTGACAGCTCTACTCTTTTATTGAGGCTTAAAGGATTCCCTCTTTTGTGAAATATCAGGGTATTAGATAATTGAAAACAATATAAAGGCTTTTTAAGAAAGTAGAGGTGTGGCCATCCAACTACTCTTTTTGCTCCAAACCAATAGCATGAATGGAGCTTGTCCAGTAAAGTGCTCTGGATCATAGTGTTGCTATTCTAACCATGTCCTTATCATGGCTGCCAGACTTCTAAACTGTTTGGAAATAATGAATAATTTGTAAGGGCTGTATGGCAGCTAGAGTAAACAGGAGTCTTGTGATATCTAGAAAACTAAGAAAAGTGTATTTTTGCTTAAGCTTTCATGGACTAGAGTCTACTTCTTCATGCATAACAACCAGCAAGGGGGCGGCGGCTTACTGGGAACAGCAGGGAAGCCTTATCTTATGTGCAGCAATTGATGATGCATGAATTGGGTTGTCAGACTCTCTGGTGGAGGCAGGCCCCACCTCCCCACCACCAATCAACTGGCCAGTGGAAGGGAATTTACCTCCCCAAAAGGGAGATGCAGTGACATGTCTACATCACTGCCCACATGATCCAGAAGTGATGTCATCACTTCTGAATGTCAGAGCAATGCTCTGGCATTTGGGCAAAAACTATGGTAAATTTGGCTTCTACCATAGAGTTTTTGCCCAAATACCAGAGCATCACCCTGATGATTTGAATGTAATGCCATCATTTCTGGGTCATGTGGGCAGTGATGTAGACATGTCACTGCATCTACCTCTTTGAGGGGGTAAGTTCCCTTCCACTGGCCAGTTGATTGGTGGCAAGGAGGTGGAGCCTAGCAGCTGGAGACTCCAGCCTCCACCGGGGGGCGGGGGCTGGAGTCCGGCAACCCTATTTGTGCATCATCAGTGATCAACTGCCCAGTCTTCCTCATAGATTTTGGGTGGGTGGTCTTTCCTTGCTTTCAGATACCCACTAGCCTAAAATAGCTTCTTACTGACAACTGCAGATTCTTAGCAAAGACACAAGACCAGGAACTTGGCCATGCAAGAAATCAAAACATCACCAACCGAATAACTTCAATATACCATCTTGCGTATATCCAGGGCTTTTTTGTAGCAGGAACTAATTTGCATATTAGGCCACACACCCTTGATGTAGCCAGTTCTCCAAGATCTTACAGGGCTCTTATTGTAAGCTCTTGGAGGATTGGCTGCATCAGAGGTGTATGGCATAATATGCAAGCCCTGGGTATATCTACTTCATTTTCATTTTTAAGTGTGATACATGCCATCATGTGCCAACAAAAGAACTGACAGTTTGCCTTCAGGAGGGGCGGGGTCCTAACTGTTGCAGGACACAGTGATGTGGCTTCTGGCTTTATAAATGGAAATGGCATTGTCATCACACAACACCATTCCAACCTGTCTGCACCTTTTGAGCCTGCTGCCAGGACTGGCAACTCTAGTCAACAATTCCCCTCTATTATCTACATAGATCAAAGAAGTCAGTCCATATATAAAAGAATGGACGCAAATCTGATATTAAAATACAATATTTAGAAACCAGTGGAAGAGCATTTTAATCTACTGGGATGCTCTATAACGTGAAAGTCAGAATTCTTAAACAAAAGAATTTGAAAAGGAAACTCCAATATGAAGCCGCTGAACTGGGATTTATCTATAGGTTTCATACAACTTCCCCTTCTGGGGTAAATTAGAAGTTAGGATGCTTTTATGTCACTGTAACTATTTTAGTGAATGAATTTTGTATTTCTATCTGATCATATCTGAATTTTATACAACTGCACTTCACCTCATTACCACTTGATACTGGTATTTGCCCCCCTCCAACCCCCCCCCCTACTACAATAAATGGGTGCAAGCAAGGATTGATTCTCATTTTAAAAATTAACTTCATTTATACCCCTTCTTTCTCCCCAATGAAGCCCCAAAGCAGCTTACATCATTCTTCATGCCTTCATTTTAATCTCTCAGCAGCCCTGTGATGTGAGTTAGGATAAGAGTGTGTGACTGGCTCAGGGTCACCAAGCAAACTTCCATGACAGAGTGGGGACTTAAACTTGGGTCTCCCTGAGACTAGTCTGGCACTTTAACTACTATTTGACACTAGCTCTCTCATAGTATCTGAATAAATGGGCTCTAGAATAGGAAAGTTTATATTGGAATATAATGTTGTTAGTCTTTAAGATCTTCCTTCCTTCCTTCCTTCCTTCCTTCCTTCCTTCCTTCCTTCCTTCCTTCCTTCCTTCCTTCCTTCCTTCCTTCCTTCCTTCCGACTAACCCTTTCAGGATTATAGCAGCTAGATATATTACTGATACCCATATCTGTTCATATTCAAAGGACATTTTAGTTATTACACATTTTAGCTATTATGCGTGAAAACTTGCTGGTGCTTGCAGTAGAGATCAGGACAAAGAGGAGGAAGTGACAAACCCAAAGGGTTGTGGTTAAACAGGTTGGAGTTTCTATTATGGTTGTTAGGTTGACCTAAATATATGCCAAAGTAAATAAGGGCAGGGACACTAGTGCTGCTGTATCAAACATGTAGCTGTTCTGATTGGGAATCTATTGGGAGGAGCATTACATCCACTAGAGAACTCTGCCAGCTGGCTGTATTATTTTTCCTCTGACAAGTTTTGAGTGCAGTAGCATCTTAAAGAGGGTAGCCCTGTGGCACAGAGTAGTAAAGCTGCAGTAATGCAGTCGAAGCTCATGACCTGATCGATCCCAGCAGAAGCTTGGTTCAGGTAGCTGGCTCAAGGTTGGCTCAGGCTTCCATCCTCCCAAGGTTGGTAAAATGAGTACCCAGCTTGCTGGGGGGAAAGTGTAGATGACTGGGGAAGGCAATGGCAAACCACTCCACTGTAAAAAGTCTGCTGTGAAAACGTTGTGAAAGCAACATCACCCCAGATTTGGAAACGACTGGTGCTTGCGCAGGGGACTACCTTTACCTTTTTTTTAAAAGCATCTTAAAGACCAGCAAAATTTTCTAGGGGTATAAGCTTTCATGTCATGTCACTTTGGCAGTACCTTACCTTAAATCGATTTGTAGATTTATCTTAAGTAGATTCATATCTGATGCATTGAGCTTTGTATCACAAAAACTTATGCCCCAGAAAATGTTGTTGGGCTTTAAGGTGCTAATGGACTTGAATTCTCATCCTGCTTTTGTATGAAATCTTTAGAGAATTTCATCATGGTTCTTGCAGGGGTCACAAGTGCCCGTTCTGCTTTCTTCACATATGCTTGTGTCTGCTGACAAGACAGAACAGTTAAGCATCTGGAGTTCTATCTAAAACAATTTCCTGTTTGCCAGAGGGTTGGTGAAAGATCTAGGATCTTCTAGACCAATCCCAAAGGGAAATTTCATCCTTGCCATGTTAACCAAGAGCTAGCTGAGACCCCAGTGCTGTTCAAAACTCCTAAACCAAGAATGAGTGATGGTGGAAGAAAAGTATAACTTTTCTTCCTTTTAACCCAGCATTGCTTGAACTGCTTTAGAAGAGCCCTTATGGTTTTAAGCCACTTATCGTGGGGAGAGGGCTTGTGCAGTTCAATGAGGCTGTGGGCTATGCCATGCAGGGCCACCCAAGATGGACAGGTCACAGCTGAGAACTCAGACTAAATGTGATCCACTGGAGAAGGAAATGGCAAACCACTCCAGTATCCTTGCCAAGAAAACCCCATGAACAGTAACAAAAGGCTAAAAGATATGGTGCTGGAAGATAAGCCTCTCAGGTCAGAAGGTGCCCAATATGCTACTGGGGAAGAGTGTTCAAGTAACCACAGAAAGAGTGAAGTGGCTGGGCTAAAGCCGAAAGGACACTCAGCTGTGGATGTGTCTGATGGTGAAAGAATAGTCCAATGCTGAAGAGCATAATACTGCATCGGAATGTGGAATGTAAGATCTATGAATCAAGGTAAGCTAGATGTGGTCAAACAAGAGATGGCAAGACTGAACATCGACATCTTGGGAATCTGAACTAAAGTGGATGGGAATGGGGGAATTTAACTCAGAGGATCACTACATCTATTATTGTGGCCAAGAGTCCCGTAGAAGAAATGGTGTGGCCTTTATAGTTAACAAGAGAGTAAGGAAGGCAGTGATGGGATACAATCTCAAAAATGACAGAATGATCTTGGTCCGTATCCAAGGCAAACCATTCAATATCACAGTAATCCAAGTCTATGCCCCAACCACTGATGCAGAAGAGGCTAAAGTGGACCAGTTCTATGAAGATCTACAACACCTTCTAGAATTAACATCCAAAAAAGATGTCCTCCTCATCAAAGGGGACTGGAATGCCAAAGTAGGAAGTCAAAAGGTAACCGGAACAACTGACAAGTTTGGCTTTGGAAAACAAAATGAAGCCAGGCAAAGGCTAATAGAGTTTTGTCAAGAGAATAAGCTGGTCATAGTGAACACCCTCTTTCAACAATCTAAAAGGCAACTCTACACATGGACATCACCTGTTGGGCAACACAGAAATCAGATTGATTATATACTCTGCAGTCAAAGATGGAGAAGTTCCTTATAGTCAGCAAAAACGACACCTGGAGTTGACTGCGGCGCAGATCATATGAACATATGAACATATGAAGCTGCCTTATACTGAATCAGACCCTCGGTCCATCAAAGTCAGTATTGTCTACTCAGACTGGCAGCGGCTCTCCAGGGTCTCAGGCTGAGGTTTTTCACACCTATTTGCCTGGACTCTTTTTGGGAGATGCCAGGGATTGAACCTGGGACCTTCTGCTTACCAAGCAGATGCTCTACCACTGAGCCACCGTCCCTCCAACGGTGGGACGAGCTACTCATGAGCTACTCATTGCAAAATTTAGGCTTAAACTGAAGAAAACTGGGGAAGCCATTAGGCCATTCAGGTTGGACCTTAATCACATCCCTTATGCATATACAGTGGAGGTGAAGAATAGATTTAAAGGACTAGAGTTGATAGACAGAGTGCCTGAAGAACTATGGACAGAGGTTCATGACATTGTACAGAAGGCACCAACCAGCACCATCCCAAAGAAAAAGAAATACAAGATTGCAAAGTGGCTGTCTGATGAGGCTTTACAAATAGCTGAGGAAAGAAGGAAAGCGAAAGGCAAAGGTGAAAAGGAAAGATTCACCCAACTGAATGCAGATTTCCAGAGAACAGCAAGGAGAGATAAGGAGACCTTCTTGAAGGAACAATGCAAAGCAATAGAGGAAAATAATAGAATGGGAAGGACAAGAGATCTCTTCAAGAAAATTGGAGAAATCAAGGGAACGTTTTGTGCAAAGATGGCCATGAGAAAGGACAAAAACAGTAGGGACCTAACAGAAGCAGAAGAGATCAGGAAGAGGTGGCAAGAATACACAGAAGAATTATACAAGAAGGATCTCAATGCACTTGACAACCATGACAGTGAAATCGCTGACCTTGAACCAGACATTCTGGAGTGTGAAGTCAAATGGGCCTTAGAAAGCATTACTAACAGCAAAGCGAGCGGAGATGACAGTATCCCAATTGAGCTTTTCAAAGTCCTAAAAGATGATGCTGTTAAAGGTATGCACACATTATGTCAACAGATCTGGACAATGCAACAGTGGCCACAGGATTGGAAAATATCAGTTTATATTCCAGTCCTAAAGAAGGATAATGCCAAGGAATGTTCAAACTATCATACCATTGCACTCATTTCATGTGCCAGCAAGGTCATGTTAAAGATCCTACAAGCTAGGCTTCAGCAGTATGTCGATCGGGAACTACCAAAAGTTCAAGCTGGGTTTCGGAGGGGTAGAGAAACTAGAGATCAAATTGCCAACATTTGCTGGATTATGCAGAAAGCACGGGAGTATCAGAAAAATATCTGTTTCTGTTTCATTGACTACGCTAAAGCCTTTGATTGTGTGGATCACAACAAGCTGTGTCAAGTCCTTAAAGAGATGGGAGTACCACATCACCTCACATGTCTCCTGAGAAACCTGTATAAGGGTCAAGAAGCAACTGTCAGAATGGGATATGGAACAACTGATTGGTTTAGAATAGGAAAAAGAGTTCGACAAGGATGTATATTGTCACCCTGCTTATTTAATCTATATGCAGAGTACATCATGCGGAATGCTGGCCTAGATGAAGCAGAAGCCGGAATTAAGATTGCCGGGGAAAACATCAACAACCTCAGATATGCAGATGACATGACTCTAATGGCAGAAAGTGAGGAGAACCTAAAGGATCTCTTGTTGAGAGTGAAAGAGGAGAGCACAAAAGTAGGCTTGAAATTCAACATCAAAAAAACTAAGATCATGGCATCTGGCTCCATCACACCTTGGCAAATAGAAGGGGGAGATATGGAAGTAGTGACAGACTTCACATTTCTGGGATCCAAGATCACTGCAGATGGTGACTGTAGCCATGAAATTAAAAGACGTTTGCTCCTTGGGAGGACAGCTATGGCGAATCTGGGCAATATAACAAAAAGTAAGAGACATCAGCCTGCCAACAAATGTCCATATAGTCAAAGCAATGGTATTTCCAGTAGTAATGTATGGCTGTGAGAACTGGACCATAAGGAAGGCGAGCGCAGAAGAATAGATGCTTTTGAGCTGTGGTGCTGGAGAAGTGAGAGTCACTTGGACTGCAAGAAGATCAAATCAGTCCTAAGGGAAATCAACCCAGACTGGAAAATCAGATGCTGAATCTGAAGCTCAAATACTTTGGCCACCAAATGAGAAGGGAGCACTCACTGGAGAAGATCCTGATGCTGGGAGAGACAGAAGGCAAAAGAAGAAGGGGACGGCAAAAGACGAGATGGCTGGACAGCGTTACTGAGGTAACAAACACAAATTTGAGCAGACTTCGGAGGATGGTGGAAGACAGGAGGGCCTGGTGTGACTTGGTCCATGGGGTTGCAAAGAGTTGGACTCGACTGTGTGACTGAACAACAAACCATTTCACAAATACAGCATGAAAATATTGGTATATCTGATTAATACAGCAGAATTTGTCCAGTCATAGAAGTGTGCAGGACTTTTTTTGAACAGCAACGCAGTTCTGGCTTGCTTGGTGGCAGAGAGTGTGGCCTAATATGCAAATGAGTTCCTGCTGGGTTTTTCTACAATCCCCACCCCCGTGCCTGAAGTGTGATACTGAGAGCAGTAACTAAATCTCCCCAAGAAGTATATTAAATAAAAAGTAGGGACTGATTCCTCACCAGCATTTGCTCCGTCCCCACGCTTCTGCTTGCTCAAGCCATCAATTCCCCACCAGTCACTCTGTGGAGCCTCTTGCTTTGAAGCTCTTTCCCATTCCCATAGTAGCAACCGGAACTCCACAGAACCAGCATCCTGTTGCTGCGACTGTAAATGGGAAGGAGTTGCAATGGAAGAGGTGCCTGCGGAGCAACTAGTGGGGAATCCATTGCTTGAGCCAGCACAGGAAGAAGCGCAGGGGCAGAGCAAATGCCGGTGAGAGATCAGTCAGACTTTTATTCAAGTAGATCCAGTTCACATTCAGGTTGCAGTCAAAAAGACAGAAAGAAGCCTAATCTAAAAAGTACTTCCCCTCTCACAAACTGCCAGCTTGTCCAGCATCATGTGTGTGGGAATATGAGGGCATTGTATCTACAGGAGGGACCTGCAGAGATATGTGTCTCCATCAAAGACCATGTGGGTAGAGAGTGAGAGGACAATGCCAGAGAGAGAAGAGGGGTCAGAGGTAGGGTTGCCAAGTCTGATGATTGTGCTGGTGGGGGAGGAAAGAGATGCATCCCATTCAAAGAGATAACACATCTACACATGTAGAGTTATGTAGCACTCCCTCTCCAATGTTCAGGCATGCTGAGTCAGTCACTCCAACAAAAAATACAGGTAAACATTTCACTCTTGTTCCCCTCCCCAACACACACAATTGTTGGTTGCAGTCCTACTCCAATATTTTCTTTTATTTGGCAAATCTTGTCCTGTTTTTTTGGAATGGATTTGAATGAACAGACCTCTGATTAGTTTACTTCGTTGTTTGTACATAAGGATAATTAATGATATAATTACATCATTGGGAATAGTGTTTACCAGCAATCTGATTGCCAATGACTTACTTAGTCTAATTACTGGTACAAAATCTTAAGAATAAATCCTGATTTAAAACACACACACACACATGTGGATTCTTCAGTACTCTTAAAGGAACTGGGAGACTAAGCAATAAATGACTAGATTATAATTCCCACCCTTTGCATCAGATACATATGGCACTAAGCATATGTGTAAGGGAGAAATCCAGTATTTGAGTGGGCGACATATAGTTTGCAGAATGAAAATGCACACTGCCCCCAAGATACTTCTTAGTGGTCTTTAGGCTCTTCCTAGAATATTAAAAGCAGCTTCACATTAAGCAGAAATCATACTTCCCATTCTAGCTCAGTGATGTAAGAAGAGCAGCTGTGCATCTCACATACTTCAAGGCACTCTCCGAGAAGATCTCTTTGACTTCATTTCCCTAGTTACTGTCTACTGACTCTGTCTGCCTGATCCACGCTGTTTTGTTTCTGTGTGCAGAGGTGCCTGTTTTGAGTTTGAAGGAGTTTAGGCATGACTGGCATTGCCCAGAGAGGCAAAGTTCAAGTTCTAAAAATGGCAACCAAAACCAAAGGTGGGTAGCATATTCCATAAGAGGCAATTATGAAGGCAGCAACGTGGGGGGAAAGGAGAGGAGATTAACCCGGTAAGATCATTTCACTGTAGGACAGGTAGTTCAGACTGAAAACCTTTGCAGATTTTGGCCTTTATAGAGCTTCATCCTTGAGGTTGGCTGATGTACAGCTTATTTGTAGCTTATGTTGTAGTAAATGCTGCATCTTTGAGAAACAACACTTCAAGGCCTGTGAGTCTGGAATTCAGAAATTCTATATGAAGCAACACTGCTACCATTAGCAGTGCTATTTGACATTACTAGATCCCACTCCACAACATCACTAGCTCCTCCCCCATAAGTCTCTAAGGTTTGGAATCCTAACGACCAGGGCTTTTTTCCAGGAAAAAAGGGGTGCCGGATCTCTCAAGAGAGAATGAAGGAGAAACACACGGGTGCCCATCATGAACTTTAAAACATTTTTTTTGAGAATTTTGTTCCCACAAAGAGGTTCTGGAATTCCATCCTGCCACATTCCACCAGAAAAAAAAAGCCCTGCTAAGGACCTAGCAACTATGTAGGAGGTGAGCAGTGTTCCCTTTAAGCTGAGTTAGCAGGAGCTAGCTCATAGATTTTTAGCCTCCAGCTCACACATTTTTGTCTTAGCTCAGGAAGGATGACCCCAGAGCACAATAATTTACGCAGTAGCTCACAATTTTAATGCCAGTAGCTCACAAAGTAGAATCTTTGCTCACAAGACTCTGCAGCTTAGAGGGAACATTGGAGGTGAGGTGTTGGAGTCTGGCTGCTGGGATCCCTGGCTTCAATAGTAGCACTCCCTTAATATTTTCCACCTTCCCACTCTACCTACTTATAGTAGAAAACACTAGTGTGACCATAAGCAAACTCAGCTGATGTGCCAAATGTGGATGGAAATCATGCGGCTTTAAGCATACTATACTTGGCAATGGATTGTGATTGCTATTTGATAAACAGTCTTTCTAGGTGCTTTCTACGACAGCATGGGAAAATCAGATGTCAGATACAAGCTAATTTGCTGAACTTTTGCTATATTATTTCATGTCAAGTTTTATAAAGAATGCTTCCATATAGCTTTTTTTCTTGAAGGAAATCATCTCATAAAAGTTTATAAAATGTGCAGTGTGGTATTTACTTGGGAACACTAATGCTGCTCACTAGGTTAATATGCTGCCAGGGAGGAAAGAAAGGAAAACATTCATCTTCAAGATCAGAATGAATAAATTCATAAATGCTAAGTTTTAATCACAAAGTTGTCGGAAACATAAAATGAGGGGGCATGTACATCTGGAGGTCTGACAGTCCCGGCAGAGATTGTATTGATTTTCACATGCTTCCAGGATAGATGAAAAATAGCATGCCCTGACAATATTCAGTAATATTCTGAGTAAGTAATTATGACCCTTGCACTGTAGAATGTGGAGTTAATCTAAGTCAAGAATGGTCAACCTCTGAATTCTCCTGAAAGTTGCCTGATACTGTATCTTGCCTCCCAAATCAACTCCTTCCGAGGCATCCAGGTTTTGTAATAATATCAGAATCCCCAAGTGGTGATGGTTTTTACAGTAGTGGAGGAAAGAAGAAGAAGAAGAGGTGGAGGAAGAGGAGGAGATTGGATTTATATCCCACCCT
The DNA here is from genome assembly GCF_032191835.1 of Heteronotia binoei. Lineage (NCBI taxonomy): Eukaryota > Metazoa > Chordata > Lepidosauria > Squamata > Gekkonidae > Heteronotia > Heteronotia binoei. Next base: position 122,807,814 of record NC_083226.1, on the reverse strand, counting down.
TCACTACCCGAAGGAATCTCAGAGTGGCTTACAATCTCATTTACCTTCCCCTCTTCACACCAGACACCCTGTGAGGTAGGTGGAGCTGAGAGAGCTCTGACAAAAACTGCTCTTGAGAGGAACAGCCCTGAGAAAATGTGACTGACTCAAGGTCACATTAGCAGGTGCATGTGAAGGAGTGGGGAATCAGACCTAGTTCTCCCAGATAAGAGTCTGCACACTTAACCACTACACCAGGGGTGGCCAAACTTTCTTAACGTAAATGTCATAGAGTAAATGTCAGATGTTTGAGAGTCACAAGAAATGAATATCAGATGTCTGAAAGTAGACAGGCAGGCAGGCAGGAAAATAGATGGGGTGTGCGGGGAGGGAGAGGTAAAAGAAAGCAACTTTAACTTTAAATGCATTCTCCAAGTCACCTGCTGGCTTGACTTGAAGTGATTTAAGGAGACAAATGCCTTCTCCAAGCTGGCTGATGGGGCAGTGAGGGCTTCAAGAGCCACACAATATGCATGAATGAGCTACATGTGGCTCCTAAGCCACAGTTTGCCCACCCTGGCACTACACTAAACTGGCTTACATAAAGAGCATCAAATAATGACTCCAAATAGTAGTGTACAACTGAAATGTGAAATATCTTTCATAATATTTTGAAAAGAATCTCTTTCAATATAAATTACCGTAATTTGCATTTTGCCATATCTTAGATAAATTTGATAGAGTTCTCAAGAGCCAAATAGAATTGCTTTGAGGACTGGATTCAGTCTTCCAATTAGACAACTCTGTTCTAAGCAGCAGGATAGAATGGAACAGAATACTCCCCCCCCCCTTTCTTTCTGTTACAAACAAACATTTCCACGGTTTTATTGCACATCAGATGGGACAGACTTTTCTCTGAAAAGATGGCTGATAATTTTTTTTCCAATAAAGAACAAGTGGTTTTATGATGAAAGGACAGAATGATTTCTGATAATCCACAGACCATCCCTTCAAATAGTATTATTAACCACAAAAAGCATCACCGTTAATGGAATGTGTCTCCTATACACAATAAGTTTGACATTCACTAGCTACCCAGAAGGAAGATGATCTTTTGGTAAGACTATGCTTAAAAGGATTGGTGATGCTTGAAGACGTGAAGAAAAGCTGGAAGTGAATACGCTTATTTCATTTATTTGAAATAGTTTTCTCCCACAGCTTTCAGTCAAATTCATTTTCATGACTGCTTATGAGAGATCTAAATCCAAATACTTTAAAACCAATAAAATGTAATTATGTGACTTTAAAGCCCCATCAGAATCCTAAATCCTAAAACCTAGCACAGTCTAAGCATTAAGAACAGAAACAGATAAACAATAAAAATGAGCATCACAAAATATTTATTTTTAGAAATAGTTGTAGGTATATTTAAAATATTGATGTGTTAAAATAGGTGCATTCGGAAAGCAATCCTAAGCAAATCTACTCAGAATTCTACTGTGGTCTATTCAATGGGGCTTACTCCCAGGAGAATGTCTTGAGGATTGCACTGTAACACTATCACCAATAATAAAAGTGGACAGCATCAAATCTGTTGCTTTAATAAAACAACAGTGAAAAACATCACACACTAAAACCAACTACAAATCAACAAAGTGTTTGGGCTAGCCAATCTGGCAGGGAAAAAGCTCGTAAAACTCAGCACTAGGCAGATAGTTTTGAAGAAAGCACCCCACAGCTTAGTGCTACAATCAAGAAGGCTCTGTCTCTCTTGAATACTGATCTAATCTCACAGAGTGGAGATAGATTGAGCAGGGCCTTTAAAGATGATCTCAGCTGAAGGAAACATCAAAATATTGATTTCTGCCAACTCTGCATCTTAAGGAGGCTAAGGAATGGTTCAAAGCTGGACCTGGAGTTTATGACTAAAGGATTTAAGTAGACAAAGAAGATGCAATAAGATCAGGACCATCAGTTTTGTATTTTACTGCCAAGGCACCATAATGAGCTGTTAACAGAACTGGGGGAGTAGTAAAGTTAGACAAGACAAGATTAAAACAAATTCAAGCATATGTTGGATTTCCTTCCCAAGCTTCTTGTCTCCCCTCTTCAAGGAAGGATTAAATATCCTTTCTTGAAGAGGGGAGACGAGAAGCTTGGGAAGGAAATCCAACATATGCTTGAATTTGTTTTAATCTTGTCTGGAAATTCAGTTCCAAATTGTTAATCCCACACTAGACACATAACATTAGCATTTTAAATAGCTCAATCCTATATGCTGGTGCTATTGAAATATAGGAAGAGGCACAAGGTGTGCCATAAAGTCTTAACGTTCATGGCATTGCTATGAATGAGCCCAGGATATTTCACTACAGTTAACGGGCTATAACTGTACAACAGAAAAGCAGGGTAGAAATATTTCAAATAAACCCATCAACTTGGCAGTGCCAGAAGCAGCCATGATCAACCACAGTGGTAGCACATGGCCCTCCCAAATGGATGAGGGAGAGGCTTATGAACCATCTTCAGGATGAGAACAAGCTTATCAGAGCCAGCTACATTGGTACAAATCGACGTGCCTGGCATATTATGACAAGGTTGCAACTCATAGCTATCATAATGTAAGGTGGTATCATTGGCCATAATATGGTATCATTGGCCATAAGGTGGTATCATTGGCCATCAACCACAAACCACAGGGTGCACTGTTACAAATTTTCATATCTATGGGACTGGACCGTAACCTATGTATAACTAAAGGCACCTTAGCAGTCCTCCCTCTGAATGAGATTAGCACATGATGTGTATCGATTAGCACTGAAAGCTTTTGTTAGCTTTATTACTATTTTACAAGAAAGCATTTATCATGTCTAACTGAGAAGCTTATGGTGCTTGCTTCCTAACAAGATTTACTGGCTATTAAAGAAATCTGCTTTTAAAGCTCAGGAGGAAGCTTCTAAGAATACATCAATGTGCAAAAAGACGGATTCTGTTAAACGAGAATCTAATTTTTCTAACCAATAAAGGGTCATGTGCAGTGGTTAGTGTGTCAGATTAGAATATGGGAGATCAAGATTATTATTATTATTTTTGAAGAACCATTCTGCCATGAAGTTTGTAGTATGGGCCAATCTCTCTCAGCCTAACCTACCTCAAATGGTTGTTGTGGAAACAAAATTCATTATCTCCTTGAGGGAAGTGCAAGGGAATTCATGATCTCCTTGAGGGAAGTGCAAGATAAAATTGTTGAAAATATATCTGTTCTCTATGTCCTTTGCAATGTTCTAAAGTTCCAGTCATTATAGGGTTAACACTGTGCCTGATTCCCTATTGTCTGCATGACCTAGGAAAAAGATACTGACTGCTGTCAATTAGGCTTCCCAACCCCCCCCCAGCCTCCTCCCCCGCTCTCCAAAAATCTGGAAGCGGGGGAGGAGAGGGGGGAAACAGCGAGTCCGAGTCCTTCTCCAAGCCCATCTCGGTGCAGCAGCTACGGTGTGAAGTGGACAAGAGGCAGGAGCGCAGGAGCGTCATCCGCTCTGCCTCTGAGGTAAAATGAGAGAAGGGGAGGGTGGAGGCAGGGGGAAAAGTGAGCCACAGAACGGGACGAGCGCGAGCAGCTGTCCGCTCAACGACGTTGCAAGTGGGGGAAGGGAGGCTGGGTCTGTCCTCCTCACCATCGCATTTGACCCAGCAGGAGCACTTTTAAGATCAACAAAGTTTTTTTCCTCTCTTCATCTATGAGTGAGCAAGCGAGTGCGTGCTGGAGGTGAAGGGGAGCTATAAATGCCATCCTTTCTCACTCTCCTCGTGATTGTTTTCCCCAGCAGCACTGCACCTTTAAGATCAAGAAGGCTTCCCCCCCTCCTTGAGTTTTTCTGTGTGTTGGGGGTGAAGACTGTGCCTGCTTCCCCGCCCCCTTTCCTCAGTATCATGTTTGACCCAGCATCACTTTACCATCAACAAACGTCCCCCCCTTCCTGTTTGTGTGTTTGTGTGAGAGAAAGAGACTGAGAGTTTGTTGCAGGTAGGGAAGGGAGGCTGGGTCTGTCCTCCTCAGCATCACATTTGGAGAGGGGTGAGTGGGGAGACACACAGTAAATCAGTTTTGCTAACTATTAGGAAACCAAAGAAGGGAACTACCTGGGGATCCTAAGCTTAAAAGGGTAAAGTCTAACCTAGAGTGCTAGACTAGGGTCTGGGAGACCTGGATTTGAATCCCCACTCTGCCAAGGAAACTTGCTGGGTAACAATGGAATACTCTCAACCTCTGATGGAAGCAGCTTTGGGTTCCCATGGAAGGTAGGATATAAATTAAGATTGCCAACCTCCAGGTGGTGGCTGGAGATCTGCTACTCAACAAATGTTTGAGTAGCAGAAAGCAATGTAAAGAGATAAATTTAAATTTGTAAGGAGGAAGTGACATCACAAGAAGGGAAGGCATTTGAGTGCAGTGTGCTGAAAGTGACACCATCGAAAGAAGTGGAGCGTGGAAGTGACATCACTTGATCTTTGACCTGGAAGTGACATCACAGGATATGAAATCACAAAGGTGATGTCACATCCTGCTCCTGGCTCCACCCCCAAAGTCTCCTGGCTCCACCCCCAAAGTCCCCAGATATTTGCTGAGTTGGACTTGGCAACCCTACTGTCAATTAAGGTCTAGAAGTTTTGTCTGTTTGGTCAGTTAGTCAGGTGACTTTCTTTGTTCAGGCAGAGAGGTCAAGAAAAAGGAGGAAGTAGCCTCCATTAAGCACATTATCTTCTAGTGTGAGGATGTAGTTCTATAGTGTTTGTTATTTTCACCTCCCAGTACCCTTTCCCTGTAGTAATACATATGTTTTTGCTTTTTCATGTTAAATGCCTCTCAGTGATTATTTGATCCAGTGATCCATTGCACTGCTTGAGATAAAGAAACAAAATCCCTAACAAAAATATGATAGAAGATGAACAGTGAGGTATAGGAGATGACATACTGGATTTTGATAAACCACACCAAAAGTCAGAGGAGTAAAATCAAACATTGGAGAAGGGGAATGAGTCATCTACAAGCCTGACATAACAAAAAATGTTGTCCCTGGAACCTAAACAATAACAGATATGAGGAAAGTTTATGGGGAGAAAGATTTCCAATGTTTTAAGTGCCACAACAGAGGCGGCCCAGTTTCTGGTGCCCTGCTTACCTATCTCACCCTTGATAAGAGATAGCACACAGAACAGGCCCTCAGTTGAAGACCTTCATCAGTGGGAAAGCTGTTATAAAAAATGTGGTGCTCTCATTGAAGGATTAGCAAGTGGCCACTAAAAACAGTATATCCAAGATATCCGTGAGCAAGTCTGCCTGGCCTCTTCTTCAGAAAATAGATGCTTAAATAGACCATTCAACTTGCAAGAACTTTGAGGGAGAGAGAAGTTACAATTTGATGTGGCTTTCTGTTCTTCACTCATTGTCTGTTCTGGCTGCTGTAGCCTATTGGTTATTGGCTTTCTCTTTTAGTTTATTTAAATACTTATATGCCAATTTTCTTGCCAAACATGGTGGTTCATGGTAGTGTGAAAGCAGTTCAAGCCCCAAACAGACAATAATAATGTACAACATGCCCTTAGAATAGTATTTGCCCCCCAAGTCGGAATGACACAGAAGGTGGCGGCGGCTACAAGCATAGACAGCTTCAAGGGGGGGTTAGATAAAAATATGGAGCAGAGGTCCATCAGTGGCTATTAGCCACAGTGTTTATATATATATATATATATATATATATATATGTGTGTGTGTGTGTGTGTGTGTGTGTGTATATATATATAAAAAAAATTGGTCACTGTGTGACAGAGTGTCGGACTGGATGGGCCATTGGCCTGATCCAACATGGCTCCTCTTATGTTCTTAATGAAGAGTCGGACACAAGGTATTGGTAAAACTAAGGGCCATTTTATTATATGAATAAACAAAAATGGCAAGGGCAACTAAAACTGTGGCCTGGTCAGGGCCAGGTGTGACTCAACAGACCGCTCCCCTGCCATTAGCGGGTGAGAGACCCGGCCCCCCAGCCAGGGCAGCCCAGCAGGGAGGCACGCCCCAGAGGGCCCAACCACCAGACGCACATCTCAGTGGAAGGCACCCTCTGGTCGAGCCTCCAGGATGGTCTGCATTCACCCACCCTGGGTTATGAACACCCAAAGGTAGATCCTGCAAGACCCCTAACTCCCCAAAAGGGGGAGGCTTTCTGGTCCTCCCCTAGCCGCATAGCACCATAAATCCAGTAAAACCTGCCAACAAAAGTGACCGACCTATTTAAAGGCACCTCCCCCTGGCCAAATCCACAATCCACTGATATGCTATGCAGGGTAGGCGAAAAATACACCCCAGTCAACAGCCAATCAGCTGGGGAGTAAAAAATTCCTACCCAGCCCCTCAACTATGAGGCGACCAGCACTTGCCTACATAACAAACAGAGCAGGCGGGAGGGCCAAGCTATCCACGAGGGACTGAAAGATGGGGGCGGAGGCCTGGCCATTACAGCATCCAAGCCCCGCCCCCTCAAAAGTGCGCCTCAACAGGCCGACAAGTCCTCCCTTCCCTCCAGGGAGGCAAATAAATTTCCCAGCAGCCAAGCCGCGATGCAGGCTGCCGGAAATTCCTTAGCACAAACAATCTGTCAAGTGCTTGCCTGAAAAAGGCTTTTGAATTTTATTGTTTCATGGGTAGTGATGTTTACCTTTTGTGTTATATTTGTAAGGCCTTTATTTTAACACTGTTAACCTCTTTTGCTGCCTTGTGGAGACAGAAGGCTGGGTCACAAGTGATTTAAATAAAACTAAACAACTTGGCAGTTCCAGGTTTTTATCTGAAGTGACAAAATGTGGGCTTATGTTAACTCTGAGCTTGCTTTGTTTGTATTCACAGTGTTTAGGAGGAGTACAATTCAGTCGGAAGCTGGGGATACTTCTTTTGATTTTTTTAGATGGCGTTATTCCAGCTTTGCCTGGTATGTTGCTAACCATTTGCTGGAAGACAGCTTTAAAAGGCTTGGTTTCCTTAACAGCACACTTCATGTTGTGGTGGGCAGAATAACAACACAGTTTTTGAGGGGGCTTGATATACTCCTGAAAAAGATGGATGCACAAGCTATATTAAGGGTATGCTTAAAGAGGAACATATTATCCAAAAAACTTCACCCACTTTGGAAGCTGGTGTTTTGCTTCTGTTTCCTGTCAGTGTTACTAAGGAGCTGCGAGAAGTCCTGTCCTGAGTGGTATCTGGATGATTGCACCAACCAGCTGTTTTCTGCTACCCTTGCAGTAGACAGATATGTTTGGAGTAAGATGACTCAGAAAAAAACATGAGAGGCTCAGAAACTGGTTCAAGTAAACATGACGTGGCTCCTGTCAGTAACCTGTTGTGAAACACCATTACATAGCGTGTTAATAGAGCATTTAAATTCTCTTTGGCTTTGTTTTGTACAAATTAAAATATTTCAGAAGCTTGGAAAAAATACTTAGGGCTATCATTGCCCATAATAGATATGTTCATCCTTCTGTTCTTTTCATGTTTCTCTGCAAATCAATTTTACAGGTTTCTGTACCACCTCAAGATGTACCTGAAGAAACTGGACTTAGCCCTCAGTAGTACAACCAGTTCTGTCACAATAGACAACCACATAGTTGTTTGTGGGCACTTACTAGGCAGGGCCCATGACACTTCTGATGAGAAGTACGTGCTGTTCCTCCACCCATTCTTGGAGTAGTCTAAATGTTTTTTCATAAGGATTTTTAAAAGTATGATAAAGAACATTAACAGATCTGCTTATCCACACAAGTAGCCCATTAAGAAGAAACAGCTTCACTACAGCAGTCTTCTATCATTTCAAGTATCTTGTCTGGCCCAATGAAACTAAGACCGATTTTGCACTCACCCAATGCCGTTCTCACGTTCGTCTTCTCAGCACGGTGTCCTTCTGATTTCCCACTATCTGCCTCGGGGCTGCAGCAAGGATCGGCATTTTCGTGCAGCAAACAGAAACTGGTTTTTAGCGGTTTCTGTTTGCTGTGCAAAAATGCTGATCCTTGCTGGGAAATTGGAAGGATGCCGCACTGAGAAGATGAACATGAGAGTGGCGTAGGTTGAGTGCAAATCGGACTGACTGGGCCAAAAGGGACCTGAGATTATTTGGTCAATGCAGGTCTTTTTTGTAGAAAAAGCCCAGCAGGAACTCATTTGCATATTAGGTCACACACCCTGACACCAAGCCAGCCGGAACTGCATTCCTGTGCATTTCTGCTCAAAAAAAGCCCTGGGTCAATGTTATTATTCTGTTGGTTTCTGTGGGACTAAGAGAAGTAGTTAAAATTAGGAATTAGAAACCAGGAAAAGTGAGGGGACTCTGAAAGGCTTTTCACCCACAAAGTCAAGCACTCTACCTCCATCTATATGTGATTCTGTATTTTCCCTGGGGTTTCCATGGCTTTTCTCTGCTCTTTCCCAAATTTTCTTTGCTCGGAAGTTTTGGGAAAGGCTGCAGTAAAGCCTGGATAGTTGCTGTGTGAATAGTAAAGTTTAGGATTTTTCCAGTTCAGCCCACATGGCAACCATTTTTCCTACTTTGGTTATTTCTTCCCCGATCACCTGGAGGGGGGGGGGGTGCTTTTTGGTTTTTTAAATCAGCAAGTGAATACCATTGTCACAGTAACATTTTAACAATACGTGTAACAGGTCCTCTGAACCCCCAACTTTCATTTAAAAATAAGTAAACATCTAGCAACTTTCTTTGCAAAGATATAAAGGGAAAAGCATATTTTTGCAAAGCAAGGTTTAACTTTTAAAAAAATGAAAGCTGAGAATTCAGAGAACCTGTTGTATATATTGTTTTAATGTTGTATTGATATATTGATATTCAATGGCTGATTAAAAAAAAACTGAAAAAGGCCCTGGCGGCAGGGTGGTGGTGGAGGGATAATGGCTGTTGCTGGGGGCTAGAACAGGAGAACTATGGGGAAACCTACCATTTGGAAACTCTGTCGACAATGCCAGTGCACTGTATTGACGTTCACAGCGGTAATGGAGAAACCACACAAGCCTGTTCTCATGTGGCAAATCTTAAAGCTTTTCTTTTGCTCCACTTTTGTCTGTTTGGATTCCCTCTATTTCATCCTAGATCAACAGAATTCCATATATTCTGTAATTACCTCTTAGAACCATCTTTATATATATAACTAGGGAGTAAGGCCCATTGTGAAGGCATTCACTCCCCTCCCCGCACCTCTATGGAGATTTGAGGGGTGGAACATAGAGGGGGGTTTTAAGGGGTGGGTTGGACCTCAGTTTGGTGTAGTGGTTAAGTGTGTGGATTTAAATGTGCACATTTAAGTGTGCGGACTCTTATCTGGGAGAACCAGGTTTGATTCCCCACTCCTCCACTTACAGCTGCTGGAATGACCTTGAGTTAGGCATGGCTATCGCAGGAGTTTCAAGTTTATTTAAATTTATATCCCGCCCTTCCCACTGAAGTGGCTCAGGGCGGCTCACAACACATAAAAATCTAACATAATTTTTGAATTTAAAACATCTTACATAGTTGTCCTTGAAAGGGCAGCTGCTATGAGAGCCCTCTCAGCCTCACCCACAGGGTGTCTGTTGTGGGGGGAGAAGATAAAGGAGATTGTAAGTCGCTTTGAGTCTCTGATTCAGAGAGAAGGACATGGTATAAATCTGCATTCTTCTTCTTCTTGGAGCAATGCCATAGACTCCACATGGCAAACCAGCCATTTCCTCCTGGGGAACCACTGTTGCCAATCTCCAGGTGAGGGCTAGAGATCACTCAGAATTACAACTGCTCTCCAAATGGCAGAGATCCGCTCCCCTTGAGGCAGGGAGTGAATGCCTTCAATTGGGTAGGTGAGAAAACAGCAAGGCTGGGGGGGGGGGGGCACTTGCCCAGAGCTTCTTTCTAGAGCCTGTTGCATTTTCTTTTGCGATGGGCCTTATTCCTACTCATGAATAATATTGGAGGATCCACCTTTCTCTGGAATTCTAGCCAATCAGGGTTAGGGTTGCAAGGTCCAACTCAAGAAATATTTGGGGACTTTGGAGGTGGAGCCAGGAGACTTTGGGGGTGGAGCCTGGACCAATGGTGTGACAAGCACAATTGAACTCCAAAGGGAGTTCTGGCCATCACATTTAAAGGGACCATGCTCCTTTGAAATGCCTTCCCTCGATTTGAAAAAAATGGATAGGGGCACCTTCTTTTGTGGCTCATAGAATTGGACCCCCCCCTCCAATCTTTTTGAAAGGCACCAGATGCTATTTGAAAATTGGAGCATCTACCATAAAAAACAGAGCCCCAGATACCCATGGCTCAATTTTCCATTAAACCCTATGGGAATCAGTCTCCATAGGAAATAATGGAATGCCCAGCAGACATTTTCCAGCCCCCCCCCCCAACTTTCTGATGACCGTGAAGTGGGGGGAGGGCCTCCAAACCAGGAGATTCCTTGCCCCTACCTGGGGATTGGCAACCCTAGGGTGAAACCTCCTGATTAATGGGAATCAAACAAGATGATTAAGTAGCTGCTACTCATAAACGAAGGAATTTTTCAAGCCTATTTGGCATGCTAGCTGCAAGGAACAAACAGGGCCTTGGAGAGACTACAGGTATGTGGGCCTGGATAGCTTTATATTGGAAATCTTGAAGGTGCATGCAGCTGCTTGGGAGAAGTGTGCTCCAGGACTCTAGACCTGGTTCTGCCCCTTCTGTCTCCAATCTATACACTTCAACTGCCTATTTATTTATGAAGAGAACCTCAGAGATAGAGTCCAGTACTTTGTTTTCCAAAGGGTGGTGTAGTCTTCAGAAAAGGGCAAGGATGAAAAATGTATCCTGAATGCCAGTATGGAGCTTTAATAAGTAATGTGCAGGACTGGGACAGCAAGGATCTTTTTTTTTTCTTTTGTCAATGGCCACATTATTATGCATCCTTTGTTCAGCTTAAGCTTGCACTCAGTGATGCCAAAACAACTGAATTAAAGCCAATTTAGCCCCTTTGATACGGCTGCAGTTCTGGCTGGCTGTCTAGAATAACTCAATAATAAAACATCAGAAGTGGCTTCAATAATAGCCAATTTGAGCACTTGGGGCCAGGCCACATCTCTGGAATACGGCTTGTCATGCTGGGCTTTGAACTAAGTGTATGTCCATCAACGGGTAATTAAGAGAGGGCAGAACTGCTCAATTCCTACTTTTCCTCAGTCTTCTCTTCTGAGGGAAACAGTGCTCAACATGGCAAAAACAGAACATATAAGGAGGGTATGAAGTTCCAACCTAGGATCAGCATAGGGGTAGTACATAAACACCTAGTTTGTTTAAATAAAACTAAATCTTCAGGGCCAGATGAACTGCATCCAAGGGTTCTAAAAGAGCTTGCTGATATAATTCCTGAGCCTCTGGCTATTATTTTGGAGAATTCTTGGAGAACAGGAAAGGTGCTGGAAAGATTGGAGGAGGGTGAATGTTATCCCCATATTCAAGAAAGGGAAAAAAGAGGATCCGGGTCAGACTAACCTGATCTCTTTTTTTGAGAAAGTTACTACCTTGCTGGATCAGGGGAATGCTGTAGACATCGTTTATCTTGATTTCAGTAAGGCTATTGATAAGGTTCCACATACTATCCTTGTTGACAAGTTGGTAAAATGTGGTTTGGATCCTGTTACCATTAGGTGGATCTGTAACTGGTTGGCAAATCGCATCCAAAGAGTGCTTGTGAATGGTTCCTCATCCTCTTGGAGAGGAGTGACAAGTGGAGTGCCTCAAGGATCTGTCCTGGGACCTGTTTTGTTCAACATCTTTATCAATGATTTGGATGAAGGAATTGAGGGAATGCTTATTAAATTTGCCGATTCGGAGGGGTTGCAAATGCAGTAGAAGACAGAAACAGGATACAGGATGACCTTGACAGGCTGGAAAACTGGGCTAAAACCAATGAAATGAATTTTAACAGGGATAAATGTAAAGTTCTGCATTTCGGTAGGAAAAATCCCATGCATAGTTATAGGATGGGGGAGACTTGTCTTAGCAGTAGTATGTGCGAAAAGGATCTAGGGGTCTTAGTGGATCATACGCTGAACATGAGTCAACAGTGTGATGCAGTGGCTAAAAAGGCAGATGCAATTTTGGGCTGTTTCAACAGAAGTATAGTGTCTAGATCACGTGATGTGATAGTATCACTTTACTCTGCTCTGGTAAGACCTCACCTGGAGTATTGTGTTCAGTTTTGGGCATGACATTTTAAGAAGGATATAGACAAGCTGGAACGGGTCCAGAGGAGAATGATGAAGATGGTGAGGGGTCTGGAGACCAAGTCCTATGAGGAAAGATTGAAGGAGCTGGGGATGTTTAGCCTGGAGAGGAGGCGGCTTGAAGGGCTGTCATATAGAGGATGGTGTGGAATTGTTTTCTGTGGCCCCAGAAGGTAGGACCAGAACCAATGGGTTGAAATTAAATCAAAAGAGTTTCTGGCTCAACATTAATAAGAACTTCCTGACCGTTAGAGCGATTCCTCAGTGGAACAGACTTCCTCGGGAGGTGGTTGGCTCTCCTTCCTTGGAGGTTTTTAAACAGAGGCTAGATGGCCATCTGACAGGGATGAAGATCCTGTGAATTGGGGTAGGTATTTGTGGGTTTCCTGCATTGTGCAGGGGGTTGGACTAGATGACCCTGGAGGTCCCTTCCAACTCTATGATTCTATGACTGTACAAATAATATAACATGCACATCCAAAGTATCCACATGCATTTACATGTGCAATATGCTTGATTGCTGTGGTCCTTGCATCCCCTCCTTTTTTATGCCCATAATATATATGTTTTTGGTAGATTCATGTGCAGGACATGTGCAAGGCATGTATGCAACATTTATATACTTAGAATGTGTGAACTAGCCTTTGGGGTTGGTATAAATTCCTATTGCTGAACTTGATTACATTAAACTGCCTTATACTGAATCTGACCACTGATACATCAAGGTCATTATTTCCTACTCTGACTGGCAGCAACTTTCCAGGGTCTTTGGCAGAGGTCTTAAACATCACCTACTTCCTGGTTCTTATAACAGGAGATGCTGGAGATTGAACTCAGAACCTCCTGCATGGTAAGCACAGGCCTCAGGTTCAGCAGGAGCTCACAGGAGCGCAGTTCCTGAATGTTTCTGAGGGTTCCCCCTCTTCCTCCCCATATACCTTGTCCATTGAATAGAGGTGCAGCTGCATAACAATCCCTGAATTAGGAAAGCAGGCAGCCAGCCAGCCACCAGGGACTTTGCCACACCCCTAGCAGCCCTCATTAACATCTGGAGAAGCCCGCCTCACTCTTTTTCCACTTCTTACATAATTTTTGGTGGTGGGTGGCTTGCTAGTCTTTTGACTGGGGGCGGCGGTCCAGGAGAGCGCCAGGTGAGCCAGGCCTGCTTGGGCTGGCTGGATCTCTAGCCAGCCCAAGCAGCCCTCACTCCCCCGGGGCTCTCCTTTCTGGCATTGGGATGCTTTTGGCTGTGGGTGGGGCAGCATATGCTAATGATGCTTTACAAAGCCATAGCTTCTCTCATTTGTAAATATTTATGTATTCTTCACATTGTGTAATATATCAGTGGAATGTATAGTTTTACTTTTTATCTTATTCTTACTTTCATAGCATCTATGACAATGAACTATCTGTAACACTTTTTTGTTGCAGAATTGACCTACCATATTGAACTGCTGAACTTTCTTTCTATAGTTCAGGCACCTCTGAACCTTCTCATGTAAGGATGGAAGACCAGAGAAGTTGTGTGTAACAGGGGCACCCTCTTGGTTGCCTGTAGTCATGGCTTGGTTCAAACATGATAACAAAATCATAATTCATTTTACTGTTAATTTGTGAAACCAGGATTTGGCTTCCAAACAATCTTTTAAAATCTGGCTTGTCTTCTAATTTCACTGGTTGATATTCCAGCCCTACCAAAGCTTTACCCCCCCCCCCCCAATCTCCAGAAATCCCCCAACCTGTAGCTGGCAACCCTAAGGGAGGCACAGCTGTCAGTAGCTGGGAAATCTGTTCTGATTCCAGGACTCACCTGCAGATTGGCATCCATAGAAGGAGTTAAAGAAGCAGATAAAGGACACAGGCTAAGGAGGCTTTCATGAAAGGAAAAAAGGAAAAAGTGGGGGAGGGGAAATGAGATGCCTCCCACAAGTCCTTGCAGATGTCCTCCCACAAGTCCACTTTTTTCCTGTAAAGAAGCTAATGGTGATATCTTGTGTCCACAAAATCTTTGATTAGGGTGATAAATCATTTTGAAACTGAAAGGAACCAATCAAAATATGTTCTTCAGACATATTTTTGCTAAGTCAGTGATACATTCATATGCTCGTGACGCTGATTATACTAACCACTCAGTTTCTCTTTACTTAAGAGGAACTGAGAAGCTGCAATGGAGAAATCATTTAGGTAGCTTTCCTTGGCAAATGATGCATTTCTTTTGCAGCTTGTATGTTTTATGATTCATTCCCATAAAGTGTAATTCAGTTCCAAAACTATCAGAGGTTTCACTTAATAATATATATACCATAGAATATGGTGGATGGAAACTATGTCTCACACATTGCTATTTAAAGTTCCTAACTTAAAAAAAAATTGAAGTGGTCTACTGAGAAAATTATGAAAAAATTATTTTAAAGATAGATAATCAGTCTTCAAAAGCCCTGCTATAAAATTTCAAAGGGCAGATGATTACATAGACACACTTTAAAAACTTTGTGCCCTAAATGTGATGCCTAAATACTTTTAGAGTATGCAACACTTATTTTGTTTCCCAAGGTTCAGAGACTACAGATCACAACACACTCAAGGCCCAGACTTTAACAACTCTCCCTACACAGTACCTTGGTTTATAACTGCAATGGAATTTTAACAAGAATTTGTCAAGCAGTTTCCCCCTCAAAAGGAGATTTAAGGACATAATTTCTGCTCCTTGTGAACTAATTAAATTTCAGTTCAAATGAACAATTTAGTGTCATCTGCAAACTTGGACACTTCACTGTTTACTCCCAACTCCAGCTCATTAATGAACAAGTTAAAGAGCATGGGACCCAGTACTGAGCCCTGCAGCACCCCACTGCTTACCGTCTTCCACTGCGAAGACTGCCCATTTATACTCACTCTCTGCTTCCTGTTAATTAGCCAGTTTTTGATCCACAAGAGGACCTGTCCTTTTACTCCATGACTCTTGAGCTTACTAAGGAGCCTTTGATGAGGAACTTTATCAAAAGCTTTCTGAAAGTCAAGGTAAACAACATCTATTGGGTCAGCTTTGTCCACATGCTTGTTCACCCCCTCAAAGAACTGTAACAGAGGCAAGATCTTCCCTTACAGAACCCATGCTGAGTCTTCCTCAATAACTTGTGCTCATCAATGTGCCTACTCATTCTGTCCTTGATAATGGTTTCTACCAACTTTCCTGGTATTGAAGTCAGACTGACTGACCTGTAATTTCCCGGATCGCCTCTGAAACCCTTTTTAAAGATGGGGGTGACATTTGCTACCTTCCAGTCCTCAGGAATGGAGGCAGATTTCAATGAAAGATTACATATTTTTGTCAGGAGATCCACAAGTTCAACTTTGAGTTCTTTTAGAACTCTTGGATGTATGCCATCCGGACCTGGTGACTTATTAGTTTTTAATTCGTCAATCAGTTGTAGGACCTCCTCTCTTGTCACCTTAATCTGACTCAGGTCTTTCAACACCCCTTCCAAAATTAGTGCTTCTGGAGCAGGCAAACACTTCTCATCTTCCACAGTGAAGACGGAGGCAAAAAATGCATTCAGCTTCTCAGCCATTTCCCTATCCTTCTTCAGTAATCATTTGACCCCTTGGTCATCCAAGGGCCCCACTGCCTCCCTGGCTGGTTTCCTGCTTCTAATATATTTGAAGAAATTTTTATTGTTGGTCTTTATGTTTTTTGCAATATGCTCCTCATAGTCCCTTTTTGCCTGCCTGATCACAGTCTTGCATTTGATTTGCCACAGCCTGTGTTCCCTTTTATTAATCTCACTTGGACTAGCTTTCCACCGCTTAAAGGAGTCCTTCTTACCTTTTACAGCTTCCATTACTTTGTTTGTTAACCATGCAGGCCTTCTCTTATACCTGTTTGTGCCTTTCCTAACTTGTGGTATATATTTTATCTGAGCTTCTAGGATTGTAGTTTTAAATAGCCTCCAAGCTTCCCCAAGGGTTTTGACTGTATTTACCTTTCCTTTCAGTTTCCTCTTCACATGCCTCCTCATCTCAGAGAATTTACCCCTTTTAAAGTTAAACGTGGTTGTGCTGGTCTTTTGGGGCAACTCTCTATTTATACAAATGGTGAAATCAATAACATTATGGTCACTGCTCCCAAGTGGTGCGATCACTTTTACATCTCTCACCAAGTCTTGGGCATTACTTAGGACCAAATCCAGGATCGCCCCACCCCTGGTAGGTTCTGTGACCATCTGCTCCATAGCACAGTCATTGAGAGCATCTAGAAACTCAATCTCTTTCTCTCAACCTGAACACATATTGACCCAATCAATCTGCAGGTAGTATACCACACATTCACACAAGATGGCCCTTGGCCTTTGTGTTTTTCTGCTGTCTTTTCCTGAAGAATAACAGAACATATATACAAACCATTTGTTTGTGTTGCAGGGCTCTGGTGACTCTTATATTGTTTTTATGTTTTGAGAACAGGACTTAAAAGGTTGCCGAAAGGAGTGAAGGAACTTTTACAGCTCTGCCCACTACGTGTCCCTTTCTGGGCCTGGAATTGTTCCTTTCTAGGAGCAGAAAGAATGATGCTCTTTAGCCTTTCAGCACAGCCACCAAGTTTGCCCAGTCTGTGAACCAGACTTGGCATCATGCCAGGGTGCTTAGGGCCTAGAAGGAACTGGATTTGTCTCCCTTATGTGCAAGAAGGACCATTCAAATGGGCATTGCTGTGTCATATTAATATTCTAGGGTTACATTGCGATATTACATTCCAGGGGTGCATGGCTTGGGAATCAGTACAGGGGTGTTCTTCTGGATATCAGATGAGCTCTGCTCCACCACCTATTAATCTCTACAAAACGACCCCTGAGCATGGTACAAGCTAACAGGATGTCCAATGATCATGCCAAAGGTCTTGCTTTGTTCAGCTAGTAATAGTGCTAATCTGTGTTACATTGAACCCATGCCTTTTCTGCTTCGACTGTATACTAATGATTTTGGGTTGTCTGTGGTTTGCATTTTGCATACCCTTTCCACCAATGGTCATACTTCATTCCAGTCCAGTGAACCTTCTGCTGATTCTGGAGAAAGAGCCTCCTATACCAAGGGAAGTCTCTTTGTGCTAGGAAACAGCATTGCCATTAATCAAATACACCTGCTGAATCCAATGGTATGTATGTATAGCTTCCCTCCCCCACACCTTTTCCACTTATATTGTAACATGTTCCTATTTCAAGTTACTTCCACTCCTTTTCAGTCTACTCTTTTTTCTGGGATTCATCCAACAGAAACACGGAAGTTAGAGAGACTGAACATCTTTCTTCCTTGAGAGATTAGCAAAATAGCACAGTGTCAATCAGGTGTGGTAATTGCTGTCAGACCATTAAATATATAAATAGTGCTACTATCAGCAACAAATGAAGAACATTTTACCATGAATGTACCTCTGAGAATGCCTGTCATTTCTGAATTATATTTATGGGAACAAGGTGCCACATATAATGTTACAGCACTTGAGACTTAATGTAGCATGTATGCATGTATGTATCAGGATTGCCAGCTCAGGGTTGTGAAATATCTGGAGACTTTGGGAGTGGAACCTGGGGAGGCTGGGGTTTGGGGAGGGGAAGGACCTCAGTAGGGTACAATCCCATACTGTCCACCCTCCAAAGCAGCCTTTTTCTCCAGGGGTACTAATCTTAGTCACCTGGAGATTTGATCATAATAGCAGGAGATCTCCAGATGCCGTTTGGAGAATGGCAAGCCTAGAATGTATGTATGTATAGATTAAAATATTTGTATCCTGACTTTCTCCTTGGCTCAAGGTTTTGTAGAAACCAAAAAGAACACAAATGGCAGTCTACAACTTTTTAACACAGGATTCTGAGAGTAAGAAAGAAAAACAAGATCCTTGAAGGTTCCACTCTTCAGTTTTTTTACCATAGCTGTTTGCTTCTAAGATATTTATCTGAGTGCCGAAATCATTCAGTCCTCTCTCCACGGTTACTCTTGCCATTTGAACAGGATCCTAGAATAGGGAAACATCAGCTGTGAATATAATTGGGCTGTCCAAGTGTACGAAAGTCACTGTAAGCATGCAGATATATGATCCTGGCTATGGAGACTCTATGAGGTTTTCCCCTCCAACAGCTTGTAAACTGCCATCATCAACGCCTTCCACATATATCATATACAAGCAGGCATGTGATTTTCTTAGAACAACTCCAAAAAGAAAGCCAGTCTTGTCCAAAGATAAACATTCATCCTCTTTCTGTTCCAGATATGTGGCAGTCACTAGCCTATTCTGAAAATCACAGCAAACTATCATCCTGATAACTCTTGGCTCTGGACTGTGTTGTTGTAGAAAAATGTACATTGCACCTCTCGTGGAAACACTTGGATGCTTCCAGTGTTGTACTGAAGATCATAGCTGAATCAGTTCAGTCAACTATTATGAATATGTTGCCCTAGAAGCCAAGGCTTGTCCTTGCAAATGCTTTGGCCTTCTTAAGTGTCATTGAAACTAGACAGCTAGCATCTGTTGCTTTTCAGCATATGAAATGCCAGCATGGTAAACAGGTCTTCTCTCTGCGGGGTCATTTCCTTACAGGGCACAACCAGACTTCTCTTAAAGCATCTGCCTGCATTTTATTTTTCTTTCCAACTGATTGCTCCATTAATTGTTCTTCCCTCTTCTCACATCTTCACTTGTCTATTGACTGCTGAGAGGATTTTATTTCTTTAGCTTCTAAACTTTAAATATAACACTCTGACCAGGAATGTTTGCCATTGCTATTGTCAACACTTTTATATCAGTGCTGGGAAACAAAACCAAGCTCTCCTTTGTTTTAGTAAAATTCCAGCATTTGCAAACAATCCCATAATAATATTTTGATACCCCTTATTAGAAATGCCACCATATTTAGAAAGATCTAAGAGCCAGGGAAACAAAATATCTGCTTATAAGGTTAAAAACCACAGCATAGTGTCTGAGCCTGGAATATCCTCATCTGAACTCGCAAGGGCTATGTCTTGTGTCATTAACAGACTGGAATCATATAGTGAAACTATTGCTCATCCAGTGCTGGGTTTTTCATTGCATTTGCAGGAGCCAGAGGTAGCTTGTACTTACAGGTGGAATTTAAATGGAGGGATTTCTGCTATGTGTTTCCACTTTAAAGAAATCTTTGATTCTACCTGCCTTATTAGAAGAACTTATATCGCACTCTAACAATACACTACCTCCACTTACTTGTGCACTACTAGCTTATATTTTTTTTACTAATTAACTCATTTTGATTAACTTATTGTATGTATTGGATTTGGATTGTTTAAAATATTTTTAGCTGATTAATTTAAGGACAGTTAACGCGGTGGGATTATAAGTAATTTGCTATCTGACATAAATTTTTTACCAATTAATATACAAGGGAAACCAAGGGTTGGGGTTTTATTGGGTTAATTTGAATACTGGGACCTAGTAGGGCGGAGCGGGTTGGAGAGTGTCTCTGATAGTAGTGCTTGATAGTGGTTAAAACAGCGGCTGCTACCAACGAGGAATAGCTGGCCCAGGGATTCCAGTGCTCCTGGGGAGGGGGAGGTATGGCGGTGGGAACAGACGTTATAAGGGAGGAAGACTGAGACAAGATAGTGCTCGATCCTCCTCCAATCTGTGTCCCATCCCAAGGGTGACAGGTAGTAGGGTCAGGCTGAATAACTCGCCTTCGTCATTGGTGTTATGCAATGCCAGGTCCATTAATAATAAGACCTCAGTCCTTCGAGAGTTCCTACTCGAACAGGACATGGACCTGGCTTGCGTGACTGAAACCTGGATTCGAGAGGGAGACACAGTAGCCCTCTCGCAAATAGCTCCCCCGGGCTATTCAGTCTTCCATCAATAGCGGACTAGCGGGCAGGGGGGAGGAGTGGCATTATTTATATGGGAGGCTTACTCCTTCAGGGCGCTCCCAGCCCCAAGGATTGAGGGTATTGAATGTGCCGATCTGGTGTGGGAGGCTGGAGAGGGGTTGGCGATCTGGCTGGGGTACCGTACGCCTAACGCACCAGCTAGCGCCTTACCATCCCTGCTCGAGGCGGCGACAGGCTGGGCGCTGGAGCACCCAAGGTTGATAATCCTGGGCGACTTCAACGTCCATGCTGATGACCCGACCTCCAGTCAGGCGACGGACCTAGTGTCCTCCATGGCGACGCTAGGACTCTCTCAATTTGTTACAACACCCACTCACCAGGCCGGGCATATGTTAGACCTGATCTTTGCGGCTGGGGTTACGGTGGACGATATAACCGCCGAAGCGGTGCCATGGTTGGACTACCTCGCCCTCAGGGCTCGTGTAGATATGCCACCCCAAACCTGTTTAGGCGACGAGCATATTATGGCTCGCCCGCGGAGCCAGATGGACCCGGAATGGTTCCAAATGGCTCTGCGGGGCCCCTGGCCCTCTGGCGACTCTCTCAATGGCCTGGTTGAGACCTGGAATAGCCGGCTCTCTAGGGCCATTGAAGAGATCGCACCCCGACGCCCTCTACGACCTTGGACTAGGCTGGCTCCGTGGTATACCCCGGAGTTACGCCAGCTGAAACAAGGTCTCAGATGGCTAGAGAGGCAATGGCAGCGTACCCGTGACGAAGCGACTAGAACATCTTATAGGAAGCTTATGAAGTCCTATGAGATGGCAGTCAAGACCGCAAAGAAAACATACTTTGCGGCTAAGATTGCGTCTGCAAATTCGCGCCCGGCACAATTGTTTAGGATAATTTGGAATTTTACCACATTGCCACAGGGCAATCCAAATGTTAAGGAATTGGAGATAGGCTGCGAGGCTTTTGTGAAATTTTTTGCAGACAAGATCCAGTCGCTCCGCCACGACTGCCCTGCCAATTTAGATACAGTAAGTGAACTCGAGGCCCAATGTGTGTCTTCTGGTTTGACCCTGGACTACTTCAGCCCACTCAGCTTGGAGGAGGTCGACAGAGTCCTGGTTACTGCACGCCCAACAACTTGCGATCTGGACCCATGCCCCTCCTGGCTAATTAAGGCCTGCCAGGAGGAGCTAAGATGTCCTATACGGGACATCATAAATAGATCCCTTTCAGAGGGCTCTTTTCCAATGCCCCTGAAAGAGGCAGTGGTCCGCCCTCTCCTGAAAAAGGCCACATCAGACCCGGCCGAATTGGCTCACTACCGGCCAGTCTCAAATTTGCCCTTTTTGGGCAAAATTATAGAGAGGGCAGTGGCGTTGCAGTTGCAGGATTTTCTGGATGATGCTTCCACCTTAGATCCGTGCCAGTCCGGCCCTCATGGATGACCTCCAGCGACATCTGGATCGAGGCGGCTTGGCGGTGTTGCTGCTGCTAGACCTATCGGCCGCATTCGATATGGTCGATCATCGGCTGCTGACCCACCGCCTCGCTGACACAGGAATTAGGGGGCTTGCCTTACAATGGCTCTCCTCCTTCCTTGAAGGTCGGGGACAAAGGGTGGGAATTGGAGGGGAGCTGTTCCAGAGACACCTACTTAACTGTGGGGTGCCTCAGGGGGCAGTTCTCTCTCTGATGTTGTTTAACATCCATATGCGCCCCCTTGCCCAGATTGCCTGGGACTATGGGCTGGGTTGCCACCAGTACGCTGAGGATACCCAGCTCTATCTATTGATGAACAGCCGGACTGGTGATGTCCCTATGAATCTGGACCGGGTGTTGCAAGCTGTGGCGGGCTGGCTCAGGCTGACTGGACTGAAGCTGAATCCAGCGAAGACTGAGGTCCTTTGTGTGGGTCACGGCGGGCCAGGAGGGGAGATCTCTCTACCAACCTTTGACGGTGCGCCGCTGACACCAGTGCGCAGGGTCAAGAGTTTGGGAGTACTACTGGAGTCTTCTTTGTCAATGGAAGCCCAGATAGCTGCCACTGCTAAATCCGCCTTTTTCCACCTTAGGAGGGCGAGGCAGCTGGCCCCCTTCTTGGAACGCAGCGACCTAGCAACTGTGATCCACGCAACCGTCACCTCGAGGCTGGACTACTGTAATGCCCTCTACATGGGGCTGCCCTTATACCGAACCCGAAAACTGCAGTTAGTGCCGAACGCGGCGGCCAGGCTGTTGGTGGGACTACCTCGGTAGGAACATGTATGGCCTAGGCTGCGGGAGCTGCACTGGCTGCCAATTGTATATCGAGTTCGTTATAAGGTGCTGGTTATCACCTTTAAAGCCCTATATGGCCGAGGACCTGCCTACCTTAGGGACCGCCTCTCGCCATATGTTCCTCAGAGAGCACTGAGATCTAGTTCCCAAAATCTTTTAAAAATCCCTGGACCAAGAGAGGCTAGATTGAAAACAACGAGGGAGCAAGCCTTCTCAGTAATGGCTCCCCGATGGTGGAATCAACTACCAGAAGAGGTGCGAGCCCTGCGAGACCTGAATCAGTTTCGCAGGGCTTGCAAAACCGCCCTCTTTCAGCTTGCTTTTGAGACGGAACCCGGCTAAATGACATCTAGCCATTTTGTATGTTTTCTGAATTGTAGCACCTTAATTATTAATTTATTTGGCACAACTGTTATTTAACTTTTAACTTAATTTATATATGAAAGTCAATTATATTTTAACTGTTTTTATATGATTGTATTCTACTGTAAACATGGTATACACCATGCTCTGTGAGCCGCTCTGAGCCTGCCTTTGGCGGGGGAGGGCGGGATACAAAAATAAACTTCTTCTTCTTCTTCTTCTTCTTATTATTATTATTATTATTATTATTATTATTATTATTATTATTATTATTATTATTATTATTATTACAGTCTGAGGGTTGGTTCATCAGGTTCCAGAGAACCCTTTTTTGAAAGAGAGGTGTGTTGGAAAAGGTCTATTTTTCATAAGGTTGCCAGGTACAACTCCAGTAATATCTGGGGACTTTGGGGATGGAGCAAGGTTGTGACAAGCACAATTGAACTCCCAAGGGAGTTCTGGCCATCACATTTAAAGGGACCATGCTCCTTTTAAATACCTTCCCTTCATTTGAAATAATGGAGGAGGGGGGGCTTCTTTTGGGGCTTATAGAATTGGACTCCCTGGTCCAATCTTTTTGAATTTTGGGGTTTTTTTTAAGGAGAGGCACCAGATGCTATGCTGAAAATTTGGTGCCTCTACCTCAAAAAGAGACACCCCTCCAATCCCCAGATACCCAGATAAATTCTCCATTATAGCCTTTGGAGACCAGTCTCCATAGGGTATAATGGAGTGTCCAGCAGACATTTAACCTCCCTCCCCACTTTCTGATAACCCTGAAGCAGGGGGAGGGCCTCCAAACCTGGGGATCCTCTGCCCTCAACTGGAGATTGGAAACCCTAGTTTTTCACAATTTGCAGCTTGTTGTAGATTCCCAGGCAGCCAGCCAATGTGGTGTCATCGTGAAAGTGCTGGAATGAGAAGACACAGGTTTTGATTCCTGCTTACTGTCAACCTTGTGGTGTAACCTTGGGTCAATCATTCTCTCTTAGCCTATCCTCCATCACAGGGCTGATGTAAGGATAAAAATAACTAAGTATGCCACCCTTAGCTCCTTGGAGGAAAACAGGATCAAAATACACAAAATAAATAACAAGCAATGGTATTATGAAGTTACCTTTGCTCCTTTCTGTGTGAAATAAATCTTCCCTCCACTGCAGAAAAGTAAATTAAAGGAGGGATATGCTGAATCTTTGCACAGACTTGTGTAAGTCTCTGAGCAGTCTGGGAGCTGAGTTTGAGGTCCCACCTTGTTCTCACTGCAATCTGAGCTTCTCTTTATTGATTTGTTTTTACCTTTTAAAAAAGTGACCAGTTTTGCACTAGACCTTTAATCCTGATTTAACCCTGTCCCTAAACTGACATTCTACACTAGAACCAGAGAATCAGAGAAACCAACTCTGTAACTCTATGATTTTAGTGCAGAATGTCAACTTGGGGATGGGGCTAAACCAGGATTAAAGGTCTAGTGTGAAATTGAATAGCGTAGAAATATGTATGGCATCTTTACCAAGATGGGGAAAGTAACCACACACAAAAAGGATACTGAATTCTGCCACAAACATTAATGTAGCTCCTTCCATATCCAAGGCTCTTGTCCTTTGTCAGTTAGTCTAGAGCTGGGCAGAAGATTGGCTAACAAAGAGAGAAGGCTCGCTTGGCACTCAGAAGTCTTCCCCACCTTTTCTGTTTACATCCCCCCACCCCCGGTATAGTTTGCCATGTTGGGTCCCCATTCAGTAGAAAAATGGGAGATAAATAAATGCACATTAAAGTCTCCTATTTGCCTATTTCTCAAAAAAGGCAAGATATCAGTAGTTTGCTAAGGAATATTTATACTGCTGCATCTTCATGTGATGACTGTGCTGTAACAATCTGAATGTGAGCAGGGCTTTTTTTGGAGAAAAAGCCCATCAGGAACTTATTTTCATATTGGGCCACACTCCCTGATGCCAAGCTAGCCAGAACTGCTTTCCTATGCGTTCCTGCTAAAAAAAAGCCCTGAATGTGAGTTTTCTAGGAACCCAGATCTTTGAGGCCATGTGAATGTTGCATTCTCTGACACAGATGCCAACCACATGGACTGGCTGGTTGCTTAAGGGGAGTTGCAGGGGAACAAGTTCCATCATCCGTTTGACAGGTGGGAGTCTGATAGCCTTAAACTGAGATGACTTTATGTTCATCCTCTGAGCCAAATGCAAGTCCATTTGGCCCCCAAACCACCAAACAAAAGCTGTCTTTGCAGCTTCTCTGTTTGAGGTGTGCTCTTCCCTGTCCACCCTCCCCATTGGATTTTCACTTGTGTATATGAAGTCAGCATTTTGTGATAATTAATGAAAAGGGTGGGACCAACTCCCAATTCCTAGAGCTGCTGGCCATTGCAGAGGAGTGCAGACAGTGAGATAGCAGAAGGCAGTTTACAGCAGAAACCAGACTATTGTAATTAAAAGGGATGATGACTGTGGGGGGGGGGCGCACAAAGGGACAGGCATTTAATGGCTGGAGCTCTGACCTTGGCTGCCTCTTCATCCAGAACCCAGGAGACCCCATAATGTTTCCATCAGTCTTCACAGTGCAAAAGTGCTTTTGACACCTGACACCAGCCCCACTTATTTGTGTTATGAAATATGTCCCATCAGAAATACACAGCTAGACACAATCTTATGTAGCATTTGGCTTGTAGTGAGCTATGGTCTGCATTGCTCCCTGGCTCAGAAGATATGAGTCTGTCTCTAAAAATAACACACTGAAGTTCTCAAGGTAGTATTTTGGCAACAAATAGCTTAGGTTAGGGGTATTTTTCCGCATTCCCATGATAAACTGTGTTCATTGTCCAAGGTCAAATTCAGGTCTAGTCTGCTGCTAAAATTCTGCTAGCTAAGTAGGTTTCCATGAAAACGTCAGCATATAGTTCTGTACTTGGGTAAAACACAAAACAAGGAGCCAGCACAATAAATGGGAAAAATAATCCACACATCTCTTATTATAATGGAACATGCTTCAGGTTGTTCCTTGCTACCACCCACCACATTGGCAATGACTGAGGTTGTGGTTACAAAAAAATAGAAATTAATTCAAAGCTGCGCACTTTCAAAGGGCTATTTTTTAAGACAGCAATGCAATTCAATGCTGTTGGTTAAAAAAAAAAGCTTCTAATCTGATAAGACCTTCCCAGAATATCCTCCCACATAAAGAAATGTTAAATTCCTAGTGTACAGGGCATGAGACAGGACCAGTGCAATGTCAGATCAGGTTAGGCTGCTATATGGTTGCTGTGTAGCATAGTTTCATTTTGTTTGCCAGTTGCTCTCACAGAGCCATAGAACTTAGCACCTAGTAGTTGTTTTAAGTGACCTCTTTGTGGTGCAAAGGGGAAAGGGATGCATGCATAAGAGGTGCACCCAAAATGATGTCACTGCAGCATCCTTAGGTGTTCCATTGGAGCAAAGTCCTCTGTGGTACAATGAATCATGCTCCCCCAGTGCAGAACTCCTGGATGTTTGCTGCACCAAATGCAACGCTATGGCACATGACATTCTGTTGCTGTGATGCCTCTTTCCTCCTGCCTTACCCAGTTTGTTTGCCCTGCAAATTGTTAGATCAAGCAGCCCCCATCAAAAGGCAGCAGCAATGAAACTGATACAATATGCATTATGAGACTGTTGGTTTAAATACATTGTGCCATGTATCTAGTTACCTACAAGATGAAGAGGAGGCAGCTCCTTCTGCCATTGGTAGAAGTAGAACCTGTTGTTTCTTTGACCTGTAATTGGCTATAAGACAGATGTATACTGAACTTTATATAATGCTTGTGATATTTTTAGAATACATGGATATCTTAAAGTCACTGTTTTACAAAACTAGCATGCTCCTGGTATCTCACTAAAGTTTATTTGTATATTAATATTTCTACCCCCATGTAATCAGCAAGTTTCTGACAGACATCCAATATTGTGATTATGGATATAACCTTCTGCTCCTTCAGTTACTAAATGTTGGATGACAGTAAGAGCTCTCTGGCATTTAAACCACAAGAAATGCATCGTGGCTAGAGGGAGCAATGAAACTGTTGTGCAATGGATAGATAACATACATGAATATGCTACCAAAGCTAGCGAAATTTTTTGCGGATAAGATCGCGTCACTCTGCCCCGACCCCCCCGCCATATTTGAGGCAGTTAGTGAAACCGAGGCTCCGGGCCTGTCTTCAGATTGTGTTCTGGATGGCTTTGGTCCTCTCAGCCTGGAGGAAGTTGACAGGATTCTCTTATCTGCACGCCCAACAACCTGCAATTTGGACCCTTGCCCCTCCTGGCTTATTAAATCTTGCCAGAGGGAGCTTAGATATCCTGTACGGGATATCATAAATAGATCCCTGATGGAAAGGCATTTTCCAACGCCGCTCAAAGAGGCAGTGGTCCGCCCCCTCTTGAAAAAATCAACCTTAGACCCGGCCCAATTGGCGCATTATCGGCCGGTCTCAAACTTGCCCTTTTTGGGCAAGCTTATCGAGAGGGCAGTGGCGATGCAGTTACAGACTTTCCTGGAGGATGCTTCTGTCCTTGACCCACTCCAGTCCGGCTTTCACCCGGGTCATGGGACGGAGACGGTGTTGGTCCCCCTGGTGGATGACCTGCAACGGCATCTGGATCGGGGCGGCTCGGCGGTGCTGATGTTGTTGGATCCGTCGGCTGCGTTTGACACAGTCGACCATCAGTTACTGACCCGCCGCCTCGCCGACGTGGGGACTCAGGGGTTAGCTTTACAGTGGCTTTCCTCTTTCCTCGAAGGTCGGGGACAAAGGGTCGCGATTGGGGGTGAACTATCCCGGAGGCGCACGCTTGATTGCGGAGTGCCTCAGGGGGTGGTTCTCTCCCCGATGTTATTTAACATCTATATGCGTCCCCTTGCCCAGATTGCCCGAAGGTATGGGCTGGGTTGTCACCAGTACGCTGATGACACCCAGCTCTATCTACTTATGGACGGCCGACCGGTCTCCACTCCAGAAAATCTAGACCGGGCACTACAGGAAGTGGCTGGATGGCTCAGACTGAGCGGGCTGAAGCTAAATCCAGCGAAGACAGAGGTCCTTTGCTTGGGTCGTTGGGGTCCGGGGAGGGAAATCCCCCTTCCAGCTTTTGAGGGTGCGCCGCTGACGGCGGCGGACAGGCTCAAAAGCCTGGTGGTACTATTGGAGTCCTCCTTAACGATGGAGGCTCAGATAGCAGCCACTGCCAAGTCCGCTTTTTTTCATCTTAGGCGGGCAAGGCAGTTGGCCCCCTTCCTGGAGCGTGACGATCTAGCAACAGTGATCCATGCTACGGTCACCTCGAGGTTGGACTACTGCAATGCTCTCTACATGGGGCTGCCTTTGTGCTGAACCCGAAAGCTACAGCTAGTACAGAATGCCGCGGCCCGGCTGTTGTTAGGACTCCCAAGAAAGGAGCACATCCGGCCAGGGCTCTGGGATCTGCACTGGCTGCCAATAGCTTACCGAATCCGGTACAAGGTGCTGGTTATTACCTTTAAAGCCCTATATGGCCTAGGACCTGCCTACCTGAACGACCGTCTCTCCCCACATGTGCCCCAGAGAGTACTGAGATCGGGAACTCGAAATCTCCTAGTTATCCCCGGGCCAAAAGAAGCCCACTTAAAATCCACCAGGGACCGGGCCTTTTCTGTGGCGGCCCCCTCCTGGTGGAACCAGTTGCCGGAGGAGGTGAGGGCCCTGCAGGACCTTGCCCAGTTCCGCAGAGCCTGTAAGACAACCCTCTTCCGGCTGGCCTATGACTAGCTGGTACAAGAAATCCAGGTGTAGTTATATTAGAGGTTGCTGTCCCTAATGTTTTAAATGTTTTAAATGTCTTATAATTTTAAAATTTTATAATTTTAAATGTATTAATTAATTTTAACTGTTTTATGTTTAAATGTTATTATGTGGAAATTTATGCTGTGAGCCGCCCTGAGCCACTTGTTGGGAAGGGCGGGATATAAATTAATTAATAATAATAATAATAATAATAATAATAATAATAATAATAATGTTTTTGGACAAAGAGCACAGAGGTTCTGGAACCTAGAGGCAGTTTCACATCCTTCTTTGAATCCCTTGGGAATTGACAAAAAGTTGATAATCTCAGCATTCAGTCTGAAAATTACAGATTTATCCCTCATGGCTGATGTTGTAGAAAAGATCTCACTATATTAAAATCCTTGGGAGTGACATTTTCAGATCCTGAGCAAGAATTCATGGGTGTATTTTAGCTCAGCACCTTGTACATTTAGTAGAAACATCATAGAAACTGTGTTGATTTGTTAGAAGCCTGTCAAATATTTCAAATTTTGTGACAACTTCCAACAGATTTGAAAAAAAAAGTTTACAAATTTGGAATTAAATTTCTGAGTGTCCTAAAACTGCTTCCTGCTCTAGCTTGCAAAACATGTAATAATGATGCATTTCTGATTAAACTTCACTATTAAACAAGTCACTCAACTCATCTCATTCCTACTAGGACTTTAATGTAGTGTAGAAGATGCACAGTGGAAGGCCTGCTACAGGACATAACAGTCACCCTCCCCAATTCCTCTGCAATATTCTATATTTCTTAAATCATACAGAGGGGAAAGGCTGGGGCAGGGGGGAACAACATGACTGCATACACAGAAACCTCCCACATCTCATAATAGCCTAGCATGCTATCAACGCAAGCATAGGGTTGGGGAAAACATTTGCCTTATAGAAATCTCTCTACATGCATGCAATTCATCCAGAGGGAAGAGCTAATGCCCATACAACTTTAAGACAGCTACAGTACTATCCTAAGAAGAGGTATACCAGTCTAAATCCATTAGAAAACTGCTTAGAAGTCTGTCTGTTACCTTTTACTTCTCTATTCCTCAAATAATAGGTTGCGTTTTTTGTAAAAAAAAAGATTTTATTATCAACAAGGAAGAGCAATAGAAAAAATTAAATTGTTTTCCACGTGTCGTTTTCTTGAAACAGAGTCTACAAGGACAAATTCAGCACCAAACTAAAAAAAAGGAAATAAAAAAGAAAAATATAATACAAACAGCCATTGAATATAATCTATAAAGCAAACATTAAATATTGCACTTGTTTCTCTAACATTTTGGATTTTACTTATTTTTCCCAAATTCAAAATAAGAGTAGGAGATTATTTTGAATACTGGACTACAGCTCTGAACCTCATATTTTACAGCGTTCAGAAATTGACCAATATTTTATGAAATCCAAGATAAACAGTAATGCCACAAAAGAAGGGGGGGGGGGTTGTAAGAACAATTTAATTAATAGTGTCTACAACTTTAAAACTGATCACAAGTCGATGTGATTCAGTGCCAATTACGACAATATTGGTCAATCCTGCTTCATATGGAAACTTCCATTGTATCATGATGAATGTAATGCTATGCTTAACAGCAATTGTTCCCTAAATGGTTAAAACAAAAACAGCAAAGAAAAAAAAAGAATAAAACCACCAAATGCCCTTTTATGCCACTATCCCTTCAGCATATTTTTATCCTCTACAGAAGAGGGACATCCACAAAAACATTTAGTATGATTTTTAAAAAGGTCATCACTCAGTTTCCTTATTATCCAGTATACTAAATTTGCTTGCTGAAGGCCAAACTCTCTAACTGAATCACTTAAAACGTGACTCTTTTTATACTGTATTTTTCACCCTGTTATTGTTCAAACATGACTTGTTGCCCATGTTTTCTTGAAGGCCACTTATGGAAAAGCCTATCCTATTTGTTATGAAGCCTCAGTTGCAAGATGGAACTTAAATCTGTTGAGTTTCCACCTCAGCAAAGCAACCTATAAACCAGATTGGTTATAATGCTTGAAATTAAACAACCCAGTAGTTATAATGTAATTCTGCACTTAGCCATCAAGATGGCTGCTTCTGGTAAAAAATCAGCTGCACATTTCTTTCTTGAGAATATACTTGTGCAAAAATGGATGGTGACATATTAGTGTGTCAAAAGGTGCCTCCATACCTATCACTCCACAGCTGATCCTTTGTACTTAAGGCAAGTTAGTCAATGCCCAGTCAACAATCAGCTGAAAATCTTGTGAATTTGCTTTCATATATCTGAATTACATAAGGAAAGCAGCCCTTTGCCTACTATCTCTGGCAACTGATTTTATTATATCCAGGGCAGCCTTTTTACTTTGTAGGTGTTTTCTTTACTAATTTTCCCCCTACAGTTCTTCAGTCTTGGAGAGAAAGTAATCTGAGCAGGAAACACCAGGAGACCTTTCCTAAAAACAACCTTCTTATTTTCTTTGAAAATATACTGTCCTTCTTAGTGAAGATTCCAACTTTACATATCTTCAAATTTCACTACAAATTGTTTAGTACAAAATCTGTGGTTGTGGAATAACTATGTATAAAAATAAATTTATTTCTCCACCCACCTATCTGGGAAACCTTCTGATAATCACTACATGAATCATGCACAGCTTTTCTCCAGTAATTCTTGACTGTTATGTTGGTTGCTACATCCTGTGGCTTTTTTGAACATTGTAACAACAAAACTTTTCTTAATTGTGTCTCATGTTCCAAAAAGATAATAAGAAATGAGGATGGATTCTTTTGTGCATGTCCCTTTTCCAAGCCCCCTTTCCAACCAAACCAAAACAGAAGGAAAAATACTTAACAGTGCAACATAAACAATAAACACAAATAGCATTTCAACATTTTGGCAAGTGATGAGTTCACCTGAGATTAAGTGATTTTAGGCAGTCTGTAACAAAATTCTTGTTTGTGGTAATAGTAGAAAGGCAACAAATTCTTAAAAGGAATCAAGAAGGTATACAATCTTGAAGAAGACTCCTATTAGTTTCCTTCTGTTATTTCCCTCCCCCCTCCATATCTGTTGCTTATCTACTACAGTAGGCTGCAAAACATACAGCAAGGATTGGCTTGAAGGCATTTGATGTTTGTAATCAATCCACAATAGTATCCAAGCTGAAGAGGTGATACGCGGATCAGTCTTACTGGGACAGTTTGGAGCATGTGCATATGCAAGAAAAGTCCAGGCTATATTGTTTGTTTGTTTTCTAAATAAAAAAAGTCAGTGCATTTGTCAACATAAAGTTTTCAAAGCTTTCTTTTGCTCCTTGTTGTGCGGACCACAAACAAGTTAGAAGGGGGTAACAACAGTCCCAACGTAAATGAGAAAAAGCTGTAGTGACACTGAACCGCACAACATAAGCATCGAGCATGTGCAAATTTTCAAAACAAAAGAGGAAGTCATCCCTCTTGCAACACGGTGAGTGTTTTGACACATGAGTGTAGGCTATTAAGGCTGCTCTTAGTATGTGCCAAGATAGGACAGGGAGGGAAAGCTCAGGTCTTCAAGCATGAAGAGCAGTCCTATGATGTTGCCGTAGGCTTTGAAAGCATAATCACAGGTTGTTTTGTTATTTCGCCTTTTCTTTTAGGCAAGAACTTCCTTTCAACATGTGTCTCCAACAGGATGCCTTTATCCTCAACACGGCAAAATGCAATTCAGACCCCAGTCAGTTCTTCTTATTAGGCATTCCTTCAACGAGAAGGGCAGGATGGCCTGTCATCTGAGGGCTGGTCTGGGTTTGGGTCAATCTGTATGAGAGAAAGCAAGACATTTTTTACTACTACTGTTCTGAAAAATAAAGAGCAAGAAACAAGCACTGGAAATGGAAGATGAATGAGAAAAACTGTTTGCATTAATGCTTGCATTTGTCTGGGTAGAACTCATTTTTAGAAAAATTTTATGGCATTCCTAGTTAATGAGGACTTGCTCATTTACAATGTGTTTCAAATTAAAAGAGCCTGAAAACATCTAAAATGCAAGTGGTCGATTTAAGTATTTTACATGTCTGTCTATTTACAAGGTGTTTTGCTGGCATCCTTTGTATGTGACAATCCAGAGAACCACATAAGCAGATACATGTGTGTACTATTATAGCCACATGTATCTAATCTAAGGGTGAGCTGCCCGCTAAATAATGTTCTTAAAAACAAGTCATTCTCCAACTAAGGCAGGTGTGGCCAATGGTAGCTCTCCAGATGTTTTTTGCCTACAACTCCCATCAGCCCCAGCCATTGGCCATGCTGGCTGGGGCTGATGGGAGTTGTAGGCAAAAAACATCTGGAGAGCTACCACTGGCCACCCCTGAACTAAGGTATGCAAGACTGCTGATTGTGAAAATTTATCAGAAGACATCATTGCATTGACTTCAACTGAATTAAAACAGCTGAGCTCCATTTAATGGTTTTAACAGCATTTGGATTGCAATGCAACTGCATGCTATAGTGATGAGGTCTTAGATGATATAATGGCGAATGTATGGCTAGACACTGAGCTAGTTAGAAAAAATTGCTGACAGGCATTTAAAGCATTATTTACTAGTACCATAACAGACTTCTGCTAAGTAAAAAACAAAACAAAATTCTCTCATCTTGACTATGTTTATTTTGAAGTCTTACTGATTTCAATAAGATTTCCTCTCCCATAAGTACAGGTACCAGATATAGTTAGTTAACTGTTATGAAACAATCTGAGCAACTTTAATAATATTAGTTAATATATGGAAGACTAATTTTTTTTACAGGATAGGGCCAAACTATTTGAAGGACACTACAGTGGCTTCATGATCACACATGGTCACCGGGAAGGGGGCTCCTGCTAAACCATTCCTGAAAGCAAAATTGCTTTCCAGAAAGCAAAGTTTCAGAAGTTCAAACTGGTGGAAGTGGTACTCAAAAGGAAAATGTCTAAAGAACACTGCTGCAGTAAAGGCAGCCAATGTCATGCGCTATACAGTTTTGTCATGGGTACAGAAAAAAGCACCTGACCAAAGGAAGAAATCAAAGACAAACAGGGAAGGGGAAGCAGTGGAAGTAAGAAGTTGTTATTGGATTTATATCCCGCCCTCCACTCTGAATCTCAGAGTTTCAGAGTGGCTTACAATCTCCTTTACCTTCCTACCCCCCCACCACAACAGAGACACCCTATGAGGTAGGTGGGGCTGAGAGAGACCTCCCAGAAGTTGCCCTTTCAAGGACAGCTCTGCAAGAGCTATGGCTGACCCGAGGCCATTTCCAGCAGCTGCAAGTGGAGGAGCAAGGAATCAAACCCCGGTTCTCCCAGATAAGAGTCTGCACACTTAACCACTATACCAAACTGGCTTTCTAAAAAAAGAAATCTAGACTCTTGCTCCACTGTCTCTCATTTGCAAAAAAGCAACTAAGGAATCAAAACAGCTTTAATCTAGTCAAAACATAATGCAGCCTCATCTATTTTTCTTCGCAAATCGGGATGGCTTGCATATTATTCCCCCCATCATCCCCACCTCCTATTTTCAGAGCTAACCAAGTTTAGCGTTACATGTGCACCACACTCAATACTAATACTAAATACAAATTAGAGCTTGAAACCAGCAAAAACTGAACGCACAATCCTAGGGGGGAAAGTGGAAGAGGAGTGTCCTTATTTGCCATACTCCCGTGGATGTTGTCACATTTCCATCAGCTGTTCATAATCTTTTCTAGAATATATCATGGGAGAAAAGTCATCCCAAACAGGCTCTTTCTTTGAAAAATGTAATCTTACCTCAGAATAAAGTGGAGGAGGCAGGAAACGGAACTCCTGGATGTAGGCGAACAGTGGCCCTTGAAGTGCTCTTTCAAAGTCATCACAAGCAGCTACAGGTGCTAGGCTGGACTGTCTTTGCTCCTCAGTGACCACTTCTGCATAGCTAGGAGGTGCTGAAGACAAAATAACATGCAGTTTGAACAATGCATGTCAAGATACATAACAGGACAAATGTAAGATACATAACATTACAAATATAAGAAAAGATAACCAGCTAGAATTTTTAAATATAATGGACAGTTTGCACCATTTATGACTGGAATGTAAAGTTTACCACCATGCCTGGACATGATACATCTACCTGCACACATACTTTCTATCAGCTCTCTAGGTAGGAAATTAGAAGCATTCAGTGGAGCATTTCAAGGGTAACTGTTTGCCTACATCCAGGAGCTCCATTTCCTCCTTCCTCTACTTTATTCTGGGGGTAAGATTACAGTTTTCAAAGAAAGAGTCTGTTTGTGCCTCTATCCTATCACTCCACTGAGTAAAATTTTTTTTGTTCAAATATTTATACCCCACTTTCGCTTTTGAAAAGTATGAAGGCCTTCTGCAATCCAATGAGCCTTCTTTTGACTTGCATAGCTCTTCCATTGGCCAAAGAGCTACTTAAGTTGGAGAAAAGCTACTTGGAGGATGGCTGGATCCATCTGAATGTCACATCCTTCTTTTGATGACAAGCAACAAAATAATTCAAGAAATGATTTCCCCCCTCCCTCCCTCCCCAACAACCCTTTGGGACTACAAGATGATAGTACAAGGAAAAATCTGTGCAAATATCAGTGGGTTGTTCGCAAATAGAAATCTATATAACCAGATAAATTTTGGGGTGCTTATTTTACTCTTTTTTCAAGAGAAAACAAGCCAGTGCTCTTCCTATCAGAATAAATGACACTATGGAAAGCCCCAGTGGATAATTCCTCTAGTACTGCCAGTGGATTATTTAGGTTTGAATAAAATACTAATAGAATAACTAGCCTGCAGAAACACACTGGCGCTAAATAACACCGTATTGTCAAAGTACCTTCAGGTCTTTCAGGCAGGGTCAGACCAAGCCAATTCATATTCATGCTACATTGGCTGCTCACACTTGATGTTCTGCTGCCAAATGGGTGTAATGGTATGGTACCAATGACAAGTGGTAAGTTAAGGAACAAATCCATTGCACCTGGAATATCCACATATACCTAGGAGTTAAAAACAAATGATTAAAATATAAATCAAAAAGGCTGTTAAGCCCATTAAGAAAATTAGTACTTGTGAATGCAACATCAAAAAGACAAACACAGTTCTTACCATTAGAGAATATTCCACACGGATTATACTACAATCAAGGATTGATGGGGAAACAGGTGGAATTTTCAGCTGTTTGCCATTCCAGGTTTCTGTCTTCCCTGATGACAGGGACTCCCCTCGCAGGTTGGCAACAAGTTGCTTTACTTCCTTCATTTTTCCTTTGGCATAGAATGCCTGTGTTTGATAAATGGCAGCCTTTGGCACCACCATCCGGGAAGAGCAGTTTTCAATTTCTGCAAAGATCTGAATTGATTCACCTTGAATAAAGCAGTAGAATAGACATGTTAGATGGAAACAGGAGAACACATCCCACAATTCAGATATTATAAGAACATAAGAGAAGCCATGTTGGATCAGGCCAATGGCCTATCCAGTCCAACACTCTGTGTCACACAGTGGCCAAAAAATTTATATATACACACACACACACACACACACACACACACACACACACTGTGGCTAACAGCCACTGATGGACCTCTGCTCCATATTTTTATCTAAACCCCTCTTGAAGGTGCCCATGCTTGTGGCCTCCACCACCTCCTGTGGCAGTGAATTCCACATGTTAATCACCCTTTGGGTGAAGAAGTACTTCCTTTTATCCGTTTTAACCTGGCTGCTCAGCAATTTCATCGAATGCCCACAAGTTCTTGTATTGTGAGAAAGGGAGAAAAGTACTTCTTTCTCTACTTTCTCCATCCCATGCATTATCTTGTAAACCTCTATCATGTCACCCCGCAGTCGACGTTTCTCCAAGCTAAAGAGTCCCAAGCGTTTCAACCTTTCTTCATAGGGAAAGTGTTCTAGCCCTTTAATCATTCTAGTTGCCCTTTTCTGAACTTTCTCCAATGCTATAATACCCTTTTTGAGGTGCGGCGACCAGAACTGCACACAGTACTCCAAATGAGACCGCACCATCGATTTATACAGAGGCATTATGATACTGGCTGATTTGTTTTCAATTCCCTTCCTAATAATTCCCAGCATGGCGCTGGCCTTTTTTATTGCAAACGCTCACTTTTTCACGCTTGACATTTTCAGTGAGTTATCTACCACGACCCCAAGATCTTTCTCTTGGTCAGTCTCTGCCAGTTCTCACCCCATCAACTTGTATTTGTAGCTGGGATTCTTGGCCCCAATGTGCATTACTTTGCACTTGGCCACACTGAACAGCATCTGCCACGTTGACTGCCCACTCACCCAGCCTCAACAGATCCCTTTGGAGTTCCTCACAATCCTCTCTGGTTCTCACCACCCTGAACAATTTAGTGTCATCCGCAAACTTGGCCACTTCACTGCTCACTCCCAACTCTAAATCATTTATGAACAAGTTAAAGAGCATGGGACCCAGTACCGAGCCCTGCGGCACCCCACTGTTTAGTTACATTACCCTTACTAAACTGGATAATGGTAAGAACATCTAGTAGGCCCAATGGTAAAAGTACCAGCATCAACGAGACTATGGTGGTTTGTTGTAACTGTATTGCAGGCTACACAGTGGCAAAACTCACACTAATTGCAAAGAAGAGGAATGATCCCATATCTGAGGCTTAATATATAAACTAAATGTAGCTTATTCAGACGTAATGGTAACGTGGCGATTAACTAGCAGTCACAGGCTTTCTGTTTTGCTTAATTCAGAACTCCCACAATGCTGCTTCGTTGTTAAACAAGAAACTCTTCCATGAGAACTTATATTACATACCTGGGGTGTAGCCCTTCCTTTCGATTTTGGCACTTAAGGATATTGGGCCTGAGGTACAAAACCAGCAACACAGAGTCTTTTCTTTTGTGCCTGCTTGGGGTGACTGAAAGAAAAACAAGACAGATATACTTACAATTACATTTTTAGTTCAGTACAAAATTACACTGCTCTACAGTTTTTCAACAGATACATTCCAACTGTAGCATCTTTAGCAAAGGTCATCATAGGCATGAAAACAGAAAGCATCTTGTAAAAGAGATATCTGTTGTCATGAAAGGTTGGAACTATAGTTGCTGAAGTCCCCCCCCCACTAGTTGCCCCCCACAGCTGATCCTACTAGTATACTTGAAAAGTGCAATCATAAGCAGCAACACCCTTCTAAGCCCATTGATTTAGTAGGGTGTAACTCTGTTTAGGATTGTGTTGCTGGGCTATCAGTAATCGACAATGAAACAAGAATTGGCAATTGCTTTACAACTACAATACAGAAGACAGCCAATATCTGAAACGGACCTTATATCACAGAACAGTGATACCTCTAGATTCAAGACTGTCTTTCTTTTACAGAGATCAAATAATTTGTTCAAATGAAATGCATGAGTTCTCCATTAATCCTTCTTCAAAATCAATCTAAAAGAAGGAAACAATCTTCTAGGGCAATTTAACAGCTTTCCCTATAATCTGTGCATTACTTTTATAAAATCAGTATTACTTTAATTTAGGCTTAATCCCACTGAATTAATAGGACTAACAACTGAGTCCTACAGACAGACTGATCCTAACCATGTTTATTTGCTTCCAATGAGAACAAGAATATTTGTCTGAACAGGAAAGAATGGCAATGGATTATCTGACAGCTTAATTACATAGATGTTCCTGGTTTTACACAAATTTAGGAAACTGTAAACAAATGTATAGTCCAAGTCAATGCACATTTGTATGAATTAAATCCCACAGAGCTCCAACGGACCTGCTTCCAGGACCAGCAATCCTATGTATACAGGGATACAGGGATGCTATATACAGGGAGATTTCAGGCTCCATGGTTGCAATCCTATCTGTAGGGAGCAATCTTAAACACATCTGTACAGAAGAAAGTCCCATTTTATTCATTAAGGCTCAGTTCCAGGACAGTGTTTGTAGAATTGCGACCAATGTTACTTGGGAATAAATTTCACTGCAATTAGTGAAATATGAGAAAAGCAAAAGTCCTTAAAGACTAACAAAATTTGTGATAGTGTACAAGCTTTTGTGAGTCACTGCTCACTTTGATATATGAAGAAGTGAGCAGAAACTCACAAAAGCTCATAACCAACCACAACTTTTGTTAGTCTTTAAGATGCTACTGGGTTCTTAGTCCTTTCAAATTGCTACAGACAGACTAATATGGCTATCAATCCTGATCTATCTTCTTAGAATATGAGAGTGTTAGGTGGAAATAAATCTTTTCTATTTATCTTCCAAAGAGTGAAGTTTAGGATTGCAGCTTTATACCTACTGAATTTATTTTGAACTGTTAAATCAGACAGCTGGATTGAAGCCTTACACCTCAATTCCAAACACAAATATTATTCACTTCAATGGGACAGTTTCCGTGTATTACCACCAAAACACTTAGTAAGGTCCCACTGAGTACTTATGTGTTTTCTAAAATGACCTCTCATATGGCATTTTTGCTTGTGTACTGATACTTCCTTCTTTTAGGACTGCTCCTGACCCTACTAACATGTGCAATTTTACACACATCAAAATCAATGGGATCACCCTGCTGACATCAATGGGGGTTAAAATCATTCCCAATGATATCCTTTTTGTCCTACATGAAATGAAAGTTAGGGCCATTATCACAAAAAAATATATAGAAATATTATATTGGATTTGGGTAGATTTTAGATGCTACTACCCAAATAACATGACTTTCTAGGTGTTTATAGAAGAACCCTGTTTCAATGGACTTTTTGTAACATGTTCTGTTTTTTAAATAAATAACCAAGAGTGAAAAAATAGTTTTAGGTCAGATTGAAAGAATTGTATGAAAACTTGAATGCTTAATTATCAAAATAAAATTTTATTATAGCATACAGAACTATGATCATTTCTCCCCACTTGATAGACAAATTATCATAATAATAAATAATGCACTGCAGTACAATTTGCTTACATTTTGCTTTGTAAAGCTGTGAAATTCTCAATTTAATTTTTTTCAAGAGAAATAGAACTGTTCTATATAGAAGTAAGTTATGTTTCTAGAACAGTTATAATACATTATTTGTTAGAACAAGCATCGCAAAAATACTTGATTAAGTAATTATACAATATGCTACCACTTTCTGGTTGCTAGGTCATTATATTGTTATACTTTAAATATTTCATTGTACTTAACAATTATTATCACATGTTTTGATATTTCAGGGACCATGTTTTGCTATTGTTTTATTTCAAAAACAAATAATGAGTAATTCTGACAATTCTTACCAGTAATGAAGGAGTGTTGATATCTATATGTTCAAAGACTGTAAATTCCTTCTTTAATTTTACTGGTAGAAGCCAAGGCCTGTGCAATTCTGCTTTCACCCAATAACGCACACTGCCATGTCTGCCTTCAAATGAGGTAGCAAGTGGTCTGTGCAGGACACAAATGTCAAAACTGAATAAGTCTTTTATCTCCTTTTCGTTTAATGTAAATATACACTCAGTCTGAGTAATAATATTGTACTGTACTGTTAATGCATCATAATATATAATCAAGCATAATTTGTTTGCAGGATTTTTATGTTCAATTAGTTTGGGAGAAATATCTCTGTAGTTAAAAATGATTCACTCAGCAGATCTACAGAAGATGACCATATTTGTTCTGGATTTGCACTGTGATATGCTACAAGGATACATTAACCCAACTCATAGCCCAGTCAAGCTGAACTGCTTGATTTACACCATTTAGTCCCACTGAGAGAAACTAAACAGGCTAAAATCCAAATGATCCAGCTTGATTAGGACAAGAATAAGGCTAAGAGATCCATTCATCTTAGAAGAGGTCACTTTTAAAATCTGGAAACAGCCAACAAGCAAAGTATAAAACAAGATGAGGCCAACCAAGTGCTTTAAAATAGTTGACCTGCAGAAGGGCCCAGTTTCTATATATGGACATATTGATGTCAGCAAGACTATTCCTTTTTAGAGGGCTTTGGAAGGTCAGAGCCAACACCTGTGAGAGATCTCCTTCAGTTCCTATGATATCTGACTTCTTCACAGTAATAGGTTATAGACATGAACAAGAGTTTAGGCATACAAAATTCTTTTATCTAACCCTTTTATTCTCATGGGCTTTTGAAAATAAAGCTGCCCTTCAGTATCTTTAGACAAAAAAGGCAGCTTTTCTGTACCATGGACTTTCAGTGAAAGCAAACAACTCTGTTTAAGCCAGAAAAATGTCTTTTATGATCCTTGGCATTATGAATGCACCTAGTAGACTAGAATTTAAATGATACAGACTTACTGGTTTCATACGTTATTCAGCTGTCATAATTGTGTCTCTAAGAAACACACTCATTTAAAAAAAAACTATCAAAATTTCAGTGGATGGTATTGATACTTTATCATTAATCCCATCCCCTTACTAGAACATAGGACAATGAAGATTACCAATTTTTCTTCTCTTGGTTTGACTGTCACATTTCTATAAACTGATCTGTAAATTCCACTTTAGTTTCAGGCAGACCCTCTAGATTCCCCCCCCCCCCACAAGGCTCATCAGTTAACAGTTTTCTGCTTCCCGTGAGTAACCTCTAAAAGGCTAGTCTGTGGAGTATTTAGGTTCATTCTGTTACACATAAAAGTCCACAAACAGAGCTTTCAAAATAAACTGCAAATCAATCATATTGCCTCTTTGGGAAGCAATCAAACAGGAAGCTGAGCACTTGTGAAGTTCACCAAAACCACAGACACTCAGAATAAGGCTGTGTCTGTGCTTTAAATATGCGATGACACACTGGAGTCAAGCAAGGTACTTCAGCCATTGTGACTTTATTTAAAATTGCCCTCTTTCCAAATTCTGTTTTCCTTAGTCTCCTTTATTCACATTCTGCTTCTCCTGATTTACTCTCATATATATAATAATAATACTTAAAAGCATTGTGTATATTTAATCAGTTTCAGTTTTCTGACTCTTTTTTTTATTTGAGTTAATAATCCTCATCATACTTTCAAATCTGCTCCACATTTTATGTCCTGTTTTTGGAATGTATCTGTATTATGGCTTTTATAAGTGTGAAGGTTGTCTTCACTTTCCACTGACCTAATACAGCTCGTCTCCTCCCATCTATCTGCCTAATTCAATCTCCTTCTTTGTCAGATTTTGTATATAATCACTGTTTTACAAATGTTGAGCCATTGCCATTTGCTTTATCTTCAGTACTCGTTCCATCCCATTTTTGTTCTGATTTATTCCTTCCTGGCAGATATGTTTCAACATGTTCAACTTTAAGCATCAGCTACATAGCTCTGTGCAACCTCCATTCAGTAGAGCGAGCTATGCCAGCAACTCAAAGGACTAATGATCAATTCATTCCATTTGTAAGGAGCAAAATAGGTCACAGAACTGATCAAATGAAATATTCTACCAGGGCAACAGATTTTCAAAGGGCATGATTAACAGGAGGGCAATAGTTGACTGTAATGTCCCATAAGTTGAATAAAAGCAAACCTCTTTTTAACAGTTTAATGGGAAGATGCCCCCCTGTAGCATGTTCTAGTGCAATCTCTGTGACCATTGAAAAGGGTTTTTTCTCTCCTTGCCTCCATTTCTTAATGTATTAACTTTCCATCTATGGATTTGCTGTCAATATGCTGTCACACAGCACCAAGAATATACTCACGTCTGTGGAAGCTCAAAGCTGAATGCATATTCATGCCGTCCTGAATGAATGATGTGGAGACCTTCTTCAGAATTGTCATCATCTAGGAGGGAAAAACCCAATATGCTATTCCACCTGCAAATATTATACACATATCATCATATTTTTACACAGCAAATGGGACCAACACAGGGTTAATAAAGGGGTGGTCAAACTGCATGCCACATCCTCATTTGTGTTGTTCCAGTGACCTTAATGCTGGACTGTGGTTAATCATTTTATCCAAATCTGTAACAGTTCTTTCTAGATTTCTAAATTCAGTGTCTAGTATTCATCCCAGTCAACCTTGTCTCTGTCCTTCATCCTTTTCTTTGTTGTCTCCCCGCCCCCCCAATTTAGGTTATATGGTCAAGGACAAGGGTTTATTATTTGGGGATGTCTTTTAACTGCTATTCCCAATATGTTTTCATACTAGATTTATTTTTAAACAATCTCATTATATTCTTTATTTAGTTGCAGCACTTTATTTAATATGTATACTACTGAAACCAATGCAGTTTACTTAGGATGAAGATTTTTTACTTCAGTATAAAACTTCCTTGTGCTGTGAAGGGCATTTCAAAATTATCAATTAAGATGGGGCAAGTTACTTGATTCTATACAATTAGCAACATCCTCAAAGGAGACAATTCCAGAGCTAAACAATGTATTCTAAAGAGTGTAATAATGAATACAATGAATTTTGAACATACAGATTAGCTATCCCCATAGATATGGTGTGCCCTTGCATTTAAACAGGCAGAAGGGGTCAAATCTGAGAAGTGAAACCCCAATAACTGTATTACAAGAGGGCTTGATGCTTGTATGCTCACTTCACCCCCATAAAAAATCCCATTGTTGGCAATCCTCTCCCCACTTATCTACCCTGATCTGCGAGGTAGATTTCTGAGTGCCAGTAGGTGTGCAACCACTGCATCACTGCCAAGTCTTTTTATAGTCTTTTTAAAAAGAAATGGAACACGATCATGTGTATGGGGAGTTGGCAAGGAAGGAGAAAGGAAGAGTGGGATTTTATTCTGTTTTATTTTTTAAATCTTTTTTTAATTTTTCTCCGCGCCTCGTTCCCCTTCCCTTTCTTTCTGCCAGCTCAGCAGTTTCCCCTCAGCCCCAGCAATAGGAGCAGCAGCGAAGCTGTGGTAAACAAGTGCTGAGCTGTCAATCACAGACTAGACTCGAGCAGGAGAGGACCGGCCTAAACCGGCGCGAGCAGATCCCCAGCCAGCCGCTCATATGCATACAGTATACATCTCTCGCCCCAGCCAGCGTATTTGCTCAGCGGCTCAACTGAACATGCTGGTCGTGGGCGGAGTAGGGGAGGGGAAAACAGAAAAGCCGCTCCTTTGCCTTCGGCTTCCGGTCTCCCGAGTGGCAGGCATCCTTTGGCCATCGCTTTTTTGGCTGGCCAGTCGAAATGCAACAAAAGGCACTGGCCATTTGCTACACTTCACCAAAACACGGCGGTGGGGAAAGGGAGTAGAAATATTTGGTAGGAATGGAGGAAGCACCTCTCCTGCAAACCACCCCCGTGCTTCCGAGAGTCACTAAGGTCCAGCCACTGCTGGACCCGGAGAAAGCAGTTAAGAGGTGAGAAGTCAAGCCCACACCAGAGGATTTACATCAACTTTTATTTTGGGCAGCTGATGCGAAGATCTACTATAAAGACGCTGCCAATATTGTCTGCCCCCCACCCCTCTTGCAAAGGACACGGAACTAAACCGAGGCGTTTGAAAGCATCTGCATCTTTTAGGGTGCGCGCCGGTCTTGCCGGTTTGCAGGCATAGGGCTAACCAGTTCCACAGCCTCCGTATGTCAGGCTTTTAAAGTGCAATTCCAGCACAGTGCTACGTTTTCCTTATTTCAATTACGTCCCACTTTTTCCATATATGGAAGCGCCAAGCTTCCCTTTAGCCACGCTGCGGTTACACTGGACTTCCCAACAACTGCTCGGGAGGAAAGCGCCCCCTCCGCCGCAACCTGACTTTTCCGTTGTACGTAACGGTGCGCACATCTAGATTTCCATCAAGCCGGTGGAACCTACATGTGAATCATTCCCCCTAAACCTGCGGTACCGGATGTAGACTACAATCCTTTGCACTTACTTGGGAGCAAGTCCCACTCAATAACTGCTTCCTAGTTGGGTAAAATTGGGCTCTGCTAATAGTGGTTACCAACTCGCCCCTCTCCCTGGGTAATGTTCTATCCCGGGTCTCGGGAATATGCGGCAATCCTCTACATGTTCGAGAGCACGACCCACTGAACTGCATGGGAAACCCGCAAGCAAGTAGATGTGCTTGCGGCGGGCGTTCGACACCCCCAAGGCGCCGCCCCCCACAAGCCTCGTTATCTCTCTGATGCCAAGCGGGAGCGATCTGCTGCAACCCAGTTCGCGCTG
This sequence comes from Heteronotia binoei, assembly GCF_032191835.1. Classification (NCBI taxonomy): domain Eukaryota; kingdom Metazoa; phylum Chordata; class Lepidosauria; order Squamata; family Gekkonidae; genus Heteronotia; species Heteronotia binoei. The sequence continues at coordinate 122,763,073 of NC_083226.1, read as the reverse complement.
GTAGACGCTGGCTGCGTAAAACACTGACGTCTAGTTGAGGATGCAACAGCTGGTGCTGCAGGAAACGAGTCTTTTGCACATTGTGGCCAGAACCTCAAAGAAGGTCACGCTTATTCGGTCTAGAAATAGACTACTCTGCAAGCGCTGCCACCCGGCGCTAGATGAGGCAGGAACAAGGCGGAGAAAGTCAAGACCCCAAAAGGCGGCATTATGAAATGCGCTCCCTACAGAGACGCACGCTGCCCGCTGAGCACTGGAGGGATTCAGGAACTAGAACTGGCTGCTTAATCTCCCCCTTACCCTATGAGCTCACCCACCGCCCGCCTCCTTCCAATCAAGGGCTGGCATTGCCCTTAGCAACAGGCTAACAAACGGCACCAGGCCAATGACTGCTGAGCGATGGGCGTGGCTTTTGTGAGCATGCTAGGCTGAGAAGTGCCTGCCTGCCTTCCCAGCGAAATCATTGAAACTCCTTTGCCTATTTGACTTGCGGGTTACAGTATAGGTGAATAGGCTCAGCCCGCTCAGAGAAGGCAAAGACTCGGCCAGATCTTTTTAGTGCTAAAAATCGTTCGGCATGGTCTTATCTCAAGCAGTCGAGTCTTGCGGAGCTTAGTCGCCTCCCCCCCCCCCCAAAAAAAAAAAAAAAGACTGCAGCCACAGTTCAGGTGCAAGCTCAATTCTGTTTGCCCCAAAGGGTGGCTGCTTATTATATTGGCTTATTTTAGTCTTTCACCTGCATTCCTCAAATAATGCTTATTATATTGGCTTATTTTAGTCTTTCACCTGCATTCCTCAAATAATGAATCAAACAAAATGAATGGACTTTGCACATTCGTTCCGGAGGCGAGAGATTTAGAACGCAAATTTAGGTAACCCTAGGAACTAAAATAACTTATTGCTATGATGAACGTATGCAAGCATTTTTCCACCTTTCTAATACCATCCTTGCACTGCATGCTAGCATAAAATGCAGCCAGTGAGTTGGAAGCAGGATAACATACTGTGTAACTTTCTGGCTGATTTAGAAATATAACAACCCCGAAGCCTTGACGTTCATGGCTAATTCTTCCCATATCTGCAGTATCTACAGCATCTTCAAGAATATATAAGCGAAAAAGCAAGCTAAAATTACATAACCAGTTTTAACATTTTCTTGTGCTAGGAATTAAGTCATCGCCACCACCTGACGCGTGTAACCAATCTGCTGTGAGGAGAAGGAGCACCCCCTCCCTCTCGTCAGTACCGGTCCCAAACAGGATTGAACCGCTTCTAACAAAGGGTGGAAACTTCAGAAAAACAACCTTAGAGTCTCATATACTTCCACATTGGCACCATTTAAACAACAGATTAAGAATCTAAAGATCGTTTTGACCCTCGGCAACTGAAATTGCTACCTAAAATTTACTCTCCATTTGCAGATTTCCCATACTGACACAGCAGACCACAGAGATTTCAGAACTCCGCAACTTAAAAATGCTTTGATTCAATAATAGATTCGTCTAATTGGGGTTTTCTCTCTCTCCCATAGTAACTCTGCATCGCTCTTACTAACCAGAAGGATTAGAAAAGAATATAGTGAACGTAGCAACTTTTCTGAGCTTTCAAGAGAAAAAGGCTATGCGGATCTGCACGTGGGGTGCTGAAAGCAAGTGTCAAAATAAACCGCAGGGAGCCCTTTATCTACTAACAATTCTCTAGCCATCACTTACTAGCTCGAGAGTCCAGCCTGGCATAAATAAACCTCCGAACTATTTTTTCTTAGCTGTTGTCTTGAGGTTGTTGGGGTTTTTTTTGTAGGCAGGTTGCAAAAGCACGCCTTTCACTAAAACCAATTCATTTTTAAATCCTTGTAAACTCGATGTGTCCATGAAAAGGTCTCAGAGTGGGAGAAAGTCTACTCTGGAAACACTTTGCAGATGCCCCATATTTTCACAGCTAAAGTGCACAAGCGGTTCCAGTCTCTTCCATATTATGCATAGTTATACATCTATGGCTGCGATCCTAAACACCCTTACTAGGGAGTTAAGTCCCATTGCATCCTGTAGGACTTGCTTTTAAGGAAATGTGCTTGGGATCGCGATGCATAATTTTCCAGACTGCAGTAATCAAGTGAGAGACATGCCATTTGACAGCGAAAACGGTTCAAATATCATGTTAGAGCAATTGATTCAGATTCAGCCTTACCTCTTTCGTGCCCAATCAAGACATCCTTGTGGTTGAAATATTCTACTTCTTCGGTGTAATTCTGTGTGTAGGCAGTATTGGATCCAGCATTTCTCGATTCAGTCCAGCGTACTTTTGCATGTCCTCTTGCATGGATTTTAAGCGATTTGACTCTAATTTCCCCAGTAACTTCTAAATTCACCCTTCCTGAGACTGTGTCCCCGCTTGAATAGACGGGGACATTGCTGTCATTAAGACAGTCAAAGCTTATTGTCAAACTCTTCACCTTCCCCAGCACCATGTTGTATTTTTTTTTAATAACAAAGTCTATAAAAATATACTGTAAGAAAAAAAGGGGGAAGAAAAGTCAAGATCTCATATAAAAATGTGATCTTTCCTTGACACTGATCAATTTCTCTGCCCTGCGAAAAAGATTGCAGGCAGGATCAGTGTGTTCTCTACAAGCGCTTCATTGGGATTGCTTAAAAAGTAACAACGCTAGATGCTGCTCTCCAGCTCTACGGTCTCGGTACAAAGACGAGCGCTTGCTCGCTGCCAGCTCACTTTAAGAAGAGCTTTGTGAAAAACAACCCCAACGCGCATGCGTGGCTCTTTCCTTTCTGCACAGTAGGTGTAACAGAGCGGCGCTCTTTCCTGATGTGATTGCTTGCGAGGGACTTCTAGGCCCCTCTCTTCTGCCTCTTGGCATGGAATAAAAATTGCCTTAACCTCGAGGAAGGTGTTTCACAAGCCGAGAATCAACAGCTAGCTGCTCTGAAAAAGAGAATCATTCCTCTAAGTGTGGAAATAAGAAGTGACTGAGAGCGGGCTGCCCGCCAGAGCTCGGAACAGCTGATCACAGACGCCCCAAAGCATTGCCGCCTGTGTAGGGCTGGAGCAGAGTAGAAGGGTCTGGAGAAGGCAAGGGCAGCTGTCTTCCCACGGTTATGCTGCGTAATTTAGGACAGTGGGTTGCATTACAATATGAGGCATATTTTTTCCCACCCCGAATAGTTGCATGGATTAAAAACAACATTATTTGGGAAGCGGGGCGGGGAATGAACTTCGCTTCAAAGGCAGACGTAGTGACCTGATGGAGGCTGGAACTCCTGTGTTGCTTTCTGGTTAGTTCAAACTTTTGTTGGTTTTTAGTATTATTTATTTGGAAATCATTTTTCTAGGGTACAGGATGATTTTGCTGGTATCCGGAATTTCCAAATATACTAAGTAAGTGCTGCACTGGAAATGCCTATCCTACAGAAAGAATACTGGTCATCCAGTATTTGCATTCCTCTCATGTTTTCTGTGTCCCAGCAGCCTTCTCAGATCTTGATATACTGGAGACAGTTTAGATTGGTTAAACATTTGTTACGATCTTAATGGGGGGGAAATTGTACTGGTAGGTTTGGTTACTCTTTCATTTTAAAAATCTGTTAAAGGATCAATTGACCATTTCTTTCATTAACACACAACTGTTTGCCTGTCACCGCCCCTAAAAAGTACTATGCAAACCAATGATCTATATGTATAAACAGCGGTATTTAATTTGCATGCTTTGCTGCTCATTAACTAAGCTCTGACATGTTTTGTCCTCGAATGGTTTCCCCTTCTCTTCATCGGGACTGGATGAAACCATCCATTCTGTACATTTCCAACATTTTATTCTAAGCTCTGAGGATTTGCATTGAGAGCTACTGCACACTACATACTTAGAAAAAAGTCCCAGAGGTACTTATTCCCAAGCATAGGAAGCTGAGTAAATATACTGCAGAGTTGCAATCCTAAGCAAATATACCAGGAAGGATTGAATCCCTTGGGACTTATTTCTGAGTAAACATGTTTAGGGTTGGGCTGTGAAATAGAGTTTGGGTGCACATAATTTTTTCACAGCTATCTCCAAGTTATTTGATCAATGAAGTCATTCTTGTTTTCTCTTGGTTGACACCTGGTGGAAATTCCAGTACTCTTATGTGATAATTTTTGTATTTCTATGCCACCTTGTGGTAAGAGTGGAGGATAGGCCACTATGTTAAAAACACAGCTTGGTGTCACTGGAGTTTGTAGAATTTCCACACATAATAAAAGTACCAGTGTTTTTGTCATGTGTTTAGAAGTATACAAGTGTCCAGAAGGTCTACTTTACGGTTTCAAATAAATAGGTTAAGCATCACTTTGCCATACAAAGGTGGCAGCTGTACTTGGAGTGTTGTGGAACTTCTGTGTAAACACACCAACCTAATGACACATAACACCAAACAAGCTTGTGAGTTCCCCAAAACTCTTTACCAGGCCAGATGGCACCAATTTTTAAGAGTGGTGTGTGTGGGAAGTATATTTTAACCATTACACACACACACCCAGGTGTGGTATTAAGATCCTAAAAAGGATCCCAGCTATATTTTTCCATGGTGAGGATTTCAGACATTTTCAAATAATTTATACAAAGTTAAATATTATTTCAGTTGTTATTTTAGTTTGTTCTTAACTACTGGTGAACACCCCGTAATATTAAGTATAAGAGTTATTCTCGCAAAGGCTTTTGATTCACTGAGTTTGATATTCTGTGGATTATCTGAAAAGGAAATCAAGTAAGATAATGATTTCCAAAGTATTTCCTTTCTTCCTAAAGAAAGTAGTTTCTGGTGTCTTTGCTGGTTGGGAATGTTTGATTCACTCATGAGTATCCATTTGTCGTACTTCTGATGTAATGTCTGAAAGAGAAAGGTGTGGAAGACACATGCAGAGATACATAAGCCATTTCTATATCTAGCACCCCAACAACTCTTCTCAAGGAGGATAAGCACTTTTCCTCTTCAAATGGAAAACCACAAGCATGAAAAGTAGAAGCTTAATTCATTCACGGTTTGTCTGTTCAGCAAAGTGTCTATGAAGCCAAAGCAACTTCCATTGTTTTTTTCTCTATCTTATCCCTACAAAAAACCTGTGCTGTATGCTGAGTATGTGTGATTGGCTGGCTTCCCCCCCCCTTTTTTGAGCGTGATCCTTATATGTTCCCAATATGGAAACATATTTGTCTCTTCACAGAAAACATTTCAGTGTTGTCCTAAAAAGAAGCACACCCTTTTGAGTCCATTGAAGTAAATGAATTTAGAGGGGTGAAACTCTGTTCAGGATTAGTCTTGTTAATTTTCTGAGCAATTAGTACAATTTCTATACCCTGAGAAAATGTAATATGTTTCTCCCAATAGCATCATTATTATTGTGGTTGGTGTTTAGAATATGGCTTAGTCCATCTTCAAAACCTCTTAAGCATCTACATGAGTGATACAGCTCTTCATCTTTCCCCATCATTTTGAGAACTCTTTTTAAAATCCTTGCTTTATTTTTAACATATATTTTAATTTTGTTGGGTTTTTTTTTTTTTAGAAAGTGGTGAACAGCAGAAAGGGTTACTCTCAATGATGGACTGTTTTTTTTTAAATTAACCAAATACCCTCTTTTCAGTTCAGGAAAACATCAGATTAGAATCTAGTAAAGGTTAATATAGATGGAGTAAACAGCAGTAAACTGTCTTTCTCCCTGTTCCTTATTTTGTGTAATCATATAATAGCCATTAAAATGGGAGAGTTCTGTGCAAAAGATCAGGTACACTTGCAGACTGTGCAGGAGAATCCTAGTATAAACTCCATTTCTTTAATCTAAGAAATTGATGATCCTAATGGATCAGATCTCAGACTATGCACTTACTCCTAGCTTATGCCTGAATCCTTTGAGAACCAAAAGAACTTCATCTAAGAACAAGCTATGAATGTCTTGATTTTATGTTTCAATGCTTTTTGCTTTGTCTTTTTTTTTTTTTTAAGTATGCTCTGGGGGGGTGGGCATCTCCAGAAGTTGGAAATGAAAGAAGAAGACCATACCACAAGCTGCATAAATGCAGAAAGAAACGGAGGCTTAGCAGGGTCCTCAGATTCCGTATGCCTGACCTGTTCTCTTTTACAGTGTGTGTTGCGTGTGTGTATTTGTGTTATGGCCTTGATAATACCAGTTGGTTAAACAAAACGGTAGAAACCAAACGTTTGAAAAACAAAGCAAAGTATATTAGCAGAGTCCAGAAGCAGTGACAGAAACAGGTGTAAGAAGTTCCCTCCCTCTGCTCCCCCCCCATGTGCTTGTTTCATTTTCTGTTGCTTTCCATAGTACGAGGTAAAGGAAGGGAATGATTGGCTAATAATGATTTTGAGAAATGCTGATTCCAGGAACATTTCTCTGCCAAATGTCAAGGCAGCATGTTTCAGAGGGTAGCTGTGTTGGTCTGCAGTAGAACAGTTAGATTTGAGTCCAGTAGCACCTTTAATGATCCACAAGAGTTTCAGGGTGTGATTTTTTGAGAGTTAGTGTTCTTAGCAGTGTCCTCCACATAAGCAGCCTAAAGTCTGTCCTTTACTGAACAGAATTGCAAGGTGGCAGAAGTGTTTACTCATGGATGGATGGTGGTCTTTTGTCTCCCTTCCTGTAAATTTGGCAGGGAGGGAGCAGTTAGCTAGTACACACTGAAGCTTTTTACAGTACATAGAACATTCAAAGCTTGGGCAGTGCAACAGCAAATGCTCCGAGGTTAATTGCCTTCTTTATAGCAGGAGCATCTCTGTTGTCTTCAGCGAGAGCTCATCGTTGTAATCTGAAGTGAGGGTGAACTGAAATAGGTGTCTAGAGGCACTTTAAATAACAAAATTTATTTCAGAGTAAGCTTTCATGAGTTCAGAGCTAAACATTCAATTTCATAGGTTTGGTAAGCATATTTCAACTGTTGATGGATCATATCTCAATTGGTGCAGAATGCTACTGTCATGATGTTGACTGATGTGGGTTGAAGGGATCATATCACTCCAGCCTTGGCCCGTCTAATCTGTCTCCCAATTTGTTTCCAGGCACAATTCAAAGTGCTGGTTTTGACCTTTAAGGTCCTCTATGGTTTGGGACCAGTATACCTGAAGGACTCACCTACTCTCTTATGAGCCTACCCAATCACTACCGTCATCATCAGAGGTCCTGCTGTGGGTGTCCTTGCCTTTTAAGAGTCATTGGCTGGCATTCCAGGAGGGGGCCTTTTTGGTCATGGCACCAAAACTCTGGAACTCCCCTCAGAGAGATTCATCTGTCCTCTTCTGTTGCTCTCTTACTCCTACAGGTGAAGACTCTTTGTTTTGATTGGTGTTCTCTTCCTGCCTGTTGTTTTGTTATTTTTTTGTTATGTCTTTGTATGTATTTCAGTTTTGGTTTTAATGCTGTGTTGTTCTTTTCGTTGATTTAAGTGGTTTTAAAATGTGTTTTTATTATGTATGTTATAATTTGTTAGCTGCCTTGGTGGCTCTTTAAAAGGCAGAAAGGAGAGATATGACTTTTGTTAATTAAATAAATATTGGCGAAATTTTAAACATTTTCTCCAGATAATGTATGATAGAAATAAAAATTCAGAAGATCCCAGGAACAAGCCATCTGACATGTAATTTCTATGAGAGGTGTCATTATTTTAAAACATTTATTTCTTCATTTCTTTTCAATAATAGCCTTCTTTTAGTGCCATCATTCATAACTGACCCCTCTATGTATCTGGAATGCTTATGCCTACTCTGTTCTAATGTTTCTCTGCCACCTTGTGGTAAATGGATGATATTTTCCTTCAATTCAATGTTCGTAGAATTTCATTCTAGTCTGTATTGGAAGAATCATTGCTGTAGATTTTTAATAAAATTGCACACATACATGGAAACATTAATAGGACAGTGTCTTCTGTATTAAAAGATAATCTGTTGACCTCTAAGTAAGATTTAAAGGACTTTATATTGCTTTTAAAACATTCTGTTAATTCTAGCTTATGTTGCCATTTAGTGTTATATTGGGAGAAATAATAGTATTATAGATATATTTAAATATAGATATAGTATTATAGATATATTTAAATATGCATTAGACCAGTGACTCCCAACCTTTTTGGCACCAGGGACCGGTTTTGCGGCAGACAATTTTTCCACAGAACGGTGGGGTGGTGGTGGTGGTGGTGTTTTTGCCGCCCCAGGTTGCTCCCCTTGCACCCCATCCCTGCCTCACCTGGGGGTCTTTAAATGAGGAGAGGGAGACTGGGGCTCTTTCTGCCATCTCCCTGTTAAGTGCCCAGGCAGCAGAAGGCCAATCTGCCTCCCCCTCCCATTTAAAGACCCCCATTAATCAGCTGATGGGGTCTTGGATGGGAAGAAGGGGCAGAGGGGCTGCTCTACCTCGCTCTGAGGCTGCCTCCCTACCTCAGAGCAAGACTACGTTGCCTCTTTCTTCTGCCTGGGTCCTGGGCAGGCAGAGGCAATGTGGCACCTCTGCCTCCCTCCGCAGCCCAGTTGCTAGCAGGCCACAGATCAGTACCGGTCCACGGCCCGGTGGTTGGGGGCCCCTGCATTAGATGTTAAATTTATAGTCTGACCTATGCTGTGTAAGTTTCCTCAATACTTTCCAATTTCCTGCATAACTTCATAAGGTATATCACTATAGTTCCAATCCTAAAAATACTTAGAAACAAACTCAATTGATCTCAATAGATATTGCTACCTGGTAAATGGAGGTGGGATAAAGTGGTGCAATTTCATTTTTTTTTCCCATGGAAAACTGAAGCTGCATTGCAGGTATTTGCCAAATACAGTGAATTCATAATAGGAGAACTATTAGAACCCAGCCTTCCTATGCTTTAAGTCGATCTGTTTAAAAGGTATTATTTTTATTTTAGTAGTATGAATGAAGAAAGAAAGTTCTAGGGGTAGGGCCAGAATCAATGAAACACAGTGAAAGGGCAGCTTCAGCCCACTTTGGTAGAAAAATAACTTTAGAACTCTTTTAGAAGGAGGGAATACTTCCAAAAGCCGTGTCCAGGTATTGTCTAGGGATATTGCTTTGCCATCACAGTAGACTTTGAGATTTTCTAAAAGAAAGCAAACTTAGGGAACAGTTGAACAAAGTAGGAGTCAAGTAGCAAATTTAAGATCAACAAAGTTTTATTCAGAATGTAAGCTTTTATATGCATGCATATGAAAGCTTACGTTCTGAATAAAACTTCGTTGGTCTTAAAGGTGCTACTTGACTTCTACTTTGTTCTACTGCTTCAGACCAACACGGATGCCCACCTGGATCTATCTTAGGGAACAGTTGCTTAGCGTTTTTTCATTGTTCAGGTTTAATCTTTCTTTTTGGTAAAATGTTACAAACGCAAGTTCCCTGTTGTGTTGAGGGAATCAATGGAATTACAAGCAATATCAATGAACATGATATAGCTTGCATGAAATTACTTGGAAGCAGCTAATTGATAATCTTCTGACGTCAACCAACTGATGTCAAATAATTATATTTTTTTAAAAATCCAGGTGGTATCTGATGCCCACCCAACTCCATCACAGCTCTGAACCTGTGTAAAGAAGGATGAAGGCAATTGTGTCTGTGTAAAATCCTGCCAAATTGCAGTTGATTTATGATGACCACAGCAAGGAGCTTTCAAGGTAAGTGAGGAGAGGTGGTTTGTCATCGCCTTCTTCTGCAGAGCCTTCCTTGGTAGTCTCCCTTCCAAGTGTCAACTCTATTGAGCTTCTGAGATCTGATGAAATCAGGCTATACCATATCACCTCTCATTGAAATTGGGATCCCCTGATTTATGACCTTTTGCAAAGTTACAGAAATTTAGAGACATACTTATATTATAAATTTTAAAACCCACTAATTACCTAACCCTTCTAGGTCCATATATAGTGTTGTTATATCATCAGCCCCAGATCTCACCAGTGAAAGCAGCTGAGGTAATTATTGTTGATATCAGCTTGATGGAAATGTGAAAAGATACCTACTGTCAAGAGACAAGTCCTTTTTAGCCGTCTCTTGTCAATTCAAATAATGGTTCAGGCTGAGGCCTAACAAAAAACCATGAAAGCTTCTTTTTCTCTGAGAACTGCAGTCAAGTTGACTGTAGCTTCAAAGAATGAGATAAGAAGAAGGGAGGTTGTCACAGGTGCCAGGCAGACCATTTTGCCTACCAGTTTCAAGGCCAAAGAATCTGGGAGGAGGCATTTCAGCTTGTTAGTGCAGAGACTTATAGACTGGGGTGCAAGGGAATGCTTGCTTAATTGGTCTCCATACAGCAGCAGAATATATGGTCTCATTAGGGCAAATCACCTGATTGGTTGAATTACCTGGTTAGGAACATAAATGATTTATCAAGTTACATTGATATACATTTGATTAATGAACTAGAACATGCCAATGTGGGTTGTTGGTCATAAAGAGGTTTCTATTTAGTTTTTGTCCAGATTACATCTAACTTTGGGATTCTTGATTCTGAGTAGGCCAGGTTGGCTGGAGCATTTGTTTGGACTTAGACTGAAACTCTATTGGACTCAGTCTTGCCAGGTAACATCTGGATTTAAAACCAATGCTTGTATTTGCCTGGGTTAACTATTTAGCTGTGTTATTTTATCCTCACTGTTCACTGCTCTGTTATTGTATATTCCTGCACAATTACTTTAAATATACTCTGCAGTGTTCTTCGGTTTGGGTGTTTCAATCTAAATCCAGTCTTATTGGCTACAGTTACCAAAATAACTGGTTTCTGGAACTTACCTTGTGAGTGTCCTGCCTTGCAGACTTGACTTCTTGTTCTTAGACTTGGAAGGACTAGGAGCTTAGTTCCTTGATCTCTGGCTGTTGGGGTAGTAAGGGGACTGGTGGTAGTTTTGCCCTGCGGTATTTTGTCTTGACCAGCCCATCACAAGACAAAGTAGGGCACAGCTCTATAGACTTTATTGTGCTGGAACCAAGTGCGATGGTATCCCAGGTACAACTTGGACAGTCTTGCAGTGGGCGGGGCTCCACTCAGAGCAGCAAGCAGGAACAGCTAACCAAGTTGGGGGGGGGGAGCGTCACATACGGAAGCCTCTATGTTGAATTCCCACCTGGTGCAGTTTAGTTGGCTCCCAAAGGGGTTTCGAGGCTGTGCCATGAGTAGCAGCAAACCTTGTTTCCAGGATCCATGGGTCTCTATGGGATATGCCAGGATTTGCCTTGATGTAACTTTGTGACTCTCATGGGGGTGTTCCCAGGCTGGAAGGTGTTAGGAAGCTGACTAACAGTGGGCACGCCCCTGGGGCCGCCCCCTCATATGCCGGAGTAGCGGTGTGTGCCCAGTTCTGCTGCTAGCTAGGCATGGTGCCGCTCTGCCAGCAGCCATGGATGGGCATGCGCTGAGGCGGAAGTCCCATTGCGCCGACGGGGAGGGAATTAGAGTGGCGCAACTCGCATTTCTGCCAGTGAAGTGGTTAGTTTGCTCCCAAAGCACTTTCAGCACCCTCCCCCCCCCCCCCGGATTGCACTGCATATGACAAAATATAAAGTGTATCTGCAACATTTCTCAAGTCCCACTTATCTATATAATAACAGGGCAACCCTAAGAACGCCTTCCTCCTCCTTGGGCTGCCTGGCTCAACTCCCTTCCTTTGGACTTGGGATTGACACTAGGCGATGCAGCTGTGTCTGATGGCTGAGTCTTCAGATATTGATAAGTCCCCCCCACACAAAAAAGTCATTCTCTTTTCTCCCCTTTGCTTTCTAAAGCTCACTTTTCAGAACGTGATACTGTGCTGATGATAGCAGAGCACCTATTAGCAGCAGTGTTCCCTCTAAGCTGTTAGTGTGAGCTAGCTCAGTTTTTTAGTCTCCAGCTCACATATTTTTGTTTTAGCTCAGGAAAAATGAACCCCAGAGCAAGCTAAATTCTGCAGTAGCTCACGAAGTGGAATTTTGGCTCACAAGATTCCACATCTTAGAGGGAGTATTGATGCCCAGTAGATGACTCTGGAGGTTCCTTCCAACTCTATGATTCTATAATATATTTAATTGTGTTTGTCTGTGACCTTTATCAAGTTTACATTTCCACTGCCTGGCATTACATTTTTGACATACATGGCCCAGCCAGAGAAGGTCTCATTTATGTCACCTCTTCTTCCCGCACCCCTGCCGCCTGTTTGGCAGAGGAACCCTCCTCCAAGCTCCTTTGGTCAAGCTGCCACTGGGGTCCAAATGCATAAAGGTAGCAGCAGTCCTCTGGACTGCAAGAAGATCAAATCAGTCAGTCCTAAGGGAAATCAACTGTGACTGTTCCCTGGAAGGTCAGATGCTGAAACTGAAGCTCAAATACTTTGGCCACCAAATGAGAAGGGAGCACTCACTGGAAAAGATCTTGATGCTGGGAAAGAGAGAAGGCAAAAGAAGAAGGGGATGGCAAAAGATGAGATGGCTGGACAGCATTACTGATGTAACAAACACGAATTTGAGCAGACTTTGGAGGATGGTGGAAGGCAGGAGGTCCCGGTGTGACTTTGTCCATGGAGTCGCAAAGAGTCGGACTCGATTGTGTGGCTGAACAACAACAAAAAGCTGCAGGTGAGCAGCAAATGACAGCACACTAACACCTGGGAACAGGAAATAGGCTTGTGTAGAATTAATATATTCAATGTAAGTTTAACAGGGACTAACAACAATAAAATAAGTAGCAGTTGCCTAGGATTGTCTAGGAATTGAGGATACTTTATTATTCAGCTCAAACATGACCTGGAATCTTCCTTCGATTTTTGTATTCAGATTGGCTTTTTGTAATTGAATATCAGGAGAGTGAATAATTTGCAGTGGTTTTTAACCTTTAATGTTCTGCTGCACCCCAAGCACCATAATGCATAGGGTCTTATTCAGTCAAAATAAGTACATTGAATCCTACTGATTTCAATGGATCACTTCAGTGAGTGCTTATCTTTCCTGCTGAAATCAAAGAAAAGGGCTTCACTTTTGGCAGGATTCTGTTATGCCAAGGTATCTTATCAAGTCATTTGTTTACATTGTTCTCCAGTTCTGTAATTGTAGTCCTAATGCATTGTTTATTGGAAACTAGGGATGTAAACCTCCAGGTGGAACCTGGGGATTCCCCAGAATTACAGCTCATCATACTACAGATATCAGTTCCCCTGGAGAAATGGATACTTTATGGCATTGTAGCCTACTGAAGTCCCTGTTCTCCCCAGGTTCCACCCCAAAATATCCAGGACTTTCCCAATGTTTATCTGGCACCCCTACCCTCCATCCCTCACCAGAAGCCAGGGAAGACCTGGTAGCCCTTGCTTCTTAGCCAGGGAAGGGCACAGAAGGTGGCTGGGATGCAGTTTGCAGGAAGTGTACATGCAAATGAATGCTCATACTTTGAATGAATTTTGTTGATCTTAAGGGTGTCATTGAACTCAAGCTTTGTTCTAAATATAGCCGGGGGAGGAGGGGCGGAATCTTTGGGAATGGTGTAATATGCACGCACGCACACACACACACAGATATATATATATATGGGTGCCATTTTTTACTTTTGTCCACCCCCCCTCAAAAATATGTAGATCTGGCCCCGGCCCCAAAAGCTGTATAACGAGTCTGGCTTCAGTGCCAGACACCTGCATCTGACCTTGGCCACAACTTGGATTCTTACACACTGGATCCCCCTCCTTCCATCCTGCACAGACTAGGAATGGTATGTTTTAGCTCCCATCTTAATCTATCTCCCCCTATTTTCTAACCCATACTATACTTTACAGAGAGCTGGAATTTTGCTTTTTCCTGCTAGTTAGGGCCTCATACCTGGAAGAGTGGGCACCTCTGCTTCAACAGACCCACTCCTATTTCCCATTTACCCACATTTATACCTCTAATTTAAAAGTAACTCTTGCTCCAAACTGGAGTAGCTCTGCTTGATTTCTAGTTAATGTGATATTGTTCTGTTTGGATTGGGATGTACTATTTGTCTATTCTTTTGATTTGGCATTTGCTTAGGATAAATTGTACCAAATTCCCTCTGAAAGGGACTCTTTAGCAGCTGAATGATGAGAACACATTCCCATGACCATCTTTTTACCAGCATTGCATCCCAGTGCAGGGCAAAACTGCACCAGTTTGGATTTCTGCTTGCTGTGCAGCTGTTCAAGGCACAGTGGGCGTCTTCGCACTGACCTTACTCGGGAGCGATGTCCCTCTTCACCGCACAGCGTCTGCGCGGATTTTGCACTAATTGCTCCGCAGAACCCGGAAGAGCCGCAAAGTCCCGCAGCTTTTGCGTCGCAAATGCAAACTGGTTTTTGGCCAGTTTACATTTGCGACGCAAAAGCCGCGGGACTTTGCGGCTTTTCCGGGTTCTGCGGAGCAATTAGTGCGAAATCCGCGCAGACGCTGTGCGGTGAAGAGGGACGTTGCTCCCGAGTAAGGTCAGTGCGAAAACGCTCAGTGTTTTTCAGCATGGTTAAGGTGCTCTCTAAATTGGGGTGGATCTTTTGTTACCAGGAGGAAAGTGACAACAGTGTTAAAATTAATATTCTAGTCTTATGCAGCTAGCCTTTGTTTGACAAAGTCTGAGAACCCCGACTACTAAAACCCAACTACTATATAAAGTCTGTATTTCTTTTTGAACCTGCAAATCTGGTCTTTGTGGTCCTTTTTCTGTTCAACACACTATTCATAGTTGCCTCTGAATAAAAGATCTTGTTTTCTGCTCCACGAGCCAACACACAAGATAATTCCCCATGTTAATCTGCTCACATGTGAGGTGTGATGGTTGGTGATATCAGGCTGGAGAGGAGGAAATGAGTAATCTGCCATTTGCTTCTCTTAGGAAGTGCCTTCAAAGTTACAATTGTATGTCTTACAATGCAGTCCTGAGGCTTACTCAGAAGTAAGGCTTACTCTGAGATCAAAAGAACATGCTCCCAGGTAAATGTGTGTAGTATTTTGGTCTTAAACTTCTACTAATTTTATTTACTTCGTTATACTCTGCCTTTCTCTCCAATGGGACCCAAAGCTGTTTAGGCTGTTCCCCTCTCCTCTCCATTTTATCCTCACAACATCCCTGTGAGAGTAGGTTAGGCTGAGGGCATGTAAGGTCACCCAGCAAGATTCCATGACAGAATGGAAATTCAGACTTAGGTCTCTCAGATCCTCATCTGACACTCTGAACACTATACCAGGCTGGCTCTCAGCTCTTGCTTTTCTTTATTAAGTATTTCTGGACCCTATATTGGTGGAGCTGCACCATTGCTATGTCTATGTCATGATAGTGCTGGCAGGATATTGCTTCCAAATACAGTAGTGGCAGAGTTAGGTTCAAAATACAGTGGGGTCAGAGTTAGGTTGAAAAAGTGGAGGTTTGTGAGCTCTGAGGAGCCTACCACATCCTTTTACTAAAGCATAACTATACAGATAGATAACCTTCTCGTCCCTCTCCTAATATCTTACTAGGATATAGTATCTTCAGCAGATTACAGACTGCCCTTAGAATTGTGTTGTAATTGCCTTTATGACTGATTTCCTACTTCTGTGATATTTAAACAATTATTTTCCTGTATGTTCTTCAAGTTCTTTCTTCACTTGACTTGTGACCAATTCTCCACTGCCGTGGAGGGAACTTGAAAAGAGGCGGGGCAACTTGCCACCCAGGGGCAGTTTAGCAAAATCTAGCAGAAGCACCGTGGGAAAAGAAGCAATGAGACCGGGACACGGCGAGTTGGAAAATCAGTCTGAGTTTAATCAGGGTTTTTCATCTTTGTTTTCCCCATTTGGGCAAGACTTCTACTTTCTAATGATGCCATTTTGTTTTTCTGTAGCTTCCTTGAGTTTGCTCCTTAACCATACTGCCATCCTCATGGACTTTACACCTTTCATATTTGGCTGCTGTATACATTTTTACCAATTTATCTATCACCATGGTTTTAAAAAAATCTCCAAGTATCATATTTCTCCTTTTCATTTCTTTTAACTGTAGCTAGATAGATGATAGATAGATTCTGAGAGAGAGAGAGAGGTTTTCTCTTTTGAAATAAATTGGGATGAGGTTGAACTTGCTTGGCAACTTTTATTTACATATGTGTTGAATTTGATAGCAACAGGGTCACAGCATTCCTGATTGGTTCTGCAACATATATCTCACAGCAGGTCCTGGACACCACTCAAGTTCAGAGTTGCCTCACCTTCGATTATTACTGTGATTAACTATTCCATGAGTTTGCTCCTTCATTGTTCTTTAGCCTCTCTACAAGAGTCCCAAGCCTGGGTCCTCCCTTGGGTCATCATTCCTTACAGCTTGAACAGCACCCAGCCCTGTGGGGCCTCAAGGTTAAATGCACACAAATAAGGCAGATCTTTGTAAAATATATAAAAGCTTATTCATTTTTTAAAAAATTATATAACTGAGCACAGATTCTCACAATTAACCAATTTTCCTTTTTTTTTTTTTGGGCCACTGTGTGACAGTGTTGGATGGGCCATTGGCCTGATCCAACATGGCTTCTCTTATGTTCTTAATTACCACAATCTTTAATCCAGCCTCTAGGAAGGCCCAAAACATGGACACCTGCGAGCCAGGGCAGGCCTGCTAATAATCAGCTAACCCTTGTGTGAAATTATGTCAAGAATCTCCTATTGTCCCCTAACACTGGCATTCCAAGTTTCACTGCCACTGAATGTGGGAGTTCTCTTTAGTCAATGTGGCTAGCAACCACTGGTGGACCTATCCTCTATGAATCTTTCTTATCACCCTTTAAAATATCGTGGCCATCACTATGTCTGCTGAATTCCACAAGACAGAGTTGGAAGGTACCTCTAGAGTCATCTAGTACAACCCCCTGTACAATGCAGGAACTTCACAAATACGAAGTTCACAGAATCAACATTGCTGTCAGATGTCCATCCAGCTTCTGTTAAAAAAAACCCTCCAAAAAAGGAGCTCACCACCTCCTGAGGAATCCTGTTCCACTGAGGAACCACTTTGTTAGGAAGTTCTTCCTAATGTTTAGCTGAAAACTAAGCCATTTTGAAATCTTACTGGAGACTTTCTGTCCCATTTGTCCATTGGGAATTCTAAGTGCAGTCTTCGGATGCACTGAAAAAGAATCTTGTGGGTTTTGCAGCTTTTTGAAATTTATTGAAGCATCAGAAACACTTTGATATTTTTTCTGAGCTTTTTCCTTTGGTTGAGACATGTGGTTGGAGCACCCTATGCTAGAAGAGGATTCGAAGAAGGAATAATCAAGTCGACCTCCTGTTCATTGGGACTCCTTTGATAGAATTGTGAAACTTTTGGGGAATTGTTATTGCTGTTTAGTCTTCTGTTGACCATATTTGTATGATTTTGTTTCAATACATTCTTAGTTATTCGGTCACTATAACTTTGGTTGTGCTGCCTTTGTCCTACAAGTGACCTCTCTCCCTTTACCCATCCAGAGATTGGCAACAGTACCTGCACCACAAGTGAGCAATGCTGATGATTTTAGTGCAATGCTTATTGGACCAACTAATACAAATTCTGTCCACATATTGCAGCACTGCTTGGTGGTGGTGTATATGAAGTGTGGTGATGCAATGCATCTAATATTCCTTTGCTGCTACTGCAGACTGCTGAACAGTATCGTGTAACTTCCTATATGAACAAATCAACTGCATTACTGAAAGAGGAGACTGCCCAAGCATTACAACACAGCCCTTGCTGTTTGTTTAGCAAATGAAAGCAGTACAGAGAGACCTTAATATGAGGAGTAGAAAGATATACCATGGGAGCAAACATCTGTGCTTACCTTTTCAGTGCTTTATGACATATTTGGGCCATGCAGTTTTACCAGCTGTCAGCTTTAGCAGTGGTCTCTTTCTTTAACCTTAATTTGCAATAGGCAGAAATAAAATCCAGATCAAACCATCAGACCTCAGCACCTGGGACTGAAACAATGAGGATCCTGGAGGCAGTTCTTCTTTTGAAGGAATCTGAGTGTTTTGATCATTTTTAGCGGATAGGACAAGAATGTTCCCTGGTCCTGCTTAAGAGTCAAGTTGTCTTGTCCAGCTATCCTGACTCCAAACCAAAACTTGAAAACATGTTACAGTATTGAGGAACACAGTAACCTTAATCCTTTTCAGATGCAGCCAAGAGTATGAGACCTACTCTGATTTTTAAAAATCAATAAATGAATTTGTAACTTTCTCTGCTTTGTTTTTTTCCTTCCCCTTACAAACAAAAAAAAAGGAAGTAATGCTGGTATCCTTAATACGAGCCACTGTAGTTTGGTGCATGAGCCCAGTGGTCCTGGCTACGTTGTTGTTGTTTCTGTGTGTGAGATCACTAGAAAGCTTTCTACAGCCTCTAGATTTCTTAGATCATTTCCCCATTTCCACTGTCTTTCCCTGACCCCCAGGCCTTTGCTCAAAAGACTAATCTTGCTGACAAAAATGTGCAAGTGTAGTGAAAAGTGAAGCCATGCAATCAGAAAAGGGCAAGCTAATATAGTTCTTTGCACAGCTTTATTGTTTGATTGAAATAGTTACAGACCACCACTGAGCTGAGGCTTGTCCTGTGGTAGTCATTCTGTGTGGCTTATGGCTGCTGGCAATTCAATGATGTAATCTTTGCAGCCAGGGCTTGTCAAATGTCTTCTTTGCCAGAAGTGTCATTAAAGGTTTTTAAAAACTGTAGTGCTTTTTTTCAACATCAGTTTGGCAACAGGTGAAATGAAGTGTACCTGGAATGTTTTCCTCTCCCTGTGCGTCATCTAAGAAAAACAATAACGGATAAGAAAAGTTACTATTCCTTGGAAATAATTTCTTTGTATTAATTGGCATAGAGTGCCACCCAGTGGTTGAATTCAGATAAGACCATTGTTAGCTATCCCTTTCATAATGTGTTTGCCTAATTCTATTGTAAAACAAAATTAGCAAATCGGTGTCACAAAAATGAGTTTATGTTTTGGAAATACAGTAAGAATCTGCCCCTGCAAATTTTGGGTCTACATGCAGTGTTTTAGTTTTTAGTAAGGTCTGAAGAAGTAAAAGTGGAGCTAAAAACTTATAAAAATTAGTTTGGCGCCATGTGCAAAAAAGTAACAAGTATACACATGAACTGATCACTAACAAATTGATAGAAAAGCACCAAATTCAAAGGGAAAAATATGCTGATTTGCATTTTGTCCATCTGTATTGATCTGTTTTTTTTTTTAAAGGACAGTTTATTACATGAAATTTGCCCAACACATAATTAAATCAATGACAGATTTAGAAGGGTATAAATTATACCATATCCAAAATGCCTTGCATTACTCTTGAATATTTGTGGGATATAAGAATAAATTCATTTAACAATGAACCTGATGGTACTATGCCTATCAGTAGAACAGCAAAACAGCACTGCCTACCAGAAAAAAGAAGGTCATTGATTACCTCCAATTTGGCCATGAACAGCTTTCATTTTCTAAAAGGCAAATCTCTAGGCTAGGGGTCCACAACCCTTTCAAACCTGCAGGCACCTTTGAAATTCTGACAAAGGGTGGTGGGCACAATCACAAAATGGCTGCCACAGGAGGTGGAGACAACTATAGAATAACTGCTATAGTGGAGGTGGATGCCACAAAATGTCAGGGAGGGAAGCTCTGTTAATAACTCTTCAACATTTCAGGCGTTATCTGTTCAACAGGATATCTTTAAAAATGAGCATACCCATGTAACACAGTGAAAATTCTTATGCTGAGGAATTTGTTGTAGCTGAAACAACTTTTTATTTTTAATACTATTTTTTCCAGTTCAACAGTTTTATTGAAAACAAATAAATGGTTACAGAATTAACACACATGGAACAGTGTACAGAAAAAATAAGCGACCAAGTATTGACAATGAAACATCAATAATGATAATATAGTACTATCTAAATGTACATCACACCCAGACACAAACGCCTTGCCCAATGCATAATTCATAAAGGGCAACCATTTATCTAAAAATGAATGCGGTCCAGATTTTTAAAGTTACAATAGTATCAGCCAATTTATCTAAAACAAAGTACTCTCAAAGTTTAGTATGCCAAGTTGTCACACTTTGTGGCTCAACTGCCACCCTATAGTCATAGTACATTTTGCTGCTGTCAACATCAACATAATTATTTTAATGAATTATGAATTTTAAAATCTTTCTACATATTCAAAAGGAGAATATGTGGCTCCAGGGGTAATGCAATACCAGTTATAGTTTTGATTTCAGACAATATAGAGGCCCAAAACTTGAACAACTGGGCAGGACTACAAATTATGGAAAAAGGACCCCCTTTCACCACAGCCCTTCCAACACTAAGGGGGAGATGATAGAGAACATGTGTGAAAGATGAAGTGGTGTTAGATACCAATGCAACAAGACTTTGTAATTTTGTAGAAAAATATTCAGAGATTTTGTGGTAAAAAGCAGTGAGTCCCAAACAGACTGCCAGGTGATATTATCAAAGGTCACATTAAGATCGGTATGCCAGGCTATTGGTACAGCATCAGCTTTACACTAATATTTTGAAGCAGAATGGAATAAATTTTCAAAATTATTCCCTTGACTGAATTAGACTCAAGAAATAAAAGATGTTCAAATTCTGTTTAGTACGTATAGGATGACTGCTTCTGAACACACATTAAATTTTGGAGCTGTAAATATTCATGCCAAGGAATTTCAATGTTCTTTTCCTTTTCAAGAGTAACTTTAAGCCTTAAAAGGCCTTTTAATGAAACATCCACAAAGTGTGTAAGACTTGCATGCTTCCAAACACAAACCCTGCTTATTTTATTTAATTAAATAATAGTACAATCTTTCAATAGAAATGAGTACAGTTATCAAAGTATACAGAACTGAAACACTGAACAGCATAAGGTTACAAACCATCAGTAAAATTGAGTCTGAACATCTACACACAGTAAACTAGAAATACAAATGCAGATCTGAGAAGTAACTTGGACAAGAGAGATTTATGCCAGCAGTGTATCAGTGTGTTAGATTAAGGAATCAATATCATCCAGTCAGTGTGAGCAGAGCAGAGAGTTGGGTTTTATTTAATACATAGCAGTCATCTGAGAGCTCAGACCAACACTTGAACATCACAGGTTGCCTTTTCTCTAGGAGACTTGATTGGCTGGAGATGTCATTAAACTTATTCAAATTGCATATAATCTTATCTAGGATAAATAAGTCCCATAACTTTGTGCCATTTTTGGAGTGATGGAATTGAAGTGGACCTCCAATGTGATGCAATAAGACTTCTAGCAGAGATTATCATAATTAGTTCTTGTTTTGCTTTGGAAATATTGCAAGTTTCCCACAGGTTGAGAAGAATTAATTCCAAACCTAGCTATTGACCAGCTGTTATATGAATTTGGTGTTGGGTTTGAGTCCAAAATTTACCAAAGTTTACAAGACCACTAGCCATGGGGAAAAGTTCGCAGTTCCTCACATTGTCTCCAGCAGGTTGAAGGCATCATAGGATTTGAGTATGCTAATTGTGCAGGGGTTAGGTACCAGCATAAAATGACCTTGAAACGTTGTAGTCAGATGTTCAGAGCTCTGGGGTTTTCCCAGATTTGGTTCCACTGGTTTGCTGTGAGCTCTTTATTTAAGTCTGCATGCCAGGGCAATTGATATTTTAACAGCCATGGGGAAGCTGGTTGTAATTGTAGAGACTTTGTAAATTGTAGAGACCAGACTCTAGTAGTAAATAGCCCCCCATGCATTTTAATGGGGTGTGTGGCCAGTGACGTAACTTCCGGTGACGTCACCGGAAGCTGTGTCAACCCTTGCATTTTTAATGAAGGGGGTGTGGCCAGTGACATCACTTCCGGTGACATCACCAGAAGCTGTGTCAACCCTTGCATAATTAATGAAGGGGGCATGGCCAGTAATGTCACTTCCGCTGACATCACTGGAAACGGCGTCATCAGGGTCATGACCCCAATGATGTCACCTAGGTCATGCCCCCACCCCTACGTGACCTAACCCCCTCCAATCACCATTTATGCCCCACCATGATGTAGCTACCCCGCATATTTAATTAATTAAGCACCTCCTCCAGGAAATGACCTTACTGACGCACATCACGTGGCATAGCCAGGCCAACCAGCGTCTACGTCCACCCCGCTGTGACCTAGCAACCTTGCATATTTAATTAATTAAGCACCTCCTCCAGGAAATGACCCTACTGACTCACACCACGTGGCGTAGTCAGGCCAATCAGCGTCTACGTCCACCCCGCTGTGACCTAGCAACCCCGCATATTTAATTAATTAAGCACCTCCTCCAGGAAATGACCTTACTGACGCACACCACGTGGCGTAGCCAGGCCAATCAGCGTCTACGTCCACCCCACTGTGACCTAGCAACCCTGCATATTAATTGAGCAGGCCGGAAATCACGTGTAGCCCCCTCCCCTGCCCCCTTCTCCAGCGCCATCCACTGCAGCATCATTGAACTTCCGCCTGTGGCACCGCACCCTGGAAATTGGGGGTCGCCACTGAGAAGGCCTGAGTAGGTCTGTGTGACCCCTCTAACAACACACCCAGTCACCCCTGGCCAATAGCAAAAGGGGCTGCGGCCCACCCCCACCCAGCCCACCCTCACCAGGTTATTTTAGGAAAGAAGCCATTTGTGCTTGAACACACGTGTGCAGGCTCTTGCTGAGAACATAGAAACTCCGGCCGGGTCCAAGGTATTCACCACACCACCGCCATTGGGGAGACAAAGTTTTAAAAGGAGATATGTGAGCAGTTCTGAGCATGAAGAATTTGTTCCCACAAAGCTGCATTTCCCGGGGCCTGTTTTTGACGAACAGACACGTGTTAGTATGGACAGTGGGGAGACAACAGCTGACATGCTAGCTAAAAATGACGTTTCCCAAATTTTGCAAGGCCTCCTGGAAGATTTCCCAGACACTCAGGAACTTATTCTCTACAGCACCCAAGTTTTCCAAGATATTCCTGATTCCCAAGAGCTGATTCCAAGCGAGAACTCTATGGCACAGGTAATTTGGGAAAGGAGGAAAGGGGTGGGGGTGGGGTGGGGAATAGAAAAGGTTATTGGAAAAACAGGCTTTGCATAGTGCTTTTAACTGAAAAAATCTGCTTTTAATTTTCTAGTATTCTGCCTGCATTGAGCCACAAATTCCAGATTTAAAATTGGCTGAAGCCCCAGAGGAGAATATTCTTTCAGAGGCAAAAATCTCCACGCAGGTATGGATCCCCAGTTGTTTAGTGTTGTGTGGTGGGTGTGGGGGCTTGTCAAGGATTGTAAAACTAAAATAAATGCTGTCTTTTTAACAGGAACAGCCAAAAATTCCATTTGGCATGACGCCCAGGGAACAAGTTATTGCCATGAGAAAGTTTTTAAACATGGAAGTTTTTGAAGATTCTGACTGTATGCCACCCCGAAAACAGAAATCAGCAATGTCAGCATTAGTTTGTGCTGCTGTCTATTCGATAACAATGCATTGTATCAATGAATTTTTATATGATTCTTGTGAACGATGCCAGCTTCAATCGCCCGGGCAGACATCTCACGCATGTCTTTCGTGGTCTGAACAAATGGTAGACTGCAAGGTTAAATTTGTTATAGATGAAATGTCAATACATTTGATAATGCAAGTTGTGACCTCAGTTGCGTATTCATTGAAATGTCTGATCTTCACGCAAGAGAATATGGACCAAGTATTTGATTTATTGAATAGAGTCAGAGACTCTTCAAATTCACGTAAAACGCTTGAAACAATTTTGAAAAACTCTGACAGTGCAATGGTTAAATATGTTGAAGGTTATATCAAAGATTTGCATTTTCGTTCATTTTTTCTGTGCCAGAAAATATAAAATGGCTTTTCTGTGATGTAAATAAAAGATATTGCAGCTGCTTTTTAATGTCTGTTTTTGAAATAAACCCGGTAAATAGACTGCGACTCCATTTGTCACTGTCTGTAAAATAAAAAGGAACCTTTTTAAAGAAATCAGTGCTATCATTACATGTCTGGACTTGTCCCATATTGTTATCAGATGTACAGGTCATGCCCCCATGAAATGAAGGCTTGGTGGGAGGGAGGGTGCTGCACACTGATTTAATCTGGCAGCATTTTAAAATTCCTAGGATGGTTACCCCCCCTCCGTATTTACTGACAGCTGTTTTTAAAAAAAGGTTGGGGGGGGTTGCAAGGGAGAGAAAGAGGGCTGTACTCTGATTAAATCTAGCAGCTTTTTAACCCCCCCCCCTTTATTGCCTACTGTTTTTAAAAAAAAGTTGGGGGGGTTTGTAAGGGAGAGAAAGGGGGCTGTACTCTGATTAAATCTAGCAGCATTTTAACTCCCCCCCTTTACTGGCTACTGTTTTTAAAGGAATTCTGGGGAGGGAAAGACTATTTATATATATACTATTATATATATTGCAGTGTATTCTGAAAAAACTGCTCACCCTCTTTTCCATGTGGTTCCTAAAGCCATGGCTGCTGCTTCTCAGAGAATGTGTGGGAGGGGAAAGGAGGAGGGGGGGATTTTGCAGCCGCATGGCTGGAATCTGGTCTAAGCAAGTCATGGACAATCTCTATTGGATCAGCAAGTCACACGGCTAGGAGAACCAATCACAGCGCTCCTTCACACAAAATAGTGGTCTTGATTAGATTAGGGGTGAGTCACTTCCTTTTTGGCCAGAGGAGAAGACATCTTTTACCTCAAGGCTGCAGGTAAGACATTGCTCCAATTTCTCTATGTGATTAGAAATTAATACTGCTTTTAAATTTTGTCTGTTTCAACCCCTTTTACTGCCATAAAAGCAAAAGTTTATGGCTTGTTTGCCCCAAGCATGCTTAATGAGAAGGGGGGGGGGGAATAGTATGGCCTGTTTCAGTTTTTCCTGGTTGCTGTATTTAAAAGGGGCCAGGAAGATCCTTTTCTAGCTCAGAGAGGCACTAAAGGGAGACTTTTTTTTTACCTTGAGGTATTTGTCTTAAGCTTCATAAAATGGGGATAATAATGTAATGCTGTAAAAGTCTTATTTGTGATCAGTCCTTTTCAATATTCTTTGTAAATCTTAGGTTTTAAAAAGAACAAAAAATGGCAGAAGATAAATCTTCAAAAAACAAAGGTATATTTTGCATTCCTCTTAGTTTTAAAATAAGTTTGTTGTTTTTAAGAGGGGTGTGTGGTGGGTGATAATTTAAAAATGGGCTGGCTGCATTATATTTCATATTTTTGGCATTTTAATATGCAGGCCAGAAGAGACCACATGGCTGTGAAGAGTGGTGGAAAATGATACGTTCAAAAATACCAGGTGGTAAATGTTTGATTTGCCTTTGTGTGTGTGGAGGAGGGTGAATGAATTCAAGGGCTTTATTCCTTTTTAAAAAGCCAGTTTGAAAAAGCTAATGTTTTTTTCATTAGGCCAACATGCCCCTGACAAAGATGATGTTGGGCCTTCTAAGGAAAATTTCTGTCCTCCCTTATCCCTGTTGGAAACCAAGAGATGCCTGAAATCACTGTCTGGTAAATTTTAAAAAGCAAGCTTAATGTTTAATTTTTATATGGTTGGGAAATGACTTTTAACTTTGTGCCTATGTAATCATAACTTTGTGCCTGTAGATGAGAAAAGGAACAAATCTGATGAAGCACATGTGGGCTCTAAGCAAAACCGACCAGACCAGCAAACGCAGATTTGGCATTTTATCTTCATTTTATCTTCATTCAATCTTTTTCTCCTAAAGATGTCACAAACCAGAGATTTCCTCAGAGCACAAGGAGCTCCACCCCGTTGAGGTCTGGACGCGGCCACAAAGCCTTATCACAGCAAGCCAAGGTGCAGACTTCCATGAAAGGATCATCCATCCTGCCCCAGCCAAAAGGACGTGGTAAAGTGAAAAGAAAACATGCACCCCAAACAGACTGTGCTTTTGAGCCAACTTCTAAGAAACAGAAAATAGACAATTCTAATATTGATGCATCTTTTAGGGACATGTGGGGGCGCATGCTAAAACTGATGGCGACTACAACTGACTTGCAAGCATTTGCTGACCTTGCAAGCAGTTTGCAATCATTGGGTGTAGATACCGTCATTGCTGCTTTTAAAGGCAGCCTTATGACTTTCTGGAAAGGTTCTGAAATTATTTTACAAACTGATTCGGCATGTAAAAGCAGGGAAAGGAGCGCAAGCAGGGCTAGAGGCTGTCAGCCCTGCATTAATATCACTACAGATGCCCCTTTTAACGAGATATGTGGGCGTGTGTTGAAATTGCTTGGCATTTCAACAGTTGCTGTGCAAATACTTAACAACCAAGCCACAAGCTTTCATTCTTTGGGGCTAGTTGGCTGTTACAAGCCCTTAAATACTGCTTTAAAAGACTGCTTTGTTGGTTTCTGGAAAGACTGTGAACGAATTTTACAAAGTTCTACTGTATGTCCAAATGGGGAAGCCCTGCAGATAGGCGCGGGGCAGGTCAGGGGGCATCGTCACACACACAAAAGGAAAAGCAAACATTTGAAACTGAGAAAGGTCTGGCAAAGAATCCTTCAAAAGCGCCTCAAGAATGCAAAAAAGTTTAAATCTAGACAAAAAAGAAGTGACTCTCTTAATTTAGCAGAGTCAGGGCCTCTGAGTGTACAAATGATAATCCAGTTCACGGTGCCCCTCTCAGCATAAAGCCTGCTGCCACCTCCATTTTGCCAAATAACAATGCAGTCCCGGACTCTGAGTGTACAAATGGTGATTCAGTTCATGGTGCCCCTCTCAGCCCATACGCCGGGACTGCTACCACCTCCATTTTGCCAAATAACAATGCTGCTGCTGAACAAGGTCCCTCGTCACCCCTACAAAACCAGTCCTCTAACCCCGACACACCAAAGGTTTACCTAGAAAAAGTTGGAGAGTGGGAACGACATCTTGCAAACTTGCCAATGGATCAGTATTCAGAGGCTTTCAGGTTTGTAAATTTAGAGCAGTTAAGCCACCCTGTCCTCATACAAGAGGCAATACATGAAGCTATTCAGGGGCTTCTTAACGATATGAGAGCCAGAGTCCAGGATGGTGATTTAGTGCAGCTCCATATCGATGGGGCAGGACTAAGCGATCCCCTGCATTCTGTAAGGAGGCCAGCAGGTGGCTTTCCTGCTGATGAATTTATAAATCAGATGTCAAACCTCATGCAGAGTAATGCCGAAATTCATCTTCATGGAACCCTGTGCTTAATTATGATGATGGTGATAAGGACAGGGGAGGAAGGGGTAAGAAGGTCATCAGTATCGTCCTCTATAGCGAAGTTATCAAAAAGAAGCAGCAGAATTTATTAAATCCTGATCATGGGAATCGTATTCTTTGCTTTGGGATAAGTCTCATTGGTGTCATGTCAGAGAAGTTGGTAACCATCTCCGAATTAACAGAAAGAGTGTGGCTGTTGTACAGAGAGCTTAGGTTTTCAGATGAGCAGGAGATATTATTATCAGATGTTGCCACCTTTGAAAAACATTTAAAGGTAAATATAGGAGTGGTATTGAATGGTGGTAAAGGTTGGGAAATTTTTAGAACAGGGCCCCCTGTATACCAGAGAACCCATTTTGTTTTGAATCATGAGAATCATTATTACGGAATAATTAATCTGAAAGGGTTTTATGGGCAGAAAAATTATTGTCAGGTGTGTGGTAATGTTTATAGCCATTCACATATGTGTAAATACAGCTGTCGCATGCGCTTGGACCCCAAATGTAGGCCTCAGCAGGAGATATAATGCAATAACTGCAAAGTTTATTGTACATCCCGGCTCTGTCTTGAAAAACACAGGGATCTGCCAGATATCTGTAAAACAAAGATATATTGTAAATCATGCCAATCCTATGCTGCAAAGCGGGGGAGGGGGAGTGGGCTCCCTCTTGGGCATCCTGCCCCCCCAGGGAAAGTGTATGCGCAATACATAGCCTCTCCTTTCCCGGTGTAGTGAACGCCGCGTGGTCACTGTCCGGCTATGCCTGGCAGATGGTCACTGCAATGCCCTCTCCAGCATTACTGCATCCTTGGCAATACCTTCCCGCTGGTCCCCCCCGTTTCTCACAGAGTTTGCCACGCCATGGTGCGACCGAATGTCCGGCAGTATAACCGGATGGGCAGGCTGGGCTCACCAACCTCGTCAGCCAAGAGAAGGAAAACTCTAACATCAAACCCAGGTAGATAGAGCTCGTTAATGTAACACCTACCACCTGGAGGACTCGCTGCCGGTGTCCCAGCTTACTGGGCCATGGCAGATGACCCCAAGGTGAAAGGGTGGAGCCAGTACCGCGCACACTGTGCTTCACCTAAAAATTCCTCTGCACAGGCCTGAAGGGCACATCAACAACCCACAACACACCAAGTCCTGCAGCAATGGGCAAGGGGCGAAACGGCAGGTGGAAGATGCCACTGGAAGCCGCAGTCCCGATCCTGCATGTAGGCGGTTCAGGGTATTGGTCGCCTGATGCTGACCCGGAGACAAAAGCATTTTTCGGCAGCACCCTGAACGACCAAGCAGCCTTATCTAGGGACAGCACTGCTTGCTCCACACGGAGAGGGGCCTAGAAAAGGTGGCCTAAACAAAGCTCGTCTCCCCCCCCCCCCCAGTTGGCTAGCCGCGGTCAACGGGCATCCTTACTTGCGGTCAAAAAATAACAACAAAGAAAAGGTATGCACCTGCCTCACAAAGTGTGCAAAGACTAAAGCTTGCATGTTGGAACATCAGAACCATGCTTGACACAGTAGACAGTGGTTGCCCTGAACGACGCTCTGCTCTAGTTGCCCACGAACTTCTCAGGTTGAATATTGACATAGCAGCTCTCAGTGAGGTCCGTTTCCCTGAGGAAGGTAGTCTTCAAGAACACGGTGCTGGCTATACCCTCTACTGGTCGGGTAAGTCAAAGGCTGAGAGCCGCCTTTCTGACGTTGGCTTCATGATCAGGAACTCCATTGCCTCCAAACTCGAAAACCTGCCAACAGGTCACTCAGATCGCATCATGTCCATGTGCCTCCCACTTCAAAACAAGCAGCATGCAACACTCTTCAGTGTGTATGCCCCAAGCCTTCAAGCAGATCCTGCAGAAAAGAACAAGTTCTATGCTGATCTACGCAACCTCGTACGGAAGACCCCTACAGAGGACAAGGTGATCATCCTTGGCGACTTCAATGCCAGAGTAGGTAAAGACTCGGAAGCCTAGAAAGGAGTACTTGGCAAACACGGCATTGGCAACTGCAATGATAATGGGCGCCTCCTGCTAGAATTCTGCAGGGAGCACTAGCTCACCATCACCAACACTATCTTTCAGCAGAAGAACAGCCTGAAGACAACCTGGATGCACCCACGGTCCAAGCACTGGCACCTTATCGACTACATTCTGGTGCGCCAGAGAGACCTTCGAGATGTCTTACACACCCGAGTAATGCCCAGTGCGGAATGTCATACGGATCACCGTCTTGTACGCTGCAATCTCCGTCTTCACTTTAAACCCACACCCAGGAGAGGAGGTATCCCTCGGAGGAAGCTTCAGGTTGACAGCCTTCAGTCAGCCGAAGTTAAAGCTGCCTTCCAGGCAAAACTCCAGTCAAGAATTGAGGACCCCAGTTGCCCCACAGACCCTTCTCCAGAAGCACTCTGGGAACACCTAAAAACTACCATCCTGTTGATCTCTGAAGAAGTCCTCGGGTTCTCCACAAGGAAGAACAAGGACTGGTTTGACGAGAACAATCAAGAGATCCAAGAATTACTAGCGAAAAAGAGATCTGCCTACCAAGCACATCTTGCTCAGCCCTCCTGTCCCGGGAAAAAAGCAATCTTTCGCGCTGCACGTAGCAACCTCCAGCGCAAGCTTCGAGACATTCAGAACGAGTGGTGGACCAAGCTTGCAGAGAGAACCCAGCTGTGTGCAGACACTGGTGATTTAAGAGGGTTCTACGAAGCCCTGAAGGCAGTATATGGCCCATCATATCAGGCTCAGAGTCCCTTGCGTAGCGCAGACGGCCAAGTGCTCCTCACAGACAAGGCATCCATACTGAACCGGTGGTCGGAGTATTTTCAGGTTCTCTTCAGTGCCAACCGCATAGTTCAAGTTTCAGCAATCCACCTCACCCCACTTCAACCAGTGAAAACAGAGTTGGATGAGATCCCCACCCTAGAAGAGACTGTTAAAGCCATCAAGCAATTGAAAAGTGGCAAGGCAGCAGGAGTTGATGGAATCCCACCAGAGATCTGGAAGCATGGGGGCACAGTACTACATAGCACACTTCACAAAGTATTTGTCACCTGCTGGGAGCAAGGCAAACTACCACAGGACTTTCGCGATGCAATCATCATCACTCTACACAAGAACAAAGGGGAAAAGTCAGACTGCTCCAACTACCGGGGGATAACCCTGCTCTCCATCGCAGGCAAAATCCTTGCCAGAATACTTCTGAACAGACTGATGCCCACCATTGCAGAAGAACTCCTCCCAGAGAGCCAGTGCAGCTTCAGAGCTAACAAGAGCACCACCGACATGGTATTTGTTCTCAGGCAGCTCCAAGAGAAATGCAGGGAACAGAACAAGGGTCTATATGTGACTTTTGTCGACCTTACCAAAGCTTTCGATACCATTAGCAGGAAAGGCCTGTGGCAAATCTTGGAATGTTTAGGATGTCCCCCAAGGTTCCTCAGCATGATCATCCAGCTACATGAAGACCAGCGAGGCCAAGTCAGACACTGCAACGACCTCTCGGAGCCCTTCCCAATAGGCACAGGTGTAAAGCAAGGCTGCGTTCTCGCGCCGACTCTCTTTACGATCTTCTTTAGCATGATGCTTCAAAGAGCCGCAGTAGATCTAGATGATGATGATGGTGTCTACATACGCTATCGCACCGATGGCAGCCTGTTCAACCTGAGGCGACTAAAGGCTCACTCCAAGACAATGGAAAAACTTATCCGAGAGCTACTATTTGCTGATGATGCTGCACTCGTCTCCCACTCGGTATCAGCTCTGCAGCATATGACGTCCTGCTTTGCAGAGGCTGCCAAGCTATTCGGCCTAGAAGTTAGTCTGAAGAAGACAGAAGTTCTCCACCAGCCTGCACCCCAGGAAGATTATCACCCTCCCTGCATCACTGTGGGTGAATCAGTTCTGAAGACAGTCCAGCAGTTCAGCTACCTGGGGTGCATCATCTCCTCAGATGCCAAGATCGACAAGGAGATTGACAACAGGCTGGCAAAGGCAAACCGTGCATTTGGCCGACTGCACAAAAGAGTGTGGAGCAATAAGCATCTGAAAAAAGGCACAAAGATCAATGTTTACAAAGCGGTTGTGATGACAACCCTCATCAACGGCTCCGAATCGTGGGTTTTATACCGTCATCACCTGTGACTCCTTGAGCACTTTCTTCAGCGCTGCCTTCGCACCATCCTCAGCATCCACTGGAGTGACTTTGTGACCAACCATGAAGTCCTCAAGAGGGCGGAGGTTACAAGCATCGAGGCACTGCTGTTGAAGACGCAGCTGTGCTGGGCAGGGCATATTTCTAGGATGGAAAACCACCGCCTTCCCAAGATTGCTCTGTATGGCGAACTTTCCACCGGCCATCGAAATAGAGGGGCACCAAAGAAGAGGTACAAGGACTCCTTGAAGAAATCCCTTGGCACCTGTCGCATCAACCATCACCAGTTGTCTGACCTAGCCTCAGATCGCAAAGCATGGAGGCACACCATCCACCAGGCTGTCTCTTCCTTTGAGAACGCACACATAGCTGGTCTTGAGGACAAAAGGAGATTGAGGAAGAATCGCACTGCTACAGCACCAACCCCAAATCAGAGTTTTCCCTGCAGCCACTGTGGCCGGATCTGCCTGTCTCGCATTGGTCTTTTCAGCCACCAGCAAGCCTTCAGCAGACGTGGACTACTGCACCCTTCTTAAATCTTCGTTTGCGAAGTCAAGCCGAGAGAGAGAGAGAGAGAGAGAGAGAGAGAGATGCTCCAAAGAAGCACCGTGTTCGCTGGTGTAAGCAATGCAAAGAGCCTGTTGGGGATATAAATAGCCACCGCTGTTTCATGCCTCCACTTAAAAAGGTTGAAATTGGCAACAATTATATTTTTTATGATTTCGAATGTATGCAAGAGACCGGCATACATATTCCAAATTATATCTATGCAATGGGGCTAAAGGAAAGTGATATCTGGGAATTCAAAGGAGAGGGCTGTGTGACAAGCTTTATTAGAAAATTCAAGCTTGATCAGTTCCGCAGGGCCTGCAAAACTGTCCTCTTTAAACGAGCATACACCGGCTGCTGAATTATTATTGTGAATTAAGGACCTGCCAGCATGGTCCTGTTTCAAGGACCTACAGTATCATGGGATTATTAAACTGGAAGACCAGCGTCAGAATGCCACCACTGCTGCCAGATTAACCTAAATTAATTTAAATCAATTTAAATTAACTTAAATTATGTATTTTTAATTATTAACTGGTTTTTATAATGTTTAAATGCTTTTATTGTTGAATTTAAAGTTTTTATCTATTATTGTACATGTATAAAAGGTTGTTAGCCGCCTTGAGCCGCCTAGGCGGGGAGGGCGGGATACAAATAAAACTTATTATTATTATTATTATTATTATTATTATTATTATTATTATTATTATTATTATTATTATTATTATCAACAAGAAATTCAAGAATTATAGATTCCTAGCTCATAATGCGAAGGGGTATGATTACTTTATCATTAGGCAATTATTAGCAGAAAAGATGGAAGTCGACCTGATTACGCAAGGGGGGAAGCTCATGTGCGTCACGGTTAAGAAGCTAAACATCAGATTTCTGGATAGCTTAAACTTCTTGCCAATGAAGCTAGCCAAATTGCCACAGGCCTTGGGGTTCTTGGGATGTAAGGGGTTCTTCCCCCATTACTTTAACACAGCTGCTAATTGGGGGTATGTTGGGCCAATGCCTAAGATGGTGGATTACGGGATTGATAACATGATGAAGGATGAGAAAGCAGAGTTTCTTTCCTGGTACACAGAGAACAAAAGCAATGAATTTAACCTACAAAAAGATCTGGCCTATTGTCAACAGGATGTTAAAATCCTGAGAAAAGCTTATCTCTTGTATAGGGAGGAAATTATATCCATGTCAGGAATTGACCCCTTTAATCACGTAACTCTCGCTGGGGTTTGCATGGCAATGTATAGGCACATGTTTTTGAAACCTGGTACAATTGCCGTCCTGCCACATGACCATTACCACAGGCAAGAAAAGCGTTTTTCAACCCCAGCCATACAGTGGCTAATGTATATTGAGCACAAGGAAGGCCTCCAGATACAGCATGCCCTGAAAGGTGGTGAACTAAAAGTAGAAATTATTTTCTTGATGGTGTTGCGATGGTTGGGGGGCGGCCAACAGCCTTTGAATTTAACGGGTGCTTTTTGCATGGTTGTCCCACATGCTACAGTCCCAGTGATAGAAACCCACTGACAGATTCATCCTTTGCCGACTTACACTATAGAACCCTGAGGAAAGAAAGTTACTTGAAAAGCCAGGGATATGCTGTTAGGTCCATATGGGAACTTGAGTGGAGGGAGATGGTTACAGCTGACAGGGAGCTTGGACAGAGTATCATTGCTGTAATTCAGCACAGCTTCTATAAACCTTCTGTACGGATATGCGTTATGCGACTGCAAGATGAGCCTGTCTCCCAGAGTCACATCCAGCTGGCTAAAGATGGACGCAATAGGGTAATTCACCAGACTAACCCTTGCATTTCTGTCAAGGTCTGTCCCATCTTCTTTCACGATTTTGCAGCACAGGTAAAGCAGGGTATTATTTAAATCCATATAATCAGCTCCATTTGCAGCGATGAAAAAGTCAAGTGGTGCTGATTCTGACAAAGCAGCCAGGGGAGGAACTTCAATATAAAGACATCTCTCAATGCTGGTTTGCATAGGGGCTATTTGGAATAGGTCCAGTTCAGATTTGGCGCATTCTTCTGACCCGCTGTGAATAAAAGCCATTGCTGCTTAAAATATATCTCGGGGGCTCGGGAGATGTCTTCCTGCCCTTCTCTTGGCCTTCTGCTTCTGAGGGGCCTTGCGCTTCACAGCTTTTCTTTTAAAGGGGCGTGGGGGGCCAATTAGTTGCGCTCGCAATGCCTTTCTTTTAACTCCTTCTTTTGTTTAAACAATTTTATTAATAACATATGGTAACAATGTCTGTTTATATCATTACTATCCCTAACCCATATGATAATTTCTAATCCCCCCTCTGTCCGTTACTAGACTCCCGTCAAAGTTATATACTTGAGTTCACTTATAAAAGTACCCTTAACCAAAGTTCAATTTCTCCCTTTTCTCATACTCATTATTAAAAAATTGTCCAATGTCTTTTTGCATTCCACTCTTTCTCTATATATCCTCTAAATTTCTTCCACTCCCTTTTAAACACTTCCAAATCATAGTCTCTTAAAGTTCTTGTTAGTTTGTCCATCTCACTCCACGATAAAACTTTTATGATCCAGTCTCATTTCTCTGGTATTTTTTCTTGCTTCTACAACTGCGCATACAGTGTCCTAGCAGCTGAGAGCAAGTACCAAATTAGAGTTCTATCTTCTTTTGGAAAATTTTCCATTTGTAATCCCAACAGAAAAGTCTCTGCAACTTTCTTAAAGTCATATCCCAAAATTTTAGATATTTCTTGTCGTATCATCTGCCAAAACTTTTTCACTTTTCCACAAGTCCACCACATATGATAAAAAGAACCTTCATGTTTTTTACATTTCCAACATCTATCCGACATCTTTTTACTCATCTTTGCCAGTTTTTTTCGGAGTCATATACCACCTCTACATCATCTTGAAACAGTTCTCTTTAATGCTCTGACATGTTGATATTCTCATAGAGTTCTTCCAAAAATACTCCCATGTATCCATCTGTATTTCCTTATTTACATTAATTGCCCATTTAATCATTTGAGATTTTACTACTTCTTCTTCTATATACCATTTCAACAGTAATTTATATATTTTCGATATTAATTTTTCATTATCTCCAAACAGAACCTTTTCCAATTCCGTTTGCTCGCGTCTAATTCCATCAGATTTAATATCATTCTCCATCAAACTTTTTATTTGTTGCATTTGAAACCAATCATACTTGTTGTTTAGCTCTTCAGCAGATTTTAATTCAACTTTATCACCTTGGATCTTTAGCAGTTGATTATATGACAACCCTCTCTCTTCATCAGATTCAACTGTTATTTTTATTACTTCTGCTGGCACTATCCATAACGGCTTTCTTTCATCACCATATTTCTTGTATTTTATCCATGTATTTAACAAGTTGTTTCTAATATAATGGTGAGAAAAAAGACCATCCATCTTATTTTTCCCATAGTACATATAAGCATGCCAGCCGAATTTATTTCCATGAGCTTCTAACAATAAAAGCTTTTTATTTAACAGCATCATCCAATCTTTTATCCACGTCAAACAAACTGCATCATGATATAATCTTAAATCTGGAAGCTGAAATCCTCCCCTCTCTTTAGCATCCGTTAAAATTT